>NW_008239054.1:3366502-3387070 GCF_000691975.1 Corvus brachyrhynchos | reverse complement strand
ACAAATGTTCCTTTGTTTTTATTAATGCCTAATTTCTCATTCTGTCTTACCACAAAATGGCTAGCTGTTGTAAGTGGTCATAAGCAGCTATTTACAGTCATGCCTAGGCTGAACATTTTGTAAGGGCTCTTGAGTGTGAAGCATTATTTCCTTTTACAAAACAAGTTACTTTTAACTCACATGATAGCTAGTTCTACTTGTCCAGTAGGGACATCACAATTACTTAGTGGCTGAGTGGGTTAGTGTTTGTGTTCTCATCCTTATTTGGATACAGCTTCCACTTGTTGAAACACCTTTCCTTCTCTCAACATTCACTTCTGAGGGTTTTGGTCCTTTTAGGAATTTCTCTCTGAAAACCTTTTTCAACATGGTGTCTTTTTGCTCATTCCAATGGACCTTTTTAGTCTATCTTAACAAGTGTTTACGTTTCTTTGTTGGTTCTTTGAAACTGAATTCTGCTGTAGCAACTTGTTTTCTGATTCCAGAGACATTTTAATACTTGAATACTTTGTAGTTACTGTTGAGAAACAGTTTATGTAAGGAAGTTCACCTTTCTTCCGTTCTCTTTTTGTGCCAAAAAGCAATCACTTAAAATTTCTAATCTGATTAAACTGTATAAATTAAGATATTTTCTTTTTGTACCTCAGGGCTCATATGAAGATAATCATTAGCCTTTAATACTACATTTCACCCTCATCTCAAGCATGTGAGTCATTATTGGTGTCCTGATTTGGAGGCCAGGCATGTGATCCTAACTGTGTTTTAATTCTGGGCTACAGTTTTATACCTGAAGTTTTTTACAATTTATGTACTAGACTTGTCCTGTTGTTTGGTTGTTTTCTGTTCCCGTGGGAACCTGATCTTCATATGTAGTTATAATTTTTTTTTTAAAACAGGCAACTCAATTCACTTTTGTGCTTTATTCGTGTGACCTAAAATATTAAACTTGCAAAAATGTTACAAATTCAATATGAATCTGCTTGATTCTTTTCTAGTGCACTTCTCAGGTCTATAGAAAGTTTAAACCAGTTTTCAAAGACTAGCTTTCGGAGGCATTCCTTTGGATCAGTTTGTTCATATGATCTATGACTGGTTTCTCATCATGGTTAGCCATGAGCCATTCATACATTTCCCTTCTTATATCTGAAGTTACTTGAAACGCCCATGTGCAGAAATAGGTTCTGGTGCTATTACTTTGTATGCAATTTTTTAAAATATTATTTACAAGCAAAGTTTGTAGAATTGAAGAGCAGTATGTCATCTCCACCTTGAAGGATATCTGAACAAATTACTTTTGAAAAAAGTATGAAGAATATATAGCTTGTTTAGGCTTCAATAAGGCATAGAAAGATCCTATACTCTGTAAATATATATGAAAATACATATGATCTCAAGACTTGTATTTCAAACACTTATAAGCTCTTATTGTATTGAAAGTTTGTAGAGCTAGTGTTTTGGTATGTCAACATGGGTACTTGGCAATTGAATTCTTCTTTTACTAGAAATTAAAAGAGAAATGTACTCTTTTTGTTGAATATGGCCTTATAAATGAATGGTCCATCATATTCCTGTCTTTGAAGCCTTTCATGTTAGATATAGAACTCTAAAATACAATATTCTGATATTCAAATATCAGGGGTTTCTTTGTTTTTTGACTCATCCTTGGTTCCATTTTCTCTCACTTTATATCATTTGCCAGTTATAATAAACTAAAGAGCAACAGTTGTCTAGAATGAATAAGGGTAAAAATATGCTTATTTTTATACTGTAACTTTATCTTCATTGAGTCAGTATCTGCTGACTTGTGATCAGAGCAGAAACTATGTCAGGAGAAACTCAGTTTAGAAGTAGGTCTTTAATATTTCCTGCCCTTCTCTTCTGGAGAAATCTAGCAAATAGATAGACGCGTCATGGGTTATTATTCTTGCCAACATCTTGATATGTCCTAACTTTTTTTTCCTACTTGGATAATTAAATCTTACCTAAGATCATTATTCTTGCAAGATGTTTCTCTTCTACTGTAACAGCTGGCTAGGGAGTTGGTGAAGCTAAATTGCTCCCCTTGTTGGCATGGCCTCAGGTAGCTAGGAGGAATAGGGGGAAAAAAAGCCAGAGTAGCCTATTTCGAAGATTAGAAAGAAGACTATACCTCAAAATGTATGAAGGAATAACAGTTGTCCTCTTTAGAGAAGGTAAAATTACAGTAAAAATATCTTTTCCTATTGCAAAGAAAATTGAAGTAGAAAATTACGTTACCTTACTCCTGGCAATCTGGTCTTTTCCCATTGGCAAGATTGGAATTCAAACTGGCTGCAACAAACTGTGATGATGTCGATTGTTTCATAGAAAAGATGGGTTATGTTAATGGTTTGCAAAGGAAAGGATCCTCAATCAACTACTATAATCTGTGAAATTGTGGGGTTTATTTTACACTGTTATTAGCATTCTACTCAGTTCTAGAGGTTCCCAATTTTTGCTTTTATCATTGTTGCTTTTGTCTTAGCCTTGGCAGGCTTGGGCTTTTGTTAATATATGGATATTCCTAAAAATTATTTCAGTGTCTTGTGATACTTCTGCATCTTCTGGCTTGGTTTTGTTTCTTTTTTGTTTGTTTTGGTTTGTTTTTTCTCTTTCTTGTTACTGTATTCTTCTTCAGATAATTTGACAGTAATGTTCAAATATGTGTTTTGGTTTTAATGGTAAATATTTAGTCCTTTGCCTGCCATTTTGCTAACTAATTTAAAGTTCATGCTACCTTTGAAAAGAAAGAACTAAGCATGCAAGAACATCTGCATTCAAGGTAAATTGGTTACTCTTTATCCTTCCCTTTTTTATTTAAATATTTCTCTTGGTGCAAACAATTAATTGTGCAACAATATTAGCTTTTGACTGCATTTGCCTGGGAATTGTTTTGTATCATAGTAGTTCCATTTTCTGGGCCATATAAATCACGCTGTTTGAATATATGTGGCGAATATTAGTTATCCCCTGCATTACAGATCCTACATAATTACTGCAGATGTGAGTTATTTCTGATGTGCCTCTCCTGCCCCTCAACTTGAATCATTTAAATATCTCTTTTTTACTTTTGCTTTATATTTTCTGGAAAATATTGGTAGTATTAATGATAGTATATCCTAAAAGTGCGCTCTTGAACTTTGATTTACTTGAGGGGCTTTCTATGCTGAGTTGTTTGCAGCCTATCAGTTACCTTCTTTTGTGTTAATTTGCAAGCCATACCAATAACTTCTGGAAAACTTTAAGGCTTTATATTCACTATTTCATGCTCCTTACAAAAAAGAAGACTAGTACAGGTTATAGTTATTTACCTTTTGTAGCAGCTTGATAATATTATCTGTAAATCAGCAGTTATTTCACATGTTCTGTTAAGTAATTCAGAGCTGAATTTCTAGGACAGTGCCATAGTTGGTAGTAAAGTGATTTCCACCTGAATTTGTGAAGAGGAGATGCTTTTTAAGTGACAGGTCTTTTTGAAGACTTCTAATATGTTATAGTCAAGTAAATGTGTCAAATTGATTTCATTTGCCATCTCTTACTGAAGCAATTTGGTGTTCTCTGATGTTACAGTACTGCACGTCTGTGCTGGCTCGGCACGTGATGTCTGTCTGGTGCTGTTACAGCTTATGGTGCAAAAGAGGGGCTATATAAGTAGCTAAATAGAGTACTGAGTCATTCAGTACCTGAGATTATAGTTATGGTTAGTGTATTTTGGAAAAAATCTTACTTCACTGGTGTCATACAGTTCCCTGTGTATGTTGGGAAATAATTGGTAATTCCTGCATTGCCCCATATGTGTCCATGTTTTAATGAGAAGGAATTTCTTCTAAACAACAATCCAATTAACTATGAAAACTTTGTATATGTGTTTCTTGTTTCTTAACAGCACAACTTGGAGACTACAATGCTTCAGTGCATTGTTCAGGATATCTGTCAAATTACAACTTTATACCGGAGCAGAACAAAGATTTTCTTACCAAAGTAGAAACGCTACATGAGCAACACAGGTAACATGAACTTTTAGTTCTCTCTCACCTCTTGAGCTTTTAAAGAAAGAAAAGATGTCAAAAGGAAGACTCAAGTTCTTAGTACTTTCATTACAACAGCCAGTTGTATTTCATATAGCTTCTGTTAAATGAAATAGTTGGATTTAGCATAGAGGTGCTAGATTAATTATATTCAGAGTATGATGCTAATGTGCTGAAACGTTTAAATAAATTTCTAGTTATAACCTCCAGTAGATCAGTTAGCCTTATACATTGTTAAAGGCAACAATCACTATACTAGATGTTTGAGGGGTTTTCTGGGTGAAGGACATTTGATCATTTTTCAAATTCTGTAATTTTTTTTTGTCTATATATGTGGAAAAAAACTCCAATAAACACCATAACCATAAAACACCTCAATGAACTTTGTGCTATCGCTCCCTTCTCCTGAGTGTAATATGAAGGCTGTAACAGAATATTCCAGTCAGTGTGCTGCTAATTATTTTTTCTGACCCTGCTGATTTGTCTCTTGTAAGACTGCAGCTTTGGAATTAGTGGTGTTGATCAGATACTTGCAAGCTGAATGCAAATATGCCAATCTAAGAAATTGTCTGTGAGCAAATGAAATCCAAATCTCTGTAGACTTGTTTTCTCTGTTTGTATGTTAACTGCAGCAGAGCTAATTCCCCACTGTCTTAGTTTCTTTGATTTATACCCTGAAATATTTCCATTTTCATCTCTTCCTAATGTCCCTCAGCTGTTTTTTTTCTCAATACTCTTACTTTTCCCTCTATTTTCTTTACTGCTAGTGGGTGTAGTGAGTAGTTCTGAACTTCACATGTGCTCCCTCGCAGTTGAGAGCATGCATTGTCATTTATGGGGCAAAAGAAGATAACCACTGAACTCTGGACTCCAGCTGTCCTTTCTGTTGGAGGTACTAATCTGGACTGCTATCCAAACAGTTCATGTTTGGACACAATAGCTGATGCCTCTACTCCTTCTGAATTAATTTGCAGTTTCCGGTAGGCTCAGTAGTTTTTTGAGGGGGACTTTTAGACAGGAGTGAAGAAATCTGCTTGTCTTTAGGAAGTAGTCATCTTGGAGACCACTGAGGGAAGTTTCTGAAGAGTCTTGGAGTGGCTGGTTTGAGCTCATGTATTTAGTGCTGTGGTAACAGGAGATATAAAACTGGTTATGTCCTGCAGAGGAAAGATCAGAAGTCACAATTGGTCCCGACTAAGATGTGGTGGGGTCTGTTGGAAAGGCTTCTTTCTTCTCTGGGTCCTTTCAGTGAAATCAATGCTTTCATTGAGTGTCTTTGGTAGAGTGAAGCCTTGATGACTGAGAAGTTTAACTTCTGCATTGGAATTATCAGAGGTGTTGGTAATTGAAGGTCTGAATAAAAATACTGAGTAGATTGGACTGGAAAAAGTGTTTCTTTATTGTTTTAACACCTTTTTTGAAACTTGGCCCTTAAGGCAAATTTACTTCAGAGTGCAAGGAGAGGCAGACAAATTATTTTTTGTCCTGGAAGTATTTCCTGCATACTCCTTTAGAATTCGTAGGGAATACTTATGTCTGGGACATGAATTTGACTAGATCAGTGCCAAGAACATACTTGACAAGAATGGTTCTGGTGTTCACCAGAGCTGCTGGGAAGGAAAGATAGAAAGGAAGAATTTAATTTTTCACCCATTGAGAGAACATTGTTGCTTTGGAATGAGAGTTCTGCTAATCTGGAGTAAATAATATTTGCTGTAAACCATGTAGGTTATCTGTAAATTATAATAGCTTTGAAATCAGTATTCTTAGATTACAGGGTTTTAAAGCCAACTCTATAAGCATCTATTCTTTTTTCGTTCTTTAGTGTCTATCCTTTGGGAAACTTTCACACAGGAAAAGAAAAAGGCTTGAATTGCTGAAATACAGAATTGAGAAGTGATGTTATGTCTTGTGTTGTTATGTTTTGTAACTCAGTGCAAGGTTTCTGTTACCTAGGTTTTATGTTGGTTTGCAAAATCTGAGGAAGTATTCTCTGAACAAGTCCACATCACACTAATCAGTTTAGCTCAGTATGTAGCTGTTAAGAAAGCAACTATTGTCATATTGAACTGGTATATCTTCAGAAATTTTCCTTCTGTGTTCGTCCCTAAATCTATAGGGGGATTTTTCTGTATGTAATTGGTTTTAATGTGGTTTTCCTGCTGTGTTTTGCTTAGTCACATAAGCAGCCTGAGATCTTAGGATGCAAATATTGTCCAGATTGGTAAAGTTTTCATAGTGCTTGCTACATCCAGCTGTCGTTTGAATAGGATGCATTTGAAACTAAATAGAATGCTTATATTTAAGATGAGGTTCTTTAGTCTTTGGGTATCAACAACTATAAAAATTGGAAGCAAGACCAGTTTCCTCTTGCCTGTGTATCTCACTGAGTGATTATCATCTGCTTGGGGACATGAAGGTTTCATTTCACCTCTAATTGAGTAGGAGGGTGTAACAACAATAAGTGAAAAAACCTAAGTCTGTGCTGTGATATTTGCTGGCCCTTCAAGACACAAGGTCTGGTGTAGATGGAGTATGCAAGTTGAGAATTAAAATTTGCAGGCATATCCTGTTGGTGTGCAGCAGACTTTCTGAACAAAGTACTTGATGGAATTTTTTAAAATGACAGTAATGTATTCTTGCAAATATATTCAGCATCCTGTTATATAACAAAATGGCCATTTTGCATTGGTTTGCTTTTGTAATTTTCTGACACAGTTAAAGATATAAGATCTATTAAAGTTTGTCAGGTGACAGTAGTCAGTGTATGTGTAGATCTGAGAAACCACTTTAGCTCAGGATTGTGACAAACTGCTCTTTTTTTTTGTCTTTGCTCTTTTGTTGCCAATATTATGACATCCTCAAGCCACACTGACCATGGCTTTCTAGTTCAAGGTAGCTTTCAGTTTTCTGGAGCATGATGTAGTATTTCCTAGAATGGCTGTTTCACAGCATAGTATTTTGATGGCTTTGCATTTAAAAGGAGGGATATTAATTGAAAGCAATAGATGCTGGAATTCTTAACATAACTCAATGTTATGTTAGCTTTTTGCAGGCTGCACCTAAATTGCATTTGATTAATGTAATTTTATGCATGTTGTTTTGGAAGCTCACCTAGCAAAGAGTTGTTTTTACATGCACTTGGAGAAGCTTTCTTGAAGACAAGAGAGTCAAATTCTTGTATGTCTTAGCTGCAGGACAAAAAAACGTGTTTTAGGACTTAGAGATTGTAGGTTAGTTAACTTGGATGGCTTTTCCTTGGTGAGTTTCATAACTTTAACTTTTAATCTGCTCTCTCCCCTTTATTTTATTAGTACATTCATGCTTCTAATCTTTCTTCTAAATGACTTCCTTCTGAGAGACTATGAAATACAGAATATTTATAGATACAGCTTCTTACTATAAAGTAAGATTTTATAGGGGAATAGTTTCCTCATCCCTTTGAACATAACAGATAAAAAAGATTTTTCTAAAAAGAGCTAGTCCAGAATGGCTAAGGTAATAAAATTGTGTGTAATTCACTTAATTTTTTGAGAGTACTGAGCAGGGCTTTCACCAGTAGAGAATTCGTGGCACTACTTAATGAATGTGGGGTTATTTCTCAGACACTGGACTGTGGCATTCTTCTAGTTTTATGCATTTGGAATAAATATAATATAGTATCTTTTATTTTTGACTTGTCTGTGGTTCATATTTATTATTTTTCCCCTTCTTTTAGCGGCCTCAAGCAATCTGAAGCAGAATCCTGCTATATAAATATAGCACGAACACTTGAATTCTATGGAGTGGAATTGCACAGTGGTAGAGTATGTTTACATTGTAATTTTTCCCTTGGAAAGTAATTTTTTTTTTAATGTGAGTTAATAGCAGTAAAAAAAAGTAGTATTTATGTATTGACTTTATCACATTTTATTTTTAATTAGAGGTGGGTAATTTTCCAATAACTTCTGTGTAACATAGGTGCTGGAATTTCAACCAAATAACCTAGAGCTCCTCAAAAGTGTAACAATGTATTTTTAAGATAAACTCTTTAATTATTGCAATATATTTTACTTAATAATTTTTCTAAGGTTTCTGAGTGTCTTAGTATGAATGAAAGTGAATGCTCTGTTTAGTACTATTAGTTGGCAGGTGTTTTAAGAGTTTAATTTCTCTGAATTTCTAGCTCTCATTTCTTAAATGTTAAGAATATAGAGGGTTTTTGATTTCTTTTTGTTTAAATTCCTGTATTCCCTGATTCCAAGCTAAATCTGAGAAGTATTTAACAGCTTGAGAGATGACCACTAAAAATGTATTTGAAATCTTTTAGATACAGGGTGTGCATTGATAAGAAACATGTCCTAGTATTTCTCTGGCTACTGCTATTTAATTTTTTTACTACATTATTCATCTGAAGTCAATCCCCAAAATGCCTTTTTATTTGCATCCTAGTGTGCAAATTACCATTTGTGGTTCTATGCAACAGTAAATTGTTTTGGCATAAGGCTTGTAGTGTAAAAACTAAGGGAAGTGTACTACAGGTAATTGATTTCCTAGGTGAAGATGACTTCTAGTTTTAACATTTTTCCCAGTTTTGTTAATAATCCTGAAACTGAGAGTTATAATGAAAAATTCTTAAATTTCTTTAATGATAAGGAAGAAATAGAATGAGTAATTTGCTTCCTTTCAGCATGATATTTTCTTCTTGTTTTTCTTTATGCTGCCACAAAAAAGTGAGTGTTGCATTGGATTTCTAGGATTCCTAAAATACTTCTATATGAAGCCACTGTAATTACATTCATATTCATGAGATGTAGTGCTCAAAAGGTAGAGGCTTTTTTTTTAAGAATGGAGAAAAGTGGAAAGGAAAGGAAATTATCCTATTAAATCTGACTTTGTATAGGTACACTGTCTGTCCATTGGGTCATCTGTCACCTTTCTACTTTATTGAAGAAGCTCTTACATTTACACTTGAGATTTCACTGTATGCACTTAGCTTGATTGGATGTTTGCCTTTTAACTTCTATTATAGCCTAGTATTTTGATAAGCCAGCTTGAGTGCTAAGACTTCCACTATGTGTCTAGTCTCTTAATATTAATGGGATGCTGTTTCTGAAAGCTCTTCCAGTTTCCATTATCCTCCCTGAGCTGCAGGGCACTGAACTGCATGCAGGATGTCAGTAGTGGTCACACCAGTGCCAAGTAGTGAAGGTAGACTAGATTCAGACATTTTCAGCAAAATGAAATTTCACTGCATCTTGCTACTGTTTCAATTCAAAATAATAGCTTTATTGCAATTCAGTTTTTTTGAAGGATGAAATATTAGAAGTGATCTGTCTTTTCCAGAAGTTGAATTAGACATCTGTACATTTAGAAGCTGCTAGTAAGGAAATAGAAAGCAAACCAGAAAATATCATGCTACCTTTCAAACTGAGTTTCGATATCATTTGAATGTTGAACTTCATTCTTTGTCTCCCTTCCTTATCTCAAAGTGGGTAATGGAAAAAGAAAAGTACATAGAAGGATAACAATCATAAATGTTTTAAGGAAAAGCCTTCTGTAGCAGGTGAACAGCATGGAGGATGTGAATAGCCAACAATTTTTTTTACTCTTTTTTTTGCTTTGGTAATAAAAGATTTAAGGATCTTCAGTCTACCCAGAAAGAGACAGGTTTAAGTACAGGAATTTTGTCTGTAAGGCTGCAGCTGAACTGTAAGCATTACTGCTATTTTAATGGATGCCCAAGGTGAAATAGCTATCAGGAGCAGTTAGGCAGTCACTGGAGTCCATTAAACATAAAAGAAGCTTCTAAACCAGGAAATCCTCTAGCTGTAAATGACCAGAAGCTGAGAAGGGGAGTTGTTAGTAGGGGTGTAGTTGGTTGTCTCTGAAGTTTTGTACTTCCAAAACATCAGTTACAAGTCATTGTTTGGGTTGAATTCCATGAGGCAAACCTCTCAGCCGACATGGTATTGTTGGTTTTGCTCCTGGAGGCCTGTGAGAAATTTGCAGTGAAGGTTACAAGATGCTTCTTCACAGAGGCTACTCTGTCATGCCCCTGCTTTGGCAGGGATGTTTACAGTGCCTCCTGATATCCTCCCTCTACTCAGTACTGCTTTTAGATCATCCTTCCAGTTTTGTCACATCCCAGTGCCTTCAACAGGTTTATCAGGGGCTAATTAAACTGTCTCTGTGAAAGGCTTTATCTCTGTGGATTCTGATGATCTTGTTCCTCTTAGATTGTGTATGGCAGAAGAACCAGGTAACACCTGGCTTTTATACTAATGGCCCAAAGAAGCTGGTACTCTTGTACTGGTGGTTGAGAGTTTGATACTTTTGGGTAATGTTTCTTGAAGAGCAGATGTATATATAGTTTCCTTAATTTTTTTGTTTTATGATGCAAAGTTAAATATTTGACATAGGTGAACTTTCTTTTTAGCAACTTGCTAAACACGCAACTTTGATCTGAGCTCAGTTTTCATCTGCAGACACTTCTGCTTTTTTTCTGATGAAAAATCTGAACTGCTAAAATATTAAAAAATGCAATGGTGTTAGGAGACTCAGGAGAGTGAATTCAATATCCTCAAACTATATTGATATTTCTTGAATTCCTAATCTCCTTTTGACTCTGGACCACTATCCCATCTGCTCAATAATTAATCAGCTGTTAACTCATCTTTCATTTTTACTCAGAGAGTCGAAGATAGGAAATTTGTTGAATCAATATTATTTCCATATCTACAAAAATCAAGATGGTAATTGTAAATTAAATCAAATGTGAATCAGTTCTTAACTAGCTAGGTGCCTGGCATGATAATTTTTTATCTTTGCAACTTTTTTATTATTATATTCTTCATGTTACCTGGTGTTTTTTTTTATAAATATATGCATGTTATTTCTTAGTTGTTCAATTTAACAGCATAGATGTTTTGAAAGGGAGATAACTGCGCATCAGTATCATATTTCATATAAGACACCCTCTCTTTATGCTATTCCAACATCTCGGTTTTGTGTTTCTTAGTCTTAACACAAGAGAATTCATAGTAACAAGTAACATGGGAGATTAGTGGTTTGGACTGGTGAAGTGAAGGGTGAGGAATGAACTTTGTTCTGACAAAGCTTCTGGAGAAAATAGAGTAGTTTAGGCTAATTAATCCCTATCAAGTGTTTAGATAATCCTTTATTTCTGCTTAATCATGTCGATTTTCAGCCTTTACTCTTCAAGCTGTTTTTAGTTCCCAGTATTGAGTTTTAAAAGCAGGAACCTGGAATAAGTTCCAAGTGCTAATAATACAATTTTCTGCTTTAGGTTGGCCATATCATGGCAGAAAAAGCTAAATTACATGCAGTTAATCTCCTGAATACCTCAATGTTCTTCTTAAAATAAAGGGATGTCAATTCTGGATTCCTGTATTACGCTTTGCAAATTAGGTTGGACTTCACTAATTCATGTGCTTGTATTTCACTTCTATTAAACTATTCTTAAAGGATTTATTGTAGGCTTTCCACACTATTGTTAGAGCATGTACTACCTGTTCCGTTTTTACTACACCTTATTAATATAAAGAAATTGGGATTGGACATGGAGGAAAGCTATCTATTAATTGAGCCCAGAGTACCATCTAGAGGAGCAACTGTGCTACTGAAGGCTTTAAAAGAGTCTGGTATCACTGGCTGTCCTTTAAAAAAACAGTCTGAAACTGCCTTTGAGTCAAACCTGGTATTTTAAACAGTGGATTCTACTTACATGTGGATTTATGTATGCATTTAGCTCTGTTTAGAAATCTGTGTAATAACATATTAGTGTGTATTGATCATAAGAAACGGGAAGTCAAGATTTCTAACTTCTCTAACATCAGTCTGGGTTTAGGCTCAAAATGACCATCCAGCATCCTCCTCCCTGCCTTTTTGGTTTTTTTTAACTCAATGTTTGTTTATATGGGAGAATGTATTTCCTCTTGAGTATCTCAATACCTAGAAAGGATTGTAAATTTATGATTTCTTTTTCACAGTTGCATGTGTTAAGATAATGCACAGCTTTTGATTTTGTTAATAATGGATTTCATTTAGCATATCAAATATTCATGTACACGTGTATTTCTCCAACATACTCTCATATGCAAAATTGTGATCACCTCCTGTGCATTCTTTCTTGGTAAGACTTTTTAGGAAAAAGTAAGGAATTATTTCCTCTCTCTTTTTAAAATGCTTATAATCAGGGAATTTTTGTTGAGTTCCCAAAATTCTGTGACATTTACCTGACTAATCTTGGGAAGTACTTCAACTTCTTTCCTGAAATGAATAAGGCTAGACTTGCAATTTTACTCTTGATACAGACCTAAGGAATATCCAGGGTAGTAGGATGAACATTACAACTTATTTTAATGAATGAATAATATTTAGAATATGTAATAGATAACATCAAAGGAAAGACATGCATGAAAATCAATACTCAAAAATGTCACTGAATTTTTTCCTCAAGCGTTGCAATTTAAGTATAGAAAGCTTGAAAATAAACTTATTAGTAGATAAATGTAAATGACACAAACTACATCTGTGTTCTTACAGTGTTTTTATTTTTCAGGATCTCCATAATCTAGATCTTATGATTGGGATTGCATCTGGTGGAATTGCTATATATAGAAAACTCATCTGTACAAGCTTCTATCCCTGGTAAATTCCTTTATTGTGAAGAAATATGTCAGTTTTTACAATCTTACTTCCATTTGCTTTCACATTTATTCCAAAGAAACCTACAATACTTACATTTGTTCTTTACGGAAGATTGTGGTATTTCCTTGTGTTCAGATAAAAATGAAAACTTGCCTAGGCTTTTAAATCTCTAAGTCTTTTGAAGTCCTTGCACTGTGTGAAATCTTGACCAAGTTAATTTGCATACAGGTATGAGTACATGATTAGGAGGACCCTGTGGCCTTAGAGATTTGCTGCAGTTATGCCCAATAATGTCCCTGTAAGAACAAACAAAACCAGTCAGTATTGCTATTAAAGCCCAGCAGCTAATTCAGTCTGAATTAAGTACAGTCAGAACTTTTTAACGTGGCGTTCAGCAAGAAGATATTTGCTTCTTGGAGTAGAAATGTAAAATGAGTTATTTGGAGTTTCAGATTTACAGGAAGTAGGATAATATAATTTAGACTTTTTTAAATCTCATCAAATATGGATATATAACATTAACAAGGTTTGGAGTCAGCAGAGGAGAGACCTTTACATTATTCTCTGATACATAAAACATTAGAATGCATGGTAGTGCTGTAGAAAATAACCTCTGCAAAGAAATAATGTGCAGAAGAACTCTAATGTGAATGACATGAGAAGTTACATAAGCTATAATTTTTTTAAAAGTGCTTTTGGGCTTTATTAGTTATACCATACTCAAAATTACAACCTGAATTAGAAATTATACAGAGTCTGGGCATTTCCTTAAGGTTTTTGGATTGGATCAGAAAGAATTTTTTTCCAGTCTTTCTTTTTTAAAAGAAATATGAACTCGGTTTTTTGTGCTTGATAACACTATAGTTTTGTCATGTTATACATAAGTTCTTTGTTGAATTTGTAAAAATTTTTCTGAATAACTTTTTTAATAAGATAGTATAGTGTTCTTAATCATGACAGAAAAATGCATTCCAATGGGTTGTACTTGCTTTTTGGCCCTTAATTATACAAAAGAAAAAATCTCCCTAGCTGTTTTCTTTAAATACTAGAGTCATTCCATCCTTTCGTTTATGAACCCAACCAAACAGCTATTTCCTATAAAAAAGCAATAAAATCAGTTTCAATTAAAATTCTAGGGGAAATTACACTGCATAGTCTCTGGATTTTTTTTTTCCTTTGCTGTGAGTTGCATTTCAACTCCCTGGGATATACTGCAATCATCCTAGGTAAATGTATGTCAATAATAATGCTCTCATACAGCAGCACAGTGAAAACTTGTATTTTTCAATTTCTAATGCACATTAAAGCATAAAAGACTTTTATCTTTCATCTTTGTGCCTTGAGTGCTTCTCTTTCATACATCAGCCTCTCAGCTTCTTTGAACTGCTGCAGGTTTTATAAACTGCCAGCTGGAGGCATATTTTCTGTCTTCTGCCAGTCTTGTTCTGCCAACTTAGTTGACCTAAGTAAGGTGTGAATGGATAATAGTTGGTCCTGAAAACCATAGAACAATGGCATTTTAAAATCTGTGACTATATTAATTTTTTAAGGAAGGGAAAGATAGTTTATAGCACACAAGACAGGAGGAGTCTACAACTTCCTGTGCTACTTTTGTTCCTGGAGAGCACCATGGAATAAAACACAGATACTAAAACATTTTTCACAAAAGCCTATTCTCATTTACAGAAAGAAATTGAGGAAAATAAAACCCACAGGTTTTTCAGTTCAAATAATTCCCACTCTAAAATATGAGGTTTAGGCAGTAATATTTTCAGCTGACAGCTAATGTAATTGTTCCAAGCTTTCCTACACTCTCTCTCTCTCTCTCTAAAAATTTCTTTTTATCTTGAAAGCAAAAGCTACCTACACAGGGACTAACTTTTTGGTATTTTATTTCTGGCATCGTGCATGAGGTAATCATAATTCTTTGTGTGGGAATGGTGTCCATTCCCTGATCCCCACCAAAACAAGCAAACACTGAAAGCCACCAGAGCAGAGTTGCTTGAGATGTATTTGTAGTATGGATTCTCACTTTTATTTTAGACCTCAAAGCAGCATATATTTCTGTAATGCCTGAAGTGGTATTTATTTAGGCTTTTTATATAACACCATTCGTACCAAGTGGTTTTTCCTGTCAACTGTGCAGACTTCACCATTAACGAGGTAGAACTCAAGGTGGCAGCAAACACCATCAGAGCACTCCTTCCAAAATTTTAAGGAAAATACGCTGCAGTGGATGACAACAATACAACTATGCCATATGGTAGTAGTCAAAAGGGACCAAAAGTTTTCAGGAACACAGGCAGTGAGAGAGTTCTGCCTTGGCAAAAAAAGGCTTTTCAATCAAAGCAACCTACCTAAAGAGCTGACTGATCAGTCAGCGGCAGTGCAAGTCAAGATAGGTTTAAAAAATAGCTTTGGATTTAATGCAGTATTTTATACACTCTGCAGAGTTATTCTCAGGGGTGCTTAACTGTTCTGTGGTAATTTCCAAATTGATTTTGCAAGTAAAATATTAATGGCAAAAATATATGAATACTCTCTATATCAGCAGCAACTAAAGTTAGGTATAAAATGCTATTTTGTGTATGCAGTTCCACTGCCTTGAAAACTTCAGAGAAACTGCTTGAGGAATGCATAATACATTGCTAGTTAAAACATGGAAAACAACTATCTTACATAGCAAATTGGACAGAACCTTTCTTGATGAATCTTTCAGTGGCAAAGTATAGGATTTACAGGAAAAGAAACTTTATTTGCTTCAAGTCATAAGTACCAGCTGTAAGTACTAAGTGCTAGGACAGGACTGCCAGTTTAATCAGAAATTAGCAATTCTGTGGCCCACGGAGTGACAAATCTTTTTTGATGCTTGTGAATGATAGGAAGATGGGACCCAAAGGATCCATCATTCTTAATATGCTACAAGTGAGTGCTTTATAAGTAAACAATGAAATTTAATGATTTGTGAATGTTGCATAGTCACTGGACAGATTATTGGTGGGAGAGAAGGGCCACTGAGCTACCAGTTATAACAGTAACTGCATTCTATTCTAATAATTTTTGGGTATGGCATCTTCAAGAACTTGTTAAGTCTAAATCCTTTGTCACCTTAATTGCTTGGATCTTTTTGTAGATTTTTCTAGATGTGACTCTTCACTCAATTTTTAGGCGTAGCACTGCAAATGATTTTTAGTTATTGTTGAATAAAAATATCAGAGTAGCAAGTGTTCTTCATGCCTGAGCTAAATAGGTTTAGTTCTACTTTAAGAAGAATTAATGGAATTGAGAGGGGTGCTCTACTTAGGAGAGTGTCAAAATAAGGAGATTTAAAGCCCTGATTTGGCTTGAAGTGATTAAATGCTCATGCAGTGAATCATGGGGTTTGGGTTTTTGTTTTGGGGGATTTTGGGTTTTTTTGGTTTTGCTTTTTTGGTTTGGTGGGTTTTTTTTGTTTTCTCTGAGTTTTTTTTTTTTTTTTTAATTAAAAAAAAAAAGTAGGGTGTAGAGTAGAGGGATTGAGAGAGTTTTGGCACTTTGGGATGCTGGTTCCCCTTTTCTTGTTGGGTGGGAGGTTTTTTACTAAGTCTGCAAGATTATTTTTCTGTGTCCTGCATTTTTGCTGGCTCTATGTTGGGGTAAGAGCAGACCATGACAGCAACTGTGTAAGTTGAGAATAGCTCCAAAAACTTATTTGTTGAAGTTTTATCTAAGTCAAGAAATGTGGTAAGAAAGAACCAGAAGCACAAAACTTGAGTGGTACTAGTTCAAGCAGAGTAGTACTAGGAATTAAGAAAGAATTAATATATAATGAGTTGCAGCTCAGTAAATACAACTGAAAATTTATATGACTTGTCACAGAGTTCAGAATCCAGAACTTTTAGATGAGCAACACAGATCACTGTTTTTTGAGGTAGCAAGAGAAATTACTCAAGTATTTAAAGAGTTGGCCTAATAGGAGCAGTGGATATGATTTTCATTTTCCATTAATTTTCACATCATTTTCTTGTCAAGGGATAGTCTTGAAATACCTGTTTCTTTGTGGTTCTGTAATTGATGGGGAAAAGCATTTACTGAAATTGGCACACACTGTTTTCCACCTCTTGTGCAGGAGGGGGGATAGGTAATGCCATGAATATTCTTGTTAGCAACTCACAAATATGCTCTCCTGTATCCAGGAAGGATGTTGCTCTATAACTCAAGTGCATCTCCCATGAGCAATGGGGAATGAATTTTATGCCATCCCGCTTGATGAGAGTGATGCAAAAACTGTGCCAGAACTGAGAGGACTTTCTGCATAGTTCATATGTGATGATATCTAACATCCTGTGAAGCATCAGTGCACAAAAATATTATGAGACTCTTAGCAGTAAACTTACAAAACCCTTTCATGATTTTTTTTTCAGGCAAACATGACTTGATCAGACCTTAAATAGCTTTCCTTAAGCCATCAATAAGATTCCAGCTGACCACAGATCAGAGATTTCTTTGTCTGAAAAATGCAGGTTTTCAGTTACTGAAGTAGAACTATTGCAGAGAAAATTTAGGTATTTTAGACAAATCTTGTTTTGCTGTGGGAAGGTGTGTGGGTAGGTAGAAGTTTGTTTAATTTAGCAAAACTGATAAGCATATAATTAAAATGAAAATTGCTTGAGCACCAATTCCAGTTGTAATCTTTACTTTAGAGAATATGTATTCACACTGTGTATATATAAAAAGAGGTGTTCGGTTCTAAAACTACCACATAAATTACATAGCAATGTTAATGAAGTGAAAAATATATTAACACTCATTCTTACAGTTTTCATCCTTCTAAAATTATGATTTTACCTAGAGGTTTTGTTTAGTTATTAACACAAATACATGATATTTTTCACATTATTAAACCAGTTCTGCAAAGCCTCTGTGAAGTTTCCGTTGTTGTACGACCAATCTTGTCATGTCATTAGGGTCTTAAATTTTGTTCCTTTAGTCACAGTTGTCATATGACTCTGAAGTTATACAAAATTTGACACATTTAACATTTGTACAGCTTAGTGTAGAAGATGTCATCAAGTTTTTGCTGCAAGAATAGATTTGGTGGGAGACAACTGCTGTGAACTATTTAAAGATTAAACAAGGACATCTATTTGCCACTCAACACACGAGATGGCTGCATATTATTCATTGAATATTTTACAGCTATAATCTTTCAGGCTCACTGTATGCAGTATTATTTTTCATTGTTTTATGCTTCTAAACATTGTATATGTATTTCATGGCTTGTTTCTTTCTTTTAGGGTGAACATATTAAAAATTTCCTTTAAAAGGAAAAAGTTTTTTATACAACAACGGCAAAAACATGTAAGTAGTCCTCTAATTTTGTTTTGCTCAAGTGGTCACATTCAATATTTTTATATTGAATGTAACCTACAAATTGCTGATCAAAGGCTGTGTTGTGGTAACTTGTCTTTGAAACTCTGTATTGTTAACTTGGTCTTGCTATTCTGGTCTGCTCATTCCCTCTCTTTTTCCCTTTTTTTCTTTTTTTTTTTCCAACACTCAGTCCCTCCCCTTTCACTCTGTTGGACTGTATCTTTCTCATGGAGGTTTCTTCTCCCTTGGAGACTTTGGGTAAATGCCGATCTTCATCCTTTCTCCAATTATTAACTTAGCATATTTCCCTTTTCTCATCAGCATCTGCTGCTCTTGCCTTTGTTGCTTTCCCTGCCCTGTAGAGTTCCTTAATGCAGTGAATCTGCTAAACAACTGCTTATCCTGTCTAGGGGGACTATGTGAGATCCCTTCAGCTTATGGGGCTCAGAGCTCAGGAAGAAAGCAAGGTTCCTGGAGGAAAAGAGAGCTTTGCAGCTGAAAAACATGAGGTTGAAAAGGGGAATAGCACATATCCTGCTATGTGTAACATGGACGGCTTTAGGAGTTGGCAAATTCTGTGAAGATAGTTCATAAAACTAATGTAAAATTTTTCTACTGTCGTCAAGAGTTAGCTTCTGTTGGTTACTTTGTGCTCTTTGCAGAACAGTTGAAATATTAGTCTATTCAATGGAGAGGGAAATCCTGATTACTTGTTGTGCTGCAACAATATGAAAAAAATAAATTAAGGTATCTTTTTACAAAGAGCTTGGATTATTTAATAGGACAGAAAAAAAACCTCTCAGAAAGTAGTGATCAGCAGATGTATAAATATTTTAATTCAGTTGAGGACAAAACTTGAGAACATAGTAAAAGATAAGTGTTAACTTGTACCTAAACTTCATGAAGGCTCTTTCTGGTAGTAAATGAGCTCTTAAATTGACTGGTGCTGTGTTACAAGACCACCTCTTGACCCACATGGATTAGAAGGTCTGCTGAACACAGATTTCTAGGGAGGCCTTTTTTACCCAAAAGGAAAATGTTTTCTTCTTTTTTTCTTTTCTGTGTGTCTTTCTTTTCTCCCAGTTTGGTGGGTTCTTTGAAATTTGAGGCGTCTGCAAGTATGCACGTTACTCTTCAGGATTCATGTTCAAAGTTAGTACCTAGAGACAGTGTTACTGCACTAATGCTTGCACACACACAAAGCATGCACATTTTTTTATTTGCTGTAAGTTTCTAAATATATTGTTTATATGCAGACATGTCACAGTCTATTCATATATATTTCACTGCATGAAGAAATCAGTGGTTGATAAACCATTCTACTCCCTCATGAGTGTAAACACTTGCAAGTAGTAACTTCTCTTGGGTTTGAGGATTAAAAATTCACTGATAAGTAGTAATTTTAAAATCTAAATATTTCCAAATATATGAATAAGGGCAGGCTTACATACTGCAGTTTCCAAATGTGTCTGTGAGAACAAACGTAGTAACAGAACTCTCCAAAAATTATTAGTAAAATAGGGCTTGGAATGAGATGACTTTAAGGTCCCTTCCAACCCAAACCATTCTATGATTCTCTGAAAATGAGTGTGCTTACAGTGGTTTAGAATACAGAAGAATAAAGTGTCAATATAGAACAATCTGCAAACTTAATATAAAACATATGTGTTCATTACATAAAGACTGCTGTCAAAAGTAGAATTTTTCTCTCCGGAAACCTGTGTCACCTTTGAAGAGAGCAGCAATCTTAATTTTTTCAATTAAACATTTGATAAATGATGACAGTTCAAGGCTCTTGATTCTTTTAGCTTACCTGCTCTTAAGTGATCATAGTTCTTTGTTTCATAACCTATGGAGATGACAGTAATGCACACAGTGTCACGCTTAAAGAGCTACAGAACTGTAGGAGAAGTAAGCCAGCTGCATGGCCTTTTTACTCCTTCTGAGTACGTATGAAAAAGCAGACCAGGTGTGCTCCTAAATCTGTGGATGCATCCGTCCTTGTCAGCCCCCTTTGCTTGAAATTTAGGACATCAAGTGTGCAGTACTCCAGTGGTATTGCTTGGAAAACCTTGCTGGTGCAGTGCAGTAGGAGAGATGGCAGTGGAGTCCTAGGGGTTTCACCAGAAGAGTGGGATGCTTGAGGGATGTGTGAGGGCAGATGATTGCGTTGGTGTCAGTCTTTGAATTGATCAATTTTTTTGCTTGGAAATACAGAAGCAAATAGGTAAATGAATCTGAAAGTAAGGAAGATGAAAGAATGTGGGGAAAACAGAACTGATACTGTATATTCATAGGCAAGGTTTGACTTAAGATGATGAGAGTGCTTTTGCACTTCTTTTATATTTTATATGTCATATGTAGATTCTTTACAAAAATCTACAGAAAGTTCTCAAAGGCAATGAGTTTGCAATCCTCTAGGATGTGCCGTGTTTCATTGATTTATTTTCCTTATTTCTTTTACTCAATTTTTCTTTCCTTATGTGCCTTTTCTGAAAAATCAACTTGCCTTATCTCT
>NW_008239054.1:3341133-3366269 GCF_000691975.1 Corvus brachyrhynchos | reverse complement strand
CTTTTTTTTTACCCTCCCACTGCTTCAGTCTGTTGATCAGCTACTTGATTAGGAGTATGCAGTATTTCTTCTGTTTCTACTGAAGAACTACATAAGGACTGGGAAGCAAGACTGGTGAATCAGTGAATGTCTGATGCTATAGAAGCTCATGACATGTAGGCTTAATGAAAGGTACAGGATTTAAGGCAGGAATAGGACCTATGCTGTTTACAGCCAACATTTTGTACCTTTCAGAAATGGAATTTTATTTTCTGTGTTCCTATCTAATGCTTACAAACAACTTCATTTGCTGCATACTAAATATATCTTTCTATGCTGTAGATAGTTTCATATTTTCTGTGAATAGAATACTCATACAGCTAATGCAAAAGTTCTTCCTTATACTGAACCAGCAAGACACTTTAGCTATGTGAAATTGTTCCCTTTACCTTAATGGCCACAAATTTCTCTAATTCTTATTTCTTGATAATCATTAAAATGCCATTCTGTTAGAACTTGAGCTGAGAAGTATGATGGGCATTAGGTCCTTGGATCCCACTAGAACTCTCCTCACCTTCAAAAAAGTACACAGATTTAACAGCATGACTTGCAAGGTGGCCTCTTAGTGAGGCAGATTTTTATTAACAAAAGATTATGTTAAAAATTGAATTGAAAGGTTAGTCTAAAAATTGAATAAATTTTTATGAAACTTCTCAAAATATTTTTCCTAGCTTAAATCCATGTTAAAACTTCCAGCATACTTAAAGGTTGCTAAGAAGGTTCTGTGACAACAGAAAAGCACACATGTGATGTAACAAGTAAAATTCATTACTGTTTTCTGTCTAAATTTAAAAAGAGACTATTAGGTGTACTTAATTCTTTATCTTTATACTACAGCTTTTCAGTATAATTGAGAAGTTTGGATAAAATAATTTTTGTGGCAATTGAAAGACCAGTGCTTCAGGCCAACAAAAATATCTGTACACTTCCTTTTATTTGTCTACTGGAGTAGTAAAACTCTTCAAGTGGTGTTCTGCCAATGGGGAGTGTGTCAGACATGGCATTTATCATTAAATCCTTGTGATACATGCTTTATATATTTCAAGAAATTCTGAGTTAAGATTTCACTATGCTTTCCTGCTTTATTTTACATAACTACTTAGAAGCAAGTGTGGTGAACTGACAGAAGATGAATTGGTTCCAGTATGCAAGAGACTCAAATAACAAACCCACATCTTAAAAAGAAAATACTTTTTAAATGCTTTAGTACTTACAGGGAAAACATTCCTGAAAGATTGCAATCAGTTAAATGTTTTTCAGTGCTTACTTAAAATCAAGAGGCAAAACTTTTTTTCTCTTGAGAGTCTCACTGGTTTTCTAAAAGAGGGTCTGAAGCCATAAATTCTCTGAACTAGCCATGAAGTGATTTGCAAAATGCAGGATTGATCTCTGATACATGGCATTTGTAAAATGCTGTCTAGAAATAAAAAGAACACAAGGAGAATAGATTGACTATAGTCTGTAGTTACTTCCCAACAGGACTGTTGCTGTGAGCAAGCGAAATGTTGCCTGTCTAATTATACGTTGAGATGTCAAAATCAGTCATAATTTAGAGGAGCTGGAAAAGATGAGTGATGAAAACTTCCTTTTTTTCACTGAGGTGCTGTGCTGTGATAGCAATTGACTCAAGGTCTCATGTTATCTTCTCCTATTTGCTTTGCTCTCATTCCACTATCTTCCCATCAATAACTAGATTAACTAACCAAAGCTTTCTCTTGTACAAGATCTTGGGAAAAACATGGGTGACACAATTGTGTTGCACTTGTGTCTCACTGGCACTTTGGCACTAAGGTTACTTGTAAGAGTTTGCACCGAGACACACAAGTTTTGTATTCTGCTGCCCTCTGATCCTCCTCATTGTGGCTTCATGTTATCATCCAAGCAGGAGTGGATTTAAACAGCAGTACCAGCAGCTCCTGTCCCATCACAGCTACTTTCTTTCCCCCAAGAAGGATCACTGTTAACATCTTCAGTTTCTTCTGAAAGACTATCAAGAATATGCTTTTTGCATACTGTGGTGCTTCAAAGAACGTTATTGAATTGAAGCCTTGTGCCAAGAGTTTGAATTCAAAGAATGAGGGCTTTTTGCCTTTTTATTCCCTTAATGGAATATTTTAAAGTATTTTGTTTGTCTTAGGAGCTCAAAATCTGACTGGAAACCTGGAAATATGTTTATCTGTATAACATGACAACTCGTATATACAAAATCTTTACCACTCTAGACTTAAATATTTCATTAACATTTCGTTAACTTGTTAAAATGCACATTTTGCAGTTTGGAATTTCATATGGTCACTGAGGTATTTTGGCCATCTCCAGCTCAAAATCTACTATATGCTGATTTGTTTGTTTGTTTTCCTCAATGTATGTTTCATGTTTAAGCTTGAAATAACTTTATTGTTGTTTTATAACCTTGTTTACTGTTTCATCCACTTGTATGTGTTGAAACATGGTGTTCCCTGCTGTTACAGAATGAATCCAGAGAGCATATTGTTGCCTTCAACATGTTAAATTACAGAGCATGCAAAAATCTTTGGAAATCTTGTGTAGAGCATCACACATTTTTTCAGGCAAAGAAGTCACTACCTCATGAAAAAAAGATATTATCACATTATTGGACTCTGGGTTCTAGAAATCCAGCAAAGTAAGTATTGTATGAAAGCATGTTTTGCTCTATGATGGGAATGGGAGGATTTGCTCAAGTTGGAGTGGCAGAGTTCAGTCCTGTCCATAGCTTTGTCCCAGTCTATATATGAACCATTTGAATAGTTACACAGTTGTGGTTTAACTTTCTGCAATGTGTTCTCCTTACAATAGCACTTTTCTTATAATTGCCTCAAAAGGTGTTTGAATATATGTTTTACTGCTATTTTTTCAACTTGCTGCTTCAGTCTGAAGTGTAAAAACACTGAAAAGGAAAAATGTCATGTAGCTAATGATCCGGTAAGAGAATTTGCAGAACAGATTTGTTTTGAAATGTTTAGCCATTAGTGTCATGTACACATTCTGTTTAATATGTTAGGGCAATTTCTGGAGTGCATCATACCAACCACTTATTACTGACATAAAGATGAAAACCCTTTTCCCATTCAGGTATTCAAGATACCCCTGTTGTGTCTCTTCTAATCCTTTATTTTCCTCATTGGATTCTAGTTACAGAGCTGGTAGTTTCCTGGTGTTATCTAAGATCTAGTTACCCAGAAGTAATTCTTTAAACCTGTAATTTTCCTATATGAAGCTGGGATTATTCCTCCCCATATGCAGTAACTGGGTCCTATTTTCATTAAATTTAAGTTGCCAGTTTATTGTCCAGTCACTTAGCATCATAATGTCCTTCTCCATTTCTTTGCAATTGGCCTTTATTTTGGCCATCCTGTGTGACTTTTGAAGTGGGAAATTTTACTCGAGTAGTTCTGCTCTTTTATCTTAGGGGCTTTTAGACTCTTTTGATAATTATCAATCACAGTGATTTCTTCCATTATGTTGATTTGTTCTGTTGTTAAATTTATCAGCAATTAACTACAAAGGTGTCATGTCCTGCTGTTGTCTCATCCATATCCCATCCCAATTCACCCACCCCACCCCCAAAAAACATTCTGTAATGAAACATTAAAAATATTTCATGTTAATAGTGAATGAAAAAGAAAGTCTTGTGTCATTATCTTCTCTAGATATGAGATTATGGGGGGTTCTTTGACCCTTTGATGATCTATAGACTCTCTAGAAACCTGCTTTTTCTCATGATTTTTGGAGAAGTATTTTACTGGTTTCTTTTTGTTCATGGGTAATGTGATTTTATGAGTTTTTGTATTCCCTTAAGAGTTTAACTTTACATTTAATTTGCCAGACTGATTCTCTCTCTTCTGTTTGGATAAGCTTCAACTTCTGAATTATGTCAACATACTTCAAATAGATTTTCAGACTTTGGTGGTTATCTGGCTTTTCACACTCCTATGTCTCTTTTGATACTGCAGAAATTGATACCAAGTGCACTGGTATTTCTTGGAAATGAAGCAGTTAACCCATGAGGGCTGTCCAACAGTAGGAAGTCGATAAAATGTTATGTTTCATGCTGGAGTGTAATTCCATGTTTTCACCTAGTACTAGGTCATAGCTAGATGATCTGGTTTCTAGATCACAGAAGACCAAGTAGTTGTATGAACAGTATTCTAATTTTCTAACTTTTGCAGATCCCTATTTTTAGAATTAACTCATTTATGGAGTGCTATGACCTTGTTTTTCCAGTTGAGGAGGTGGTTCTCTCAAAGTTTGCAGGATTGTCAGGTCCTAGAGTCCTTTATTTCTTTCAAATTTGCAAAGAGATTCAAAACCCTGATCATCCTACAGATGTATATATAGACACAGGCATTGCACTGCCTTTGTAATGGTAATAAAGAAAACAGTATGAGTTCCAAAGGGTGCCTGTTTAGTATCATTCCAATTTTTACCAAACATTTTATTTTTGACAAATCTGCTGTTACAATTTCTTAATGGTCTGTAGCATACGGGACAGTTCTCATTGTTGATCTGAGTTACTAAGAAAGAACTCTTTTCAGGAATTTCAGTACTCTGAGGCATTGTCTCTGCTGAATTGCTTACTTATACTTTTAAGAAATCTCCAGGGGGAGAATCAGTTATAGTGATACCTTCCATCAGCTTAATGATAACCTCTGTACTAATGCATTCTTTGGCCTTATTTATACCAGCATTAAATGTGAATTTTAGGATCTACATGAGGAAGAAGAAACTCAGCAATCATTGCTATGAGAGACTGCTAAAGTCCATAAGAAGCAACAGTAATTTTGAAAGACTTTGAGTAGTTCCTATGAACTTGGTCATTGTCACTCAGCAAATTATTTTCTCAAAAGAGTCAAGAAAAAATATGACAAAGTCACTTCTGAAGTTATATTTCACATATTGAAAATTTTCACTTTCCTACTTGTTTATGATTGCAGACAGTTGTAAGAGTTTCCATGCTCCTTTTCAAGGATGGCTCTGAACTCATGTGGAAGCTACACAACCAAAAAAGAGATTCTGCATTCTCCCTTGTGAAAGAGAACAAATTTTTGCATTGTATAAATCAAACACAAGCATGCAAATCAACCCACAAAACCAAGTGTGCAGACAAAGACTCCACTGACCACATCAGGCAATCCTGGAGGTTTTAAGATCGACTCGTGGTCAATAATTCTTTTCATGGTGCTGCCATCAGCTTTGAAGGGTGCTACATTAAGGTTTTACCCTCTTAAGTATCACAGGTTTTCCTATGGAATTTGTGGCTTTCATGTACTATGTTCTTCTACACTTATGCAAGGCAGATAGCCTAGCATTTATTGCATCAGTTCAAATAGTTGCAGTACTTGAGTACAATTTCTTATTTGCACATACCTGTGCCCTTCTTGATTCTCTTAGCTTAGGTACTAGTGGCATTCCATTTAAATTAGGCTGCTGAGTTGTATAAATCACCTGTAAACCTTGTTCTAGGAGCAGACTGAATCACATCTCCCAGATCCTGAGAGGTAAATTCTGGACTGAAGGCTGAATAACCTCTCCTAGGTGCATTCTCATTCTGTGTTGAAAAGCTAAAAATGTATCTGTATTTTTCACCAAGGATAGCCTCAGTAATAGACGGGAGAAAGGAAGCATCAATTCAAGATTGTACAGGCCATTCCAGAAAGGCTTTGGCAGCTTCCCAGAATGTTTGCCGAGAAATATGCTGATATTTGGCATCTGAAGGGCAGCTACTTGAAGTTCAGGAGATTATTTATCTTCTGTGCCTTAACTGAAACATCTACAGAACATACAGTATGAGTGCTTTTGTGGTTAGGATTAGGGATTTAAGATTAGAGTTAGGGTTTAGGGTTCTGGCTTCCATCACATGAGTTACGTTGCACTTCAAGTTGTTTGTATTGGAAAATGCACGAACATCCACTTGTAAAAAAGAAAAGCTGATTAATGTGGAGTTCTTCACAATGCATTTTTCATAATGCGTCCTCTTTTTCCAGTCTTTCCCTCTGCTCCAACTGTGTAAGTCTTCTCTGAAAAACTCTCTTTCTGAAGAAGATCAGAGTAGTTGGTGCCTTATCATTGTATTCAAAAGTCTTAACAAAAATAAAATGAGTAGTATAGGCAAAATCCGCTCCTGAGCTGATGGACTTTGTTTGCTAGGCATGAAAACATACATCGGTAGCTGATTTTGATATGTAGGTGCTTCATACTAAGTTTTTCCTCTGTTTTCTTTACTGGGAGAAGCTTTTAAAGTACATTTAGAAGATGAAGGAATTGATTTCCTTTAAAATGGGGAACAAGATATATGAAATACTTCAGTATATATGAAAAAAAGTTATGGGTTGCTTTTTCTTTTACTTACATAAGCAAAAAGTAGTACAATGCAAAGCATGCTTAAGGTTTGATTTTAGCATAATAGCCACAGCTTAAGTAAGGCTTTTTTTTTTTTTTTTTTTTTTTTTTTAATGCTATGTAAAATTTTCAGCTCTATAGTAAGGTCCTTAACATAGTCTGCTATCCTACCTGCCCATTATGTACAGCTCAGGGCTTAATGACCCAAAGGTGTTTTTCTCCATAACTAATAAATTGTTTCTTCCATGAGAAAACCTAGGCCTGTAAACTCAAGGATGAGCCGTTTATCTCTCAGCTTGACTTGTGGAATGCTGTAAAAAATGATGCATGAAAGTTAGTTTATCTCCATTTCAGCCTACTTAAAGATTTTCTTTATGCTGTGTTATTTCACTAGTAAGATACTTTTATTGCTTTCCTAGCTGTGTTTCTGGTCCTGATGCAGCCCTTTTCTCGTCAGATTCTTGTCATAAGAAGCAGTCCAGACCTGGAGGTCCTATTTTCATGTCAGATTTTTCTTTAATGATTTATCTCTATAAGGAGTACCTCACTCAAAAGTGGCTTCCTTCTGGAAATAGAGTGTTGTCTGGTGTAGCTCTTAATTGATGAGGTAGCAGATAGATGGGTAAAGTTGTCCTGTGTGCAGTGAAGCTCTTGGTGAATTGTTACTCCTTTATGAGTATTAACAGGGAAGCTCCAGAACATTTTACCTGTATTTGAACTGTGTTTTGTCAGGCACTCAGTTCAGTGCCAGTAGGACATACTGAATTTCCTGTTTTCCTCTCTGTCGTCTTAAACACAATTGAGTTAAAAATAATTCTCAGAAAAAGTTATTTTTACCCAGGCTTGTGATTAGCAATGTAGCAGGGATTAACAATCACTTTTATTGTCACAAGTGAGGGACAGCAAATGTCTCTGTGAGAATGTAAATGCATAAGTAAGGAGGGGTAAGCACAGGGGATGCTTTAAATTATGAAGTTGACTTTCATAATCATACCTTATTTCATTTAAGCTTTCTATGCAAAATAACTCACATATAGTTGTTTTATTGCTTTTCAGGTCTGTAAACAACCAGTACTGCAGAAAAGTGATAGGTGGGATGGTTTGGAACCCATCTATGAGACGATCCTTATCGGTTGAGCACCTAGAGACCAAAAGCCTTCCTTCTCGATCACCTCCTGTTACCCCCAACTGGTAAATCCATTTTCAGCCTTTTCCACACCTTCTAGCCTCCTACCGTTTCTAATTGTATGTACTCTAGCAGGATAATTATGTAGTGTGTACATATATATTTAAACATTGTTATTCTGAGAATATGTATGACAACAGAAGGGTGGATGTCACTTACTTCAACTTTAGCAAGGCTTTCTTGTTGTCTGCCAAAATGTTATACTCGAGTTAAGACATTGTGTTTCTGGATGGGTGGACAACAGGGTAGTTTTAAAAAAAACATTGAAATGGTTGGATGACTGGACTAAGAGGAGAGGTGTTAATGGGTCACACTCTACCTGGACAACAACAAAAAGTAGATGACTAGAGATGTCTCTCTTGGGACCTGCCCTGCTTAATATCTTTATGACATGGAGGAGGCAATGGTGTGCTTGATCATAAAGTTTGCAGATGGCACCAAACTGGAGGGATGAATCAATAAGCCTGGGGGCAGGGCTGCTCTCCAAAGGGATCTCAATAATCTGGAGGAATGAGCCAATAGGAAATGTGTGAAATTCAACAAACACAAAGTCCTGGGAAGTAAGAACCCAGTGCAACAGTATTGCCTGCAGTTCAGCTTTCTGGAAAACCACCAGATAATCTTTACAGCCAGAAGTGATACATGAGCCATCTGGTGTGCCCTTACAGCAAAGAAGTCCACTTCAACCTGGCAGAATTAACAAAATCGTAGATGGAAGGTCAGTGGAAGTGAGAGCCTGCTTTTGCTCAGCATTCTCTAGATTTTATTAGAATGCTGCAGCCCTTTTTGTCTGCAAATACAAGACAAACTGGAGCAAGCTCAGCAAAGACCACGAGCTCTAAGGTATTGAGGAGGCTGGAGCACCTACCCTGTAAGGCGAGGCTGACATAGTGGCACTTGTTCAGCCTGGAGAAGCAAGGGTTTCCTAGATGCCTAGTAACAGCCTGGAATTACTTAGGAGGAGGCCATCTACAGGATGAGGCTAGGTTCTTCAGTATTGCATGGTGGGAGGACGAGGCAACAAGTATATGTTGAAACAAGAGAGGTTCTGTCAGGCTATAATGGAAAAACTGCTTCACCATTTGGACAGTCATTGCCTGGGGAAACTGTGTGGTCTCCATCCTTCAGATTTTTTGAGACATGAGTGGGTAAAGCCTTAAGCAGCCTACTCTGGCCTTAGTTGACCCTGCTTTGAGCAGAAGGTTGGACTAGATAACCCCCATTAGTCCTTTCCAACCAGAATTATCCTATGATTGAAACTTTAAAAAGTTGCATTTTACAGGGGTGAAAAGACCAAATCAGTTCAGTGTACTGAACCTAGCAGTGTATGATTACCTACTATACCATACAAAATGCTTAAAAATTGATTATTTAAAGTGAGACTTATGGTCCTGTTATGAAGATTCAAGTCATAACTGCAATAGGATAGAAATTTTTCTTCAATAAGGTTTTGTGAAATATTCTAATCTTCCTGCATGTGTTTGTGTTCTGTATTTTTAAGGCGGAGTCCTAGACTACGTCACGAAATCCGCAAACCACGACACTCATCTGTAGACAACCTTACAAACGAGATTAGTTATATTACTGAAACAGAGGATGTTTTTTACACATATAAGGGCTCTCCAACATCGAAGGACAGTGATTCAGAATTCTCTCAGAATCGTAGTCCACAGAGGAGGTAAGGACTTCTGCAAACAATCCACTGCCTATTTTGATTTTTTTAAAAGCACTGAATAAAAACCAAAGTGTTGTAGTGTGAAGCAGTCACAGTCAGTTGTAATATTACAATGAGTTCAAGCAGTTTTGTGTTTGCATAAGCTTTATTTTGACCAATTGCTACACTGCAAATGCCATGACATAAAATGGCAAGTCAAAAGCAAACCAACTCTTCATCTCTAAAAAATACTCAGTGGTTGAGCTATTAGTAAAATTAGAGGAACTATTAAAGCATGCCACTTCAAATCTGTATTATCCTGTTCCCTAGCAGCTTTTGCAACCCTTTTCTACCTGTCAAAAACTCTTTTTTGTGGGGAGAAAGAATTAGTGAACTCCTTTAATAGTTAACTCACGTTCCACATCATCAGCTCAGCCTTGTCAAAGGCTGGAAGAGGTATTGCATTTGAGTATACGCAAGAACATCATAATACTAGTGGTCATCCATCTTTTTCTTCTTCAGAGGAACTGTCGATGGCTTGTCTAAACACAGTGTCTGCTTTTTGCCTGTATTCCTTTGTTCTCTGCAGTGCTTTAACCGCTGCTGGGTTTTCTTCCGGGACGTGAAGCACCTGTCTTTGTGCACTCTGATTGTTTGTTTGCTTGTGTATTACATCATATGTGGGGTTACTCATTTCTTAATGGGTAGCTTCAGATTATCACAACATCAACTTCAGAAATAATGTACAAAGTCATTAATTTTTCAGTCTCAAAACAAAAAGAGCTACTTGGAGCTGGGGAGAATGCAGTGTATTAAAATGCAGGTTCCTTTGTAGCATTACAAAAGAAACATGGTTTCTAGTGATGCCTAGTAACTTTAAGGCAAGGTGTATTTTGAGAAGCAATGTCTTATTGGAAGCTGATAGGACTCACCTGCCTCTGTGACAGTGTGCAGCTACTAAATGTAGCTTTAAATTCTGGATTTAAACTGTTTTCTTTAAATTCTATAATAATATTGTTACTACATTACAGCAGAGAGTTCTCAATAAAATAAATGAAAAATTGACATGTTGTATGCATATTTGGAGTTTGTCACTCTTTTGAGTGTATTAAGTATTTTAAGTTTGTCACTTCATTTTTCTATTTTTCTGAATGTAAGACAGCTGAACCTTAATACTATTTATTAGTACCAATGGCAGTAGTAGCCATGATAATAAATAAAAGTGAGGCCTCTAGATGTGAATAGTCATGGATAGGAAACCACATCTGTGCTATGTTTTAAAGTTAGCAGGTAATACACTTTTAGAAGTATTTTCTGAGTAAGAATACTGAGAGGCAGACATAAGAAGAGATGATGAGAGTAGAAGCTGCCATGCTGTGTTTTGTGGCTGGTGAATTGCGTCCTGCCAGCTAGTACATTGTTAGATTGTTTTTATTTTCCTTTTTCTTTTCTTCCCCTGTAGTTTTTTCTCTTTCCTTCCTCTTTCAGTTATCTAAAACCTACTGAGAATGGAGTGGGAAAGCCAGCCTTTATGCCTTTCTTCAGACAGTGAAAAAAGGATGTTCTAAATTTGAAAATAGCACATTCATTTATTTTCTGAGCCCTAAATGACTGTGCTGAATCTGAGTAATATCACTCACTGTGGAGATTTTTACTGTTACTAGCTCATATAAACCATGGCTTTTCTTCTTACATCTTATCCCAAATGAGTTATCGTTTTTTTGGGTATAATAATATTTGATACTGTGCAGGTAAATGAAAAAATGCTTGCATAAATCTGATTAATTAAATTCAAGTTGAGTGTTTTGGAAGAAGAATGAAATAAATGATCCTTTGTTATGTACTGACTGTTAGACTTTTGTGAAGTAAAACAGTCATTAATAATTTCCTTTATAACAATTGAGGTAAAATACAAAGTAGCCATACAAATCAAAAAAAAGCTTTTCTTTACACAGAAATTTGTTAGTCCACATTCCATTTTTTTTCCTTTTGCAATCTTACAATAGTTATGACTTGCTTCACTTCCCTTGTTGAAAGATGTAAAGTAAAATTAAGTATGTATGTATGTAAAATCTTTCTTTATTGATAGAGAGGGAATCTTACGCTCTCAGCTAAATCTGTTTTGTAAGGAAAAAAGTTCACTTTTCATATCATCAGAATTAAATATAGATGCTTGCCCTGGGCTTTTGCCACATGTTGGCAATATTTAAGCATTAACTATAAAACACGTTTTAGTGTACTGATAGATTTTTTAAAGCCAACTTACCCATTTTTGCCATGGTGGTCTTCAGTAGATTTGAATTGACATAATAGAAACACGTTATGGAAAACACCCCAGATTTCTAATTTCAGTATTTCTTTTTCATTAGAGGAGAGCCAAGAGTAGCTTCTCATGTTACTAATGGTAATACACATTGTCTTTAGGGGGCCTTTTTTTTACTGCCTAGCCCACTGACACTATTAAAAAAGCTGTTAGTTAATGCTAATTATAACTAACGAATAGCTTTGGCATGAAAAATTTCCGAAACATTTTTGGAGAGCTGCTGTCAAACAGCTGTAAATACTGGTATTTAATCACTGAATGGCTATGTCTGTGACTTCAAATATTAATAATAATAATCCTGCAACAGCTCGATTTCTGTAAAGTAAACACCAATTTAATTTACTATTTCTGAAGCAAGACTGTGCAAGCTGCAGTTAGCATGGAATATGGCTCTTCATTTATTTTTCCAGCTGCCATCAGCATTTCAGGAGTGGGTGATAGTCTTTCCTCTTTTTCACTTTTTTATCAAAAGACAAGTGGTTTGTTGTTTGAAGGTAGGATAGACCTACCTTCAAACTGACCTGTTATGATAGAGTGCTTTTTGAGGCAAATCATAGATAAAACTCATGTACAAGCCTTGCTATTTACCTAATCCTGCCGAGGCACACTCGGAACTTGATGGGTATCGGAAATGTAGAAGCAGCCACTGCTGGCAAAAGTACATTTATTTCCCTATACAGTTTTCTTTTCCTTCCTGACAATACCAAGTATATTTATTTTCTTAATAATCAATTTTCTTCCTTGCTCTGTCTACTCTCACATAGGAATCAATCAAGTTCTACTTTCTTTTTATGAAACAGTACACAATTTAGAAAACAAATTATGTGGAGCAGCTCTTAGTTTAGAGACCATAAAACATAGCACTTGTTAATATTTCTTCTTCAATTTCTTTTTTACCGTTTCAACATGTCATCATCCAGAACTATGTTTGCTGTTAAAATCCTTTAAATGAACATGCTGGAGATAAAGCTCGATAATGTTTTGTCATTTTTTTTGTTGTTTCTCTTAAGGACAAAATAATTGTTATAAAAATGTACTTTGTGTGAACACTGTGCCTTCTAACTGAAATTTGAGGTGTTTCCCATGGGCTGTAACCGGAAAAAAGAAATCTGGAAAATAGCACAAACTATGCACCTGGGTGAACTACAGAAAGCCAGGGCAAGCTTGTGAGCACGGTGTTAGGTGTAGCTTTGTTGCTCCTGCTACCCAGATTATCTAAGGCACTTTCACATTCAAGAACCATTTGGGGCTCAGACACGGTGAAAAGAAGCAGTTTTTCTCTCAGTTTAGTGTCTGCAGAAAAGGTTGGAGCTGTCTATTACATCTGTATTATAGACTGCTCTAATCCCAAATTAACATACATTATCCAGAACTTCATTTGCAGGGCATGAATAGGTTTGCCTATCTAAGCCAAATATCTCAAATCACTTCTGCTTACAAAACCTGTCAGAAAAGACAGTGCTGAAGAGGACTTCAAGACGACTTTTGTTAGGCCCAGGGCCCCCCAGCCTTTGTGAGGAAGGCCTCCCCATCAGTTCTTCTTCCTCTTTGTTACCCTGTTGCTGAGCATCTCAGCTCATTGCTACTGCCACTGAAAAATTAGCACTAGCACAGACATGGAGCCCACACTTGGCCTTCTGAAGTCTCATAGGTTACTTTCCCTATTGTACAACACTTTCTTATGGCTTATGGCTGTGCCTCACCAGTTCAGAACAGATAACACCCACACTTGTCCCCTAACTGAATGTTAGTAAGCTGGGGTTTCTTTCTGGAAAGAAGGTGATACATGCAAAGGATTACTGAAACAAACAGTAATTTATTTTGACAGTTCAGGATAATCTTAGTCATATTACCAGAACAGGACCCGTTTCCCCTTTTTATGAGGAGAAGAGCTTATTTTTGATCTTGTAAATTCAGGTTTAATGGCTTGTGCTTTTTAAAATATTTTTAAATTTTTATATCAGCGGTGAAATAGTTTGGAGTTTTAATATAGCTGTTGTTTGTCCTCTTAATGCCTTTTTTCATGTTTTTGAACACACTTTTCTGAATGGGAAGGGTACTTGTTAGGAAGAATATATAAATTTGCAATGGTTTAACCCCAGCCAGCAACCAAACACCACACAGCCACTCACTCATTCTCCCACCAATGGAATCAGGGAGAGAGAATCAGAATTGTAAAAGCTAGAAAACTCACAGGCTGAGATAAAGACAGTTAAATAAGGAAAGAAAAAGCCACACACAGAAGCAAAGCAAAACAAGGAATTAATTCTCTGCTTCCCATAGGCAGGCTGGTGTTGAGCCATCTCCAGGAGAGCAGGGTCCCATCACACATAACAGTGACATGGGAAGACAAATGCCAATGCTCCAAATTTTCCTCCTTCTTCCCCCCACTTTGTATACTGAGCATGATGTCATACGGTCTGGAATATCCCTTTGGTCAGCTGGGGTCACGTCTCTGGTCTGTGTCTCCTCCCAGCCTCCCACAACTTCCTCACCACCGTGGCAGTACAAAAAGCAGAAAAGGCCTTTGTTCTGTGTAAGCCCTGCTCAGCAATAACCAAATGATCTCTATATGATCACCCCTGTGTTCAGCACAAATCCAAAACAGGGCCCTATATTAGACGCTGTGAAGAAAATTACCTCAGCCAAAACCAGCACAGTATTCAAGGTGCTAATGAGAAAAAATAACTGTCTTATTGGCTTGGAAATATAACCTGATAAACCGTGTGGAGGATCTTGTTACCTGAATTGGATTCAGTTTCTCCTGTTCACCTTGTAATTAAATAAACCAAACATGTCTGTTTGGTTTGGAACAGCAGATTGCGTAGGAGCAAGTGTTTTGGTACTTTTTTAGAATAGATTCACTGGCCTAACAGAAAAGATTAGCTATGAAATTTTCTGTTTAACCAGAAAGAAGATTATTGTAAAACATATTTTAAAGTGATAAGGTATAGTAACAGTCAGCAAGAAAAGCTTCCTGACAGGTGAGATGACATAGATCGTATATTTAAAATCATACATTGATAGATGAGATAAATCTGGCAAGTTATTCACAGGTGCAAGCATATGATGCATGAGGAGAACCAGAAGGCTGGGGGAGTCGAGGAGGGGTTGGTCACATTGTTGCCTTGCTCTGCCAAAAGAGGATTATAAAGAATATAGAGCCAACTCTTCTTGGAGATGCAGAGCAAAAACATGGGGTGTTGGACACAAGTTATAGCTAGGGAAGTGCTCAAAAGATAATGGGGCGGGGGGGAAATAACATTTTGATTGTTTAAGCCTTTGTACACATCAGCAGAAAGGTGGAGTTATTTCCATCCTTGGAGAACCTCAAAACATGACAAGGACCCGAATACTCTCATCTAGCTTTGACGTGTGTTCTTTGAAAAAGAGTTTAAGTGACCGCTCAGGTTCCCTTACAACATAAATTATTTTGAGTCTACAATTCTACTTGTTGTAAAAGCAATATATCCCTTCATAAACTTTTGTCTGAAATGCTTGCAAAGCTATAAACATCTTTTAACTTCCGTCGTAAAACTATCTTTTGCTAGTGATACAGATGGAATAATGTGTACACCCCAGATCTGGAGGGGAAGGAAATGAAATGATGAACTAGTATACAAAAAGGAAATTCACTTGCACTGTGCTATGAATTTCTGGAAGTGCACATACGTTCCTGGTGTGAGTGTGATGCATCATCTGGTGAAGGTATTGGACTGAAAATAGATTTCCTGAACGGATGCTGCATTTGTTCAATTCTTTTAGCTTAGCATTTGATAGACAATAAACTGTGGCTGCATGGTGAGCTTTGGTGAATGTGCTATGAGAACACATCTTTAGTTTAACTAAAATATGAATTTTCATGTGAGCAAAATTTTAAAAACTTTACTGTTGATAAAAGTACCCTTCAGATCTATCCAGCCAAGTCCCAGTAGCTACTTTTTGGTAGAAAATTGCAAATGAGTTAAAAAAAAGAAAGCAAACCACATTTGAAACTGTTATTTATCCTTAGTTCTTAATCATACATGTATATGATAATTTCTTTGTTCTTACAAAATCTGTTGAATTTCACAAAATTCTATTGTCCTTGTTTGTGTACTTTCAGCCTTTCTCAAGGAAAATATCCTAATACTAGACAGTGGATCTGAGAATGTTTCAATCAATTTAAGATTAGAATTTTAAGGCTGCTACTAATAGACTTTGGGTTTTCCACCCAAATATACATGAAAATAGTACATGTGTATATTTTGCTTAGATGTAAACTTTTCTTTTTAAATATATATCCTTATTCAAGTGTACTACACTTTCCTTGCCAGTTCAAAAAGCAATAATTTTGCATCCAAATGGAAAGTCTCAAAGTTGAATTGCAAACCTATGATAAGGCAAACCTTGCAGCAATCCAAGAATATGCTGTGTATCAAAATACATGAAATGTTCATGGCAAGCCAGTAAACTGGAATACAGTCAATAGAGGCAATGCAGAGTAACAAAGTATCCCTTTAATGGTGATGGTAGCAGCTTTCAAATGTGCATGATTGGAATTTATAGGAAATCACTGAAAAGCTCGTGTATGCCATGAAGTCCTCAAGTTTTCTGTGCTGGTTCTCTTAATTATGCAGCACAAAAAACTTATGACAACTTACACAGTCACTCTCTTCACAGAAATGCTGAATATTCTGTGTATAAATTTCTCTAAAAAGCAGCAGAAAGGTGTTGCTGCAAGTATCTTCCACTTTTTTTGCTTATGAATAAAAACCCCAGTTTTAATGGTGAGACCTCAGAAAAGAGGTGGTAATGGAAGTGCTGGCACACTCAGTCTCCCCAGCCCTGCAGGTGTTACAATAAAAGAAGCTTTAAGACCTTCAAGAACAGCACAAGGGCAAAACCTACAGATGTTTCCTTCAGTTGTTTGTAAAGGGGGAGTTTTGCTACAGTGCTATTGTTTCAGTTGACCCTTTTCTCTCGGGGTTTTATTCTGCTGTAGTTTATCATCCTCAGTTCTCAGAATAGCAGAATTCCCTGGGAGGTCACACCAAAATGAGGAGGAGGTGTCTTTGCTTAAGACCTTTCCATTCTGTCCTTCTGACAGAAGAGGAGAGTTAGACTTTTCAGGGCAAAGACCTCTATTTAAAAGATAATTATCAATAGATCAACCCGTACTGAGTGCAAGATTGAAATGGCATGAATTTAGTTATATTGTGAAGTGAGGAAGAGAAATTACCTGAAGTTTTGAAGTGTTTGCTTGTTTGCTGCACCAATGGAAAGCTTAATCTCCTTGCAAGGAAGAGCTCTCTTCCTTGAGGAAAAAGTTGAATGGCTGGTCTGGTGAGTGTTATCTCATTGTCTTAAAATACAGTCCTTGTATGTTGTGAAATGAGGAAGATGGCTTAGTAAACTGTGAAATACTGTGTAGCCAAAAAAATATCACTTAGTTATTTATGGTTAAGGTATTTTTTCATATTGCTGAGTAATTAAATGTTAGAAATACTATTTAACTGTGTTACGGTGCAAAATTCTGCAGCTTTAGCATGCTGACCTGTTAAGGACTTTAGGAAGACAAAGCTGCACTGTCTGATTAATTCTTTTAGACACTGAATTTGGTTGCTTTTCTCAGTCAAATATTTGATCACCTTTCTTTCCAATTTAAAAGGTTACAGAATTTTCAGTTAGTCTTTTAGAGCTAATGTGTTTGAATTAAGGTGCAATAATTTAACAAATCTTCATCAAATAGTACTAAGAATTTATATCCCACATTCAAGCCTTCAAAGGTAGAGATAATAAAAAAATTACTGTAAGTTTACAGAAGGTCTATGAATGAAACCCCAAGTTGGGTTTTTTTCTTTCTCAAACTGCCTCTTTCTCTCGGGAAGATAGAGGGGAGATAATATATTGAATCAGAACACTGTGTTGATTTTCATCACGATTCTATGTCTGTAAGTTTTTGATGAAGACTCTTGAAGTGGGTAACTCAGGGCAATTTTGATTCTGCAAATAATTTGGTAATAGAGCTGTAGCTCTTTTGTGGCAAAATGTAGAAAAGATGTACAATTTCATTGTTCTTTGCCTCACAAGGAAATCCATTAGCTTAACAAGAATAAATTTAATGTTTCTTTATTTTTAGTGTGACTTTCTAAGGAAATAATGCTTAAGTCATTGTACAACCTCTCTTCTTCTGTTTCCACTTGAGACTATTTGGAGAATGCAATCAAATGTAATGTAGGAGATGAGTTTTTGAAGATGCAAAGTTTCTCAAGATTAGTGAAAGTCAGTGACTAGGCAGGAAAAAACCCTAAAACTTTAAGCTGACATTCTCCTCTCACTGAGTAATTAAAGTACAAGTTCAGTGTTTGTCCCATTTAGATGTGGGCTGGTCAGGCAATGAGTTTACATTCCCATAGGATCTGCTTACACATGGGGGGTAAAAAGTCTCTGGGGATTGTGGACAAACAACCAGAGATATTAGTGGGTGAGTGGGGGTGGGTGCCAGTGGAGTCAGAAGTTAGGTATGACTGCAATAAAAGGGGAAGAAGTTTAATGTTTTAAAAGTATTAAAAGTACACAGAACTCAAACTTCCAAAATTCTTCAGGGATCAAGCTTCACCATCTCTGCCTCTCAAAGAAGAATTTCTTCATATTGTCAAATTACATGCAAGGGAACTTAACTAGACTGATACTGGTGCTATTTTTACTGTAATTTTGATGAAATGTAGTACATAATTCTTAGTATCAAGGATGATTTAGAGAGCATGAGTTGAAAAGTTAAGTGTATACTGTGAATTGCCTCCTATAACTTGGCAATTCAGCAATTCTGCAGTGAAACTGAACTTCTTCAAATTTGTATATTTCTAGAATGGACTTACACTGCAGGATTTTTGGTCACTGCTTAATTGAATTTGTAAAGCTATTCCATCTGCCTTAAACTGTGCTTTGCAAGCACATTTTTTGTAACTTTTGCTTTAAAATTTGTCTTAGTAGCACAGCTATTGTTTTAATTGATGTAATATCATTTAGCTCGCTGTTTCAGGTGATTTTTGATGAAGCTGCTTGAATGCATTGGAAAATACTACATACTGCAAATTTTGATTTCTTTTCAATTCTAGATTCTTCTCATTGGTGTAACCACTTTCATTATGCTTTGTTTCAAATGCTTCTGTCAACACCTTCTCTGTTCTCACATCATGAGAATAAGCATTGGAAATGTCAAGCTTCTGAAGCCACATGTGCTCATTTCTGGCTGCCTAAACATAAAGATCTTGCCACATTTTGACTTTTTACAAAATACAGCTGGTGACATCTGTAGTCATGATCCACACCTAAAACTTTCTAAAATGATGTACTGTGTCTGGCTAATTGCCTCTGTAAACTGCATAGTTTGGGTTGCAGTTGCAGATGTGTGCTGCCTGTAGTTGGGCTTGTGTCAAAAGCGGAAGTGAGTGTTCAGAGTTGCCCTGGGATTTTTGTTGAGTGTTTCATAAACACCCTAGTTATCTCATTCAGACTTTCACCATAGGGTTAAGTATTCTTTAATTATGAGCACACCTTTTGTCTTCTATGCAGGCTTTTATTTTTTTTTAATTGGAATTTAGTTCTTGTTTTTTGGTAGATTTTACTTATGTTCATTTAAGGTTGTTTTTGTGTTTGTGTGTTTTTTACCAGGTCATCTGAACAAGAATCACCAAAGTGAGTTTTCTTTACACTTTCTCCTATCTCTAGCTTTAAGATAAATAATGAAATACATAACTTAAACTTATTTTTCAAAGTAGTGGGTTTGTATGATTAAAAGACACAAATGTCTTTTAATGAAGATTGTAAAGATTTGTGAAAAAAAAGTAAGTTTTGGGGTCAGGATTTGGAAAGTCTTAAGTTCTAATAGGTTCCTCATCACTATTAACAAAAAAAGTTAGTTAGAAATTGTTGCAAAAGTTTAATGATGATAATCCACTGGTAATTTTTTATAGTGCCAGATGACATTGGCTGAAATATATAATTGTATTTTTCTGGTATTGTTAGATTTCTTTTCTACATTGAAAAATCATTATTTGCTGTAATTTTAACTTGTAAGTGAAATGTTTTTTTTAGAACTATGTTCTGAAAAACTTATTAGAATGTATGTACATACATACACAGTGTTCCTCCTTGCTTAAGATTGACCTCATAGGAAACATAAAAAGTCTTGGAAGCTATCAGATAAAAACAGGATTTTGACAGTGTCATTATAGTTCCCTACTTCAAAGCATTCCGAAACTATTAACAGTGCGATTGAATAAGATGTCCCAAACACTGAAAAAATATTTTCTGTAGTAACTGAAAATTCTGCAAATATTTCATGAAACACCTCGCTGTCATTGCCAAATACACATAGTATAACTGAAAGTCAGAAGTATTATGGCAAGAATTCATCTACTTGTTGGCATCTTTGAGGACATTTGTGTTTGTTCCAATCAGATTTTCACAGGCCGAGACATAAGTGTTCACAGTATTGAAGTTTGCTGCAGTGCAAGTCCTGTACATTAAAAGCCTAAGCTACAGTCCTTGTGTTGTAGTATTACTTCTTCATTGACAGCTAGAAATGGCTGCTGGAAATGGTTCAAAAAAGCTCACTGGTATAGAAAAATACCAAAGCAGAAGTAAATGTTTGAATTTACAATTTTTAATGCCAGGGTTTACTGGGATGTACTTCTGCTGCTTTAATACTGTCAAAATTTGATGTTGCTATACCTGAGCTTTCCCCAAGGCAGATATTTTCACATTAAGTAGTATTTATAAGGATGGAGCAGTTAGTCTGTATGGCATCCATGAGTTTGGTCCACTTAAGGAAGGAGTTTAGTTGTATTAGAGATCTGCATGTCATCCTTTTCATAAGAGGGAATGTAGCTAAATGAATGTTTGTGAAGTCCTAGATCACCATCAGGCAACTTGGCCAATTCCCACATTTGAGGTTTTTGGTTACTGACTTTTGTTATCATTGAATGTTAAAGTTCTTGAACGCCAGACCTGCACCCTAAGTTAATTCTGTGTCCTTTCATGTGGTTATAACTACCTCGATAACACAATACTTTAACTGTAGTTAAATCTTTCATTGTCACTTCATTTCTTGTTTCTCTGACAATTTACCATGGCTTTTCTGCAAACTGCCTTCTCCCACAGGGTAAGGTTGAGATGGCATTCATAAGAGGGAGGAATTAAAAAAAAAAAAAAATGCTTTGCAGGAATGAGAAAGGAATCACAGCAAAAGATGTTTCATGGATAGAATTGGCAACTGAAGTGCATTTCCCTTGCTGCTCTCTCCATGTGTTACTGTGGATTCCTGTAGCACTGCAACAGTGCCTTTCACTGCTAACATCCAAATATTTTGCTTAAAATGGTTTTGCTATTCCAGAATTTTTGTCCATTCTTCCGGATGTCCACTGATCAAATAATAGGCTTAGATTAAACTCCAATCCTGTTTCCCTGCACTTCCACTATAAAGTGGTATTAAATCTTTTAACTCTTAAAATTTGCTCTTTTTAATTCTTAGTTTAAAAATCTGGATAACATACCTTAGTAATATTTATCCTTCTTCAATAAAGGAATGTATTGGGAAACAGTCCGACGCGGAGTTGTCTGACCCGTCTCTCACCTAAAGCCTTGGCTCAGTCTCCCAATGGCGTTGGCAGCATGTCTGGCCCTTACCCATTGGAAGGGGTGGATAAGCAGCTCTTAGAAACATATGACAACGTTGCAAAAAGTAGCTTGACGGAAGATTCCAGTCAGTACTACTGCGATAAGGTATGTTCAGTTGTGTGCTTTTAAAGTCGGAACTAGTAGTGAGTGTGACTTTGAGCTGTGGTTTAAGAATGCACAGAAGTGGTGGCTGTATTTCAAGATGGGCATATTTTAGGCAGTGATGAGATCAGATCTTGTGTTACTACTGGCATTTATCCAAGGCTGTGAGATACGGTATGATAAACAAGCTTGCCAACTGGATTGATTTCTGAAGTGTCCAGCATTCCACAAGCGTCAGGGAAAGTTCCTAGTGAAATAGAAATCCTTACATCATTAAATCTTGTTTCTTCCAAGGATAAAGATCAGCTAACTCAAGTTGCTATATGTCTGAATAGCAGACACAACTCTGCTTTATCCCATGCTGCATCTCTTAAGGATGACTAAACATCATCCTTTTAAGTTCTGACCTGGCTGGAGAGCAGCTGCTCCCTGCTAACCTTATGATAGTGGATCATTCTTCCCCAGCTTGCTCCAGAGGGGTTCTGGCTAAAAGTAGGCCCTTAAAATCAATTAAAACAACTAATTAAAATTAATTAGAAAAGTTATATCATTTTCAACATGTCCATTAGCTGCTGACGCATTTTAATTCTTCTACCATGTGGACCTGTTGCAAAAAACACACCTATTTAAAGGAGAAAAATGAGGGGAAAAAATAGTTACTTCACAGTTCTTAGAGTAGAATCAATTCTACTTGTGCTTCACCTAAGCTTTTAATGACAACAGGCTGAATCTTTAATAGCATTTATAAATTGGGAAGGAAAGCTAAGATGAGAGTAACAATGTTATGACACAGCAACCATAAAACATGTTTGCTGAGATGTATGTTGCTATTTTTACTGTTTAAAAGGCTACTACCATAGGTATATTCTACAACCATATCCACTTCCTATTTTAAAGGCGGATTTATATAGAGTATTTTTGTTCAGCACATCTAAATTTGGATGCACTGTTTTCTAATTTGCTGATACTTTATTTTAAAAATTTGAAGACTTGCTTTCTTTTTCTGTATATTGCAGAATGATCTAATTGAGGGAGATTTACTTTTGGTGCGTATCATACCAGATGAAGAAGGGAAGTTTGGATTTAATCTAAAGGTAAACCAGCTGTCTTTTAGTTATTTTTAAATGCTTTTATCTATAAAGTGTTTTAAGTTCATGTTTATTTTTATGTTTTAATATAATGATTTGGAGAAGACGCTGTATTTTACAGGAATTTCTTATGGACTGAGAGGTTTTGAAGTGGCAGCCTAATCCTTAAGTGTTAAAGCAAAACTTACAGAAATAAGCATCTAATAGTTCTCTGGTTTTCAGTTGCATATATTACGGGCATGGCATATATCCAAGGCACGCTGCCTATTTGGCTGCTGAAATATGAACTCAAAAGCCTAATTAAAGGCATAAGCTTTTGAAAAATTGGACCTCTGTATTATAAAACAATTTAAATAGTTTAATTTTATCCATTAGAAATCACAGTGGAAAGTTGAAAATTAATATATGAAGAAAATGAAAATTACTATTGATAATTGAGTATTGTAAATGTTTTAGATTCCCTCACTGAATTTCCATTTAAGCAGAGTATTGTAGATTAGCCATAATATCAAAATTAGAGCAGAGTTTGATCTTTTCCCCTTGGCTATTTATTGGTGGGGCAGCAATAGAATGTGATGCAAAGAAAGTAAGGAAGTACAGTTGTTTGGTACTTTGATCCTACCAGATTCCTTGCGCACTTGTCACAACATCTAAGAAGACTCTGCCTTGTAAGTTCAAGTGTTAAGGCTTGCTTCAAGCACAAGGTTACAATAAATGTTTCATTTTATCTGTTTATTGCCTATTAAAATGTATGGCCAGAAAAAGACGCCCAATCTAGTTTACTGGAAATTGGTACACTTAAAGACACCACAACCCACCCCCTAATTCTCTATTTACTGATGAAAATTCAGTCCTACCAACCCTGTCTATGATGACGCAGCATAAAAAATTTATATAGAAAGAACAAGAAGTGATTACTCGTTTTAAATGCTGCTTATGCTTAATGATATATTTATGGTTGCTGTTTACTTGCCATTCCTCTAGGGTGGAGTAGATCAGAAAATGCCACTGGTGGTATCAAGAATAACTCCAGGATCACCTGTAAGTAAATTTTTGAGGCCTTTAATCCCTTCCACTGTTACTCCTTCCACCTCTCAAGGGTCTGTACACGTAGAAATTTGCACACCTATAACCAGTATGAGATAGCAGCAGAGCTATTCTCTTTAGGTATTGGTTTAACCAGTCGTTTTAACCAGAGATTAAAAGATCTGGAAGTGTTAGCCAAACAAGATACAAGTAGAAAGTATATTTGTGTTCTCCTGTCATCTCAAAAAGTGCATCCTGAACTGCAAAATTCTTGGTGAGGGGCAAGGACTGAGGATAAGGAACACCATTTACTGAAGAAGTAAATAATTTGGGTCCCTGCACCCTAGAAAAAATAGCTGGTTTGAGGGAGTTGTTGTAGGGATCCGCAAGATTAGGAGCACTGTGAAAAGGGAATTCCAGCAGAAATATAGGCTACTGAATTAAGTTTGTGAAGGTCAGGTTCTTCATGTTTGGTGAAGTAGTTCTTTGTGCAGAAGATAGTAGTAGACCTGTGAAACTCCTTGACAAAGGATGCTGTGGTTAAAACAATTTTGTATGTGGTCAGGAAAGGACAAATACTTGGGGGAGAAAACCTGTTGTTATTGACTATTCAAGCCACAGTAGTCTGAAGAAATCCTTAGGGCTAAAATTATTTATAGGATGGGAGAGTACTTGGTGGGAGAGAGGGAGCATAGAGAGGGAGCATATGTTTACTCTGTTCCTGTTTTGCCATATAGTTTTTGCTTATGGAAATACTTATAGACTAGGTGAAATGTTTATAAGAATCAGTAGAGTCATTTAATTCTTCCATTGAATTGTGAAATACTAATAGGAACATAAAATCTTTTTTAACTTTTTTCTAAATAATTAAGACATAGTTAAATCAGATTTTTTTCACTTGCCTTTTTCCGAACTATATTTCCTAACTCTCATAAAATAATTTCAGTGCAGACTTGTTAGGAAATATTACTGACTTAATCCTAAAAATACAGTCACTCTGAATCTTCTGACTCTTCTGAAATTTGATAAGCAGTCACAGGACTGATATCTAAATTTCGTTATGCAAATCAAGCTAAAACAAATTGCTTGATGTAGTGGTTTGGTCCAAAATACTCATTGCTGTTTACCTTCTGTGAGATAAGAATTAGGAAAAACGCAAAGCAGGTGCTAAACTTGAAAGAATATAAAGAAGTTTATTAACGGACCTAAAAGGAGAAAAAAAAAATCATACCACACCTTCAGAACTCTTCTCCTCCCCCCACCTTTCTCCCTTCTCTCACTGACAATGTAAAAAGACAACCCTTGAGATGTTCAGTCTGTTTATCACTTCCATAATAACCTTGTTCAGTCCATTTAGGAAGAGGAGTCTCTCTTGCCCATGCTATGAAAACATTATCACAACGAGACAGCCGCCCGGGGTTGGTTCTCTGCTTGCTTGTGAGTCCCTTCCCCCGACTTGCAGCTTTTCCCACAACTGCTTTCGAGGGTCCACTCTTGAAGTTTTTTGGGGTACAATTTTAAGGTTGAGCCGTTCAGAAATAAAAGTTCTCTTCACCCATCTCTGGGAACATTTCATCTCTAAGAACAGAAGCCCTTCTCCTTCCCTGGGAGCAAAGGGTCTTCCTCATCTTCATCTTTAGGACTATCTCTGGGAACATCTCTAGGAACTGAGGTTTTCTCCTTTCCCATTTGGAG
>NW_008239054.1:3331578-3340836 GCF_000691975.1 Corvus brachyrhynchos | reverse complement strand
GTGACCCGGCCCGGCCTGGCCTGAGCAGGGCCTGGGCTGGGCCCACTGGCCCCCGCACGGGGCCTGCAGCCACCTGTCCCAGCAGCGGAAACGAGAGAGAGCCTCTGCCTCGGAGTTTACTATTCTTAAGTGTGGATCACAGAGGCGGTTACAATTTTAAGCGGCTCAAAGAATTGTCCATATTCAACCTGGCCAGCTGATAGGTTCTGTTAGGTCACAGAGGGAGCTGTAAGCACCCCTTTGCAGGAACATCACTTCCAGGACTATGCTTGCTAACCCATGACACTTGAGAAGTGATTTTTTGGTCACATTTATGATTTTTGGCCAGACTTACACAGTTCATAGTACTCCTTTATGAACTATAATAATTATTTGAATAAAAGTTTGCTACAAAATTATAATTATAACTTAAGTGTAGGAATTGAAAATAAAACAGTCCTTAAGACATTTCATGGTCAACCTAGCAAATATTTTAAGGGTGATTTGAGATTCTGAAATTATATAGGGCAAACAGGCTCATTCCCCAACCAGAGAATGAAAGATGTTTCTCCAGAAGCAGTTGTTTCCTTTGGCAGATTCAGATGGTTTTCTGGAAAGTATTGATCTGTATTTTTTTCTCTTGGATTGGAAAAGGACTGGACTTCTAACTTTAAACACTTAATTGAAGTGTCTCCCTTTGGTGTCATAGGCATGGACAAGAGTGACCAAGTAGCTCTCTAAGCTAGTACACCATGAAATGAGCAAGTTACCAGGATCACAGAAAAAATTTGAAATAATTTTCCAATATAACACTCAGTAGCAGTGTTAGGAAAATCGTGTCATGTTATAGCAAGAGGAAAAAAATATACTTATTTTTAGATAATAGCAGTATGAACATTGATTATGCTGCTTTCCATAAACGAAATTTCTCCATTTCTTTACTGTTTGATGAAATGTGGCTGATATTTCCAAGTTCAAATCTAACCATCTATGTAATGCATTTTTATATTATTTTAGCTCAGTTATTCCTTGCCTTCATTGCTACTATTTTAACTTGCTCTAGATTCACTCATTACCCTGTAAATTGTCTTCAGCGCTGCTATTTGGTAATACTATTTGCTCAGATTATTTCTCAGGTTTGTAGGTCACCTTTCTCCCACTTTCCTACAAAATGATGTGCATTTCTTGTATAGGAGGGGAAACAAATCTACTCCCCAAAATAAGGCAGTATTTTCCTTTACACATCCTAAAGTTCTTTTTAAAAACCCTCTCTAGTAAAGCTGCAATGTAGTATGCTGGGAAAATTGTAGGACAGACTAGCCAAAATTGTTGTGAGAGCACATTTTAGTGAAGGAATAACCATTTATTGCATCTGTTTGGTTTTGCTGTTTTGGTTTTTTTCTTAATTAAGAAGTCCTATACTGATTTTTTTTTTTTTTTACAAACAGTGAAAATGTCCTCAAGTGCTAAAGAGGTCATTATGGTTTTATTTAATAGAGCTTTTAATGAGAAAAAAAGCATGCATGCTTCTTGGAGCAATGGAAGGTGATTAGCATAAAATGACACATTGGGTGTATCAATAGGACAGGGAGGCTTTGACATAATTAATTGTCTGGAAAAGCTCAGTGTCTGAAAAATCTACAAATTATGTTTGCATAGGAGGAATTAATTCTCCTTTGAGATATATTTTATATAGTTAGGTGATTCAAATAAGAAAGCCGAGTCATTAACACATCACGTGATTTACAAAGTTTGTTTGAGCAAAGATATTAGTCTCCATCTGAAATAAATACTAATAGCAGCCGGCCAAGAAATCGAAAATATAGACAAATATAGGAGCTCGGAAACCATTCCAAGTTCTTGTTGACATTTTGACTCTCCTACACGGCCCTGATATGGTCTTTAAATCACCTATCTTTTCACATATTTATATTTCAGAGGGAATAACTTAATATTATTTGAGAGAGATTAAATTATACGATCATTCATAGTTATATTCTTCAGTCTTCCCTTTGTAAATTGTACAATATTATGGCAAGGGTGTTCTTAGGGAGCTGTGTATACCTAGTTAAATCAGTGCTGAAGAACATCATGGCTGTTCCTAATTCCCATTCTTTTTCTGTTTACATTTCTTATGAATCATTTTCAATCTTCCCTATCCTTCATTATTTTTTTTCCTTATTTCTATGGAAAAAGTTGGGAAAAACTATTTCTTCTTTAAATTTTTAGTCAGCTTTTCTGCATGAGATGTTTTCCTCCTGCATGCATCTTTCTTTTCTCTTGCTTCTTTCTCTTCTTCTTTGTCTGTTTTGTGGCACTAAGACAGGTCTTAAGTTTTCTTTCCTTTTACTTTGTTCTCTGACACAAATGACTCCCAATTTATTTTCTTCATATTCTTGCCTGATTTTTTTTTTTAATTTTACATTTTACTTCTTGTTGATTTTTTTCATTATCATTTCTCCTTTCCACCTCTTATTTATTATTTGGTAATATCAATATGTTAGGAGCCATCAGTGCAAGGCATAATCAGGATTGGATCTAATTTTAATGTCTTGTTCACACTCAGGGTTTGGTGATAGTTGTTTGGTAGGGCTAATTATATTGAATGAATAAAGCTCAGCGAACCTGTGCTGGCTGTTAAGGAAATACAGGGAACACTTACGAAACAATAAAAGCAGTAAAGGTCTGTGTCTCATTCATACAATAAATAAATGAAGTTTATAGAAGTATATCACTCTTGTGTAGCTGAAGACTTCCTAGACAAAATAAAATTAGGATAGCAATGGAAATAAAATTGTTACATTACTTTACACTCAAAGGTTGTAGAATCCTGCACATTCCTATTAGAGAATCACAGAAGGTTGGAAGAGACCTGGACATCATCTCGTCCACCCCCCTCCGCTCAAGAGTCACCTAGAGTCAGTTGCCCAGGACCATATCCAAATGGCTTTTGAGTGCTCCAAGGTGGGAGATTCCACAGTATCTCCAGGCAGCCTGCTGGAGTGTTCAGTCACCATAGCAGCAGAACTGTTTCCTGATGTTCATATGGAGCCACCTGTGTTTCAGTTTGAGCCCTTGGCCTCTGATCCTGTCACTGGCACCACTGAGAGCTTGGCTTCATCTTCTCTGTGCCTTGCCCTCAAATATTTATGTACATTGCAAGATCCCCTTGAGCCTTTTTTTCTCTATGCTAAATACTCCCAGCTCTCTGAGCCTTCCTTCATGCAAGAGCTGCTCTAGTCCCTTAGTCATCTTTGTAGCATCATCATCATATCCTGGCCATAGCTTTAATTGCTTTGTGCTGGACATAGGACTAAGCATACTGAGGTGTGTGGCAGAAAAATAGCCAAACAAACCCTGGAGTCCAGCAGTTAATCTAAATATAAACAAGAATCTACAAAATAACAAAGATATGACATGTGTGTGGATTTCTTTGAAATTTAAAAAGTGCATGCCTGGGGAATGTCATGTTACTTAAATCATGTTCATGAAAATCATATTTGGACTTCTTAGTATTCACTGCATAAAAATGAACTGAATTATTTTATATGCTCAAAACTCTTTTTTCAGAAATTCAGAGGTTGTTGAGGCTTGGAGTCTGAAACACAGATCTTTGAGAGCAATCTGATGATGGCTGTTTGATTAACGTGAATTCCTTTTATAGCTATCAATATGCTGTTCGAACTGTTCCTTATCGTCATGGAGAGCCTTTGAGGCATGCGAGCTTTAGAGCTGAATCCTTTGATAGATCTTCTGATACAGAATATGAAACTTTGTCAGGAGAACTGTGAAGACTTTGCTTACATGATGTACTTAATATCCTTATACGTTCCTGCTTGCACAGCTGGATGCGATGACATTAATGTGTTTCTTTGGTCTTGAAACAGGCTGATAAATGCATACCAAAGCTGAATGAAGGTGATCAGATAGTATTAATTAATGGCCGAGATATCTCAGAGCACACGCATGACCAGGTGGTCATGTTCATAAAAGCCAGCAGAGAATCTCACACAAGAGAGCTTGCACTTTTGGTCAGGAGGAAAGGTAACTGGGCTAATTTTATTCACTTCTAATATTTTTGAGACTGTTTCTCTTATGCTTGTGTTATACCCTCTTCTGTTTGCATAAACATGTTCTCGGTGCACTTGGAATAGGTCTGTGGAAAAAGTAGGTCTCACTAAATTCAAATTAGTAGTACAAGTAGTTTAAACTATCTAGGTTCTTACCATTGCAACAAAGAATCTAGCAAGTTAGAATTTCTTCTTATCTTTTGGTCTAAATATCTATGAGAATAAATAGTCCCTTGAAAGAGTTTTTTTGGTGATGTGGGGTGTTGGGTTTTTTTTGTAAATAAAGGATAATTTTATGACCCCCCCCCCAATTGCAGGTTCACAAAAACTCATGGGCTGTTCCCCTGCACAATTATGAGATGAAACAAGTCAAATAAGCTGCTCCTCACCTTATTCTTACAGTAGACATTTTGTGACAGTACTGAGTTAAGCCTTTGCTGGCTGCTTGCAGAACTGCTGCCTGTAAAGACGAGACAATATTTGAAATATGCAGGGTCTTAAGCCTGTAAGTTTAAAAATGGGGAACTCATCCAGCTTGGCTTTGTTTACTCCCTACTTAAAGACCTGTAGATCCCAAGAGCTTTCAGATGAGGTGAAACTCTTAATTTATTATTTGCTTTCCTTAAGAGGTACGGTAAGACATTAGCACCCACAATTACACGGAGTTTCTGATTACACGAAGTTATAAAAATCTGAAGGGTTTATGCATTACTGGGAAACAGGAGTGAATGAAACAGCCTAAGTGATATGTACTTCTGTAACACTGGCTTTATTTAAAACTTACTGTGTTTCTAGAAAAACAGATGGGCTCTTTATTTCATTTTCCACAGGCTTTATGCAGCATTTAGTTTTCCCTTAACTTTTCTAGTTCCCTTCCAACTTACGGATAAGAGAAATCTGCTTTTATCTAAAGATAACCTGTGGCCCTAAACCAGTCATTTTGTATAGGCATGAGTATGAACAGCTCCCCATTTTCTGAAGTTTGGCAGATATGAACTGTTCCCATCACTGCAGAGAATAACCACAGCTGGGCATGTTTGGTGATACAATACCTTTCACAGGGACAGAACTGCTATGCAGATTACTTCAATTATGTTTGTCATGTTCTGCAATGTGTTAGCAAGGAATGTTGTAGAAAACAGATTAATAATTTTTTTAACTTTAGTTAGTTCCTTCAATGTGAGCATAAGAAATTGCAAAAGATAATTCTGTGGCTTCTCTAATGGCAAAGGAGTGTGATGTAAGGATTTTTGCATTTGTTTTGCTGTTGGGGGTCCAAACGTATGAAAAAAAGGGTTTTTGTAGAGATATTCCATTAATTATGGCCTATACTTTTTTAGGAAAAGCTCCCTTGTTTTTTACCATGGTCGATGTTGTGTTTCATTGGCCTATCTAGCAGTTCATTCTGTAAGACAAGGTTGCAAAAAACTCCTTGTGCTTGGAATTCAAGTTCTTTGCCTTCATAAACAGGCATTTTGCATTTTTCTTTCAGAAGATCATAGGGACATTTTACTCTTTATAGTTTCTACAGTAATATAGTACAAAAAGAAATGCAATTAAATGTGTTGCTATTTGCTTTCCTGAGGTTTTGCAAACTGTTGTTATTTCAAGCTATTTTTTATTATTATTAGCTTTATAGCTAATTTTTTATATCTGTTAAAAACACATTAATGCTGTATGTAATGGATTATAACTTTGTACACATCTTTCAGTAGTGAAACCATTTGTGGAGCCCAAATCAGAAGATGAAGCTGATTCCCACACTGTCCCAGAATCTATTCTTCCTGCCTGTTCTGAATCTGGCGGTGATACACTGGAGGAGTCTATGGAGCAGCTAAGAAGAGGGCTAGAAAGCGGCACTGTCCTTATTCAGTTTGAGGTAGGTAATACTCAACTCTGTAATGCTGTTAGCATAGACCAATAGCTGTAACCAGTGTGCAATATAGGGGTTTTAATTAATTGTAAATCTCATTGTTCCTGATCAGTCTTATCTCAAGAGAGCAACAATTTGACTTGCCCGTCAGTTTCACACTTCACTACTTAGAATAGGGAAGAATGAATTTTCAGTCTTACACAAAATACCATCTGTGGAGAAAAATGTGTTTGAATTAGTGTGTTTCTGGCTCAAGTACACAAAGTTCACTAAATTAGTATTTTTTCTGCAGTTGTTAATTTATTGAGTAGAATAGTGGGATTTTGACAGAGGTCAGTCTTGTATTTTATTTCTTTTTCTAGGTTCTTCAATGTGTTAGCAAGGAATGTCATAGAAAACTAATAAAATGCTTTATATTTTATTAAATTAGTTCCTTCAGTGTTAGTAAGAAATTCCAAAGGATAATTCATCTGTTTCTCTAATGGCAAGGGAGTGCAGTGTATGTACATTTGTGGTTGCTTTATTGTTGTAGATTCAAACATTTATAGTAGCTCTGGATAAACCCTACTTTATTATGATTTATAAAATTGGCATTGAGTTCTGGAGTAACCCCTTCTGTCATTGAAAACTTGTAGAACAGCAATAAAAATTTTCCCTTTTGGTATTTTTTCCTTCACTGCTTTTTTTAAAGCTGTAGAATTTAATGGTAATGGCTGAAGAGTCGTGGTGTTGTTTATTGCAAAACCACTCTTCTTATGAGGTTTGCTTCTTTACACGATTTCTGAGAATTAAAATTCCCCTGTTTTTAAGGAATTGTAGACAATGGTTCATAACTGCTTTCGAAAATCCACAGCACTGGATGCAATGCAGCAATTGCAATGAATCTGTTGACTATTGAAGCAGTAACTCAAAAATGTGAACTGACCTTTCAATACTTTCTTATTGTCAAATTTGTTGACTCAATTTGTGCACAAATTTTCTGTAGTGAACATCATAGGGTATTTGATCCTTTATTATATTCTGATATATGATATTATGATATTCATATGATATTTGATCCTATATTTTATCCTTTTTTTAATGGCACTATTTATAAAAGGATATTACAGAGAAAGCACAAAACCTTTTTGAAATCTAATAAACTAGGGGACAGCTTAGTGGCCTTCTTGCTTCGAGTTCATTGTTTAGAGATCTTCAGAACCAGAGGTAATGGCAGTGTCTCCTCATCAGCTTTGGTGACTCTCAAACTCTCCATTCAATTTAGTAAAACAGTAACTAATTAGCCAGTAGACTGTGAATAATCAAGTTTTTCCAGATATCTACCTCCATTTAATCAGAATTTAAGGAATGTGTCAACAGCAAGTGACTGTTTGCCAGGCATCAATGAAGCTTGAGAATGGTTACTGGACTTTAAATTATTCTTCCTTGTCTTCCTGAAAAAGGCAGAAATTGCAACCTGGCTCTAGTAAAGTGGAACTTGACTTATAACAAACAGAAGCTTTTCCATTACATATATTATCAAGTTCTCTTCTCACATGGCTTGTTTATGTTGTATAAGTTAAAAAATGCAGTGAGCTGTGATACAGAGTTTTACGGTCCAGTAAATCTCAGTAGAATAAATATTTTTGTGTGTTGCTCTTTTTCTCTCGACGAGAAAGTAGGGGATTTTAGCCTCCTATTTGTTTCATTCCATTTTATGTATGGAACAATATTCAAAATCTTCATTAAACATGTAAGACGTAGTGAACTCTTTGGTAAGTGTTCAGTGAAGGATGTAAAACTCTGGCACAGCCGCGTTAATAACTCAGTTCCTAAGGTGCTTTTCTATACATTTAATATATACAAAAGCTATAGTTGTATAATTACAGTTCTTAATGTTTTGTTATTGTTGTTTTTTCTTCTCTGTACCTTTTTTTTGTCTTGTTTGATGTACTTAGAAGCATAAATCATTAGGGTTTGAAAAGAACTCTAAGATCATAGAATCCAATCATTAACCTAACACCAACTTCACAATTTTGGTTACACACACATTATATATACCCTATTTCATATGTCCACATTTACTCCAGATGAAGTTTGCTACATAAGGGTTGGCCCAAAAATGAAGAAGTCAAATGTTAAGAGATTGCAATAAATTGAAGTTTTGGTTTTTTAGGTACTTGCAGGATTGAAATGGATGGGTTTAGTCCAGAGAATAAAATTTTTTCTGAAATTTTTATGCTATAGTTGATTTCAGAATATAAGTCTGCATCTATTTTTTTGTTCTGATGCCATTCATTGGTCCCTCGTTTTCTACCCTCAACCACTGTTGTCCTTCTGGTCTGTGATTTTATAAGCAAAAGGCAAACTTGCACAGTAACAGTTTTTATCAATGATGCTCACATGCTGTTTTTGGTTTGTTTTTTTCCTAGATGGATAGCAATAATATAAATTCTTGTCATGTTAAATACAAAAACCTCTCAAGTGAATTCTGGAGAAGGATAGGAAAAATATTAAAGAAAATAAGGATTTTTTTTTCAGTCTATATATATATATATTTGTGTGAATGTAATTAGTGGGTGTATTGCATAATCACATCCCTCAAAATCTTATAATTTTTCATTCTACTTTGCAGCAACTTTATAGAAAGAAACCAGGATTGGCTGTTACATGTGCAAAGGTACCTCAGAATATGGACAAGAACAGATACAAAGATGTTCTACCTTGTGAGTCTTAAGTACAGTTTCTGCCTATTTTGCATTTTAAAATTGCTGTATTGAACTTGCTGATTAAAGATTTCATTATATAATTGAAGTCATGTAATTGGTCATTTTATTTTTCTAAAAGGAAATTTATTCTGGTTTGTATTCTGCTGTTTGTGTCTCTGCAATTCCTCAGCTTTTTTTTTTTAGCTTAATAGAGGGGAAGCATGTCCCTTAATTGCTAATTTTACTCCCTTTTTCTTGTGTGTGTGTGTGTGTGTGCGCAGATGATGCCACAAGGATAATACTGCAAGGAGATGAAGATTACATTAATGCAAATTATGTGAATGTAAGTCATACAGAGACCTGCATCTACTCACTTACTATATTACTAAAGCAGACTAAATTTGGGTTTTTTAGGGAATAAGGATATTTTGTTTTAAATTTGGGGATTTGTAAATGTAAAAGATGTAAAGTTTCATAATGTAAAAGATTGTGTTTGTTGGGAGACAAGTGACCATCCTAACATACAGCGGGTGCTACCATGTGGAAATGTGCAGAGTCTCTAACCAGTAACAATTGTTTTATTTTTCCATATACTTCAAATGCTGAGGTTGTCTCCATAAAAGTAAGCCTCTTTCTCTCTAGAACCATC
>NW_008239054.1:3294901-3331514 GCF_000691975.1 Corvus brachyrhynchos | reverse complement strand
ATTTACAGCCTATCAGCTATGCTATGAAGGATCCAGAAGATAAACCAGATCCTTGGCTTCCCTAATCAATCAAGTGCAGGCTGGGAGTCAGGGAAAAGAGGGGAAAATGAGTATATATTTGTGTCAGATACATAAGCTAAGCACCTAAATCACAGAGTCAATTAACTTCCTGTGTTTAGTATCAGGCAGTAAACAGCTTTTGCTAGTGTACCTTTGGTGCATATACCCTGCCATCATTCCTTACTAAATGTTAAAGAAAATTTAGAAAACTTTGCAGTTTCAGGTTTTCAAGTACATTTTCACTATTAATCTTCTATTCATAGGTCAGCATCTAGAACTATAGAATCTGTGCTTTACATCTGTTTTAAATGATTTAATGATGTAAAAATGATTTAAAAGTTTTTCACATAACTAATTGTGATCTTGGCTGTCTTATTACTTTTTGCCTTAATCGTCCCTCAAAACTTCCTGTTTGAATGAAATGCTGAGTTAAAATAGTTCTTGAGTAGTGAGAGCAAACTTAAGGTAGGATTTTTCTTTCCCTCTGTAGATGGAAATTCCTTCTGCTGGCATTGTGAACCGGTACATTGCTACTCAGGGGCCTCTTCCACACACATGTGCACACTTCTGGCAAGTAGTGTGGGACCACAAATTGTCACTGATCATCATGTTAACAACTCTCACCGAACGAGGACGGGTAAGTGCCCAGGTTCTTTGTATGCTGAAGAAATGTACTGTACCTTTGAACTTTTTTCCATTGTTATGGTTAAATAACCCTAAAAGAGGCCAACTTACTCTGTTGAATCATCCTTCTGAAGGCTAGGCTTTCTGAATTACTTGGAGGGAAGAGTTAGTCCTCATTCTGCTTTTTGTTATGCTGCTTTGCAAACAAACCAGCTGTCTGCATTCACTCTGTTGTGCTGATCAGACAAGTACTACGTGCTGTTACTTTTCCCCCTGAGTATTGGGCTCCATGTGTCAGTTTCTCTCCAAAAGATTCAGCAAATGTCTGGAAGCATTGAGTGGGTCGAGCAAACCTTGTGGTCCAGCTGTAAAAAGAAGTCTGCCATTGTGGTATTTACTAGCGATCAGAATTTAGCTTGCTTATTTTTATTTACATCTCAGGTTCTTTCCTAGAATTGCTCTGATAATTCTTCTAATTATGTTTAGATAAATTCTGTCTGTCCTTGAATTTTGGAATAGTATAGTGAAAATCTGGTGTATTTTGACTTAACGTGTCCTTTGTAGTTTTAAGATAAACTTTTTAGATTAAGTGGAAGGTTTGAAGTGGTTTTGAAGTTTTAGAAGCTGAAAACGCAACAGTTGGATTTTTTAAGAGGTGGAGAAGGTGATGACTCCTGTGTGCCTTCACTGTAGCCTTTAGCTGTATTTCCTGTGTGATCTGTCCTACACTATGGTTTATCTGGCACCCCAGTCAAAACCCAGTGTTTTTAGAAAGCAAGGGAGTGAGTATTTGAAGTCTTAAATAGCATAAAGATTGAGATGTAAGGAAGGACAGGTAAGCAACAATTAGGTTCTAACTGCAGTCAGGTTATGTAGTTGCTCATGGAAGCAGACATCATTGAACATCACCTGACATAAATATACTCCCTTCATCTTTTGATTGTATTGGTGCATTCATTTCCTTGTATTGAGGAGAAACAGATTAGTAATAGTCTGGAGTTCATCCAGTGAGCTGGAAACTTTAAGGCAATTGTTGATATCTTCTAATCATCCTGCTGGTACCTTTGCACACCAGACACTTTTTATGAGCTTTGTTTGCTTTCAGAAATTATTTAGATTTGCTCAGTTTGTAGCTGAACTTTCAGAGACAGAAAAAGATGTATGTTCTTGTCAAGAATATCCCCATTGGCAAATGCCAAACCTTTTCCCAGTCCCTGGAGGTTTTGCATTCCGGACTATCTCTTTCCAATGGTGTTAAGATTTGTACAATGGAATTTTTTTTCTCCACAGTACTGTTCATTTTTTTAGAAATAAGTACGTTATTTTGGCTTAAATTTGAAGGGGAAAGTATTTAAGATAAATTACCACAGTAAAAATTTCAGGCACGATGGTTATAATTTGGATTTCAAGCCTCTGAAAATTGAGCCCTATTAAAGGTAAAATTAAGAAATTTTAACTTTTCAAAAATTCCAGCTCTTGCTACTCTGTGATTTAAGTTACGTACAAAAACAGCTTTGAACTTTGGGCAGGTTGCAGTGTCACATCAAAGTTTTGATTATTTCCACAGGTGGAGATTCCACATTCTCATAGGGCTTCTTGTTTCTCTGCTCGTCCTTGTTTGTGGAATTTCTTTGCCAACATCTAGTCAGAATTTCCCTTGTTGCTTCTTTACAGTTGCCTCTTGTCCTTTCATCGTTCACTTTCAAGAAAAGTGTGGCTCTGCCTTTGCTGTAACCTGCTATTAGATGGCTAAAGTTAGGTACAAGTTTAACCCCTGCACTTCTTTTCTTAAGACAGAATAAATCCATCTATGTTCTCCCACATTATGCCTTGAGAAGTCATTCTAGCAATTACAGATAAGCAGCAGCAGACAAAGCATCGTGCATCCAATTTACCTGAATATTTATTATAAATCACTAAAACAGAAGTTTATGGAGAATTTAACCTATTTTGTCCTGTTATTTTTCAATTTGGATGAAAAATATCCCACCAGCAAACCAGAACAGAATTTATACTGCTCTTTGAATTCCCTGAACCACGACATAGGAGGGAAGGCTGGAAACAGAAGGGCTTGTATACAACTGTCTTGGTGTGTGCCTAATTTTCTTTACAGACCAAATGTCACCAGTATTGGCCTGATCCACCAGATGTAATGGAATATGGCTGCTTCCGTGTCAGATGCCGCTCTGAAGACTGCACGATTGCTTATGTTGTTAGAGAAATGGTCATTACAAACGTTGAGGTAAATGCCCCTTGCCTTTAATTATCCTCAAACAAGCTGAATGAATACATTTATAGATGTTTTATATATTATGTTTATTTTATTTATTATTTTATTTATAGATTCGTGTTTGACAATGTATATGTCTGTGTGTGAATATGCATATGTCTATATATACACACACATTTTTTAACATAGAATATGTGTATATTATATGGATCAACATGATTATTTCTTTAGAGCTTCTTCAAAGACACACTGTTTGAAGTTCTATAATATATTATGCTGCCCAGGTACTGCAATAAGCATCATAAGGAAGTTTAGTGCTTTTCTCTAAATAGTTTTGCAGTCACTGACTCCTCACAAGTACTTTAATTTATAATGAGAGTGTTTTCCTAAGTAAATCTGCTCTTTCAAGGATGAAATATGGGTCACTTGGTTAATGGCACATGCAGCTAGAACAGCGAATAAAGAAGTAAAGTGTAATAAAGTTGTTTTGAGAGAAGATGCAGAATCTCACCAGTTCCTTTTCATTGTCTTTAGTCAGATTTTAAAAAAGAAAAAAATCCGTATGAATCTCAATTGAAATATGCTCAATTTATGAAAGATACATATATTCCATAGCTCCTAGTACTTTCATACTAATGTCTAGTGAATCAGAAAGCAAAGAGAAGGCAAAACACAGCATGTTATCTTGTGTTGTGAAATCTGTGTTCAGGTCACATCTAGACTTCCCACAACCTGATTGATAGGGTTTGAAGTTTGGTTTTTGTTTCTAAATTGACCTGCATTTCTTATATGTTTCCCTTCTTCCTCTCTTTTCCAAAATTCTATGGCCAGAGATATTTTTTTTTAAAAGATGAAGGCTCTGTGCTATCATGTGTAAGAAATCACTGTATACTGACCAAAGGCTAATTTGTAGTCAGTCTTTTAAACTTCTGTATAGTTAAGGAGCTTTTACTGTTACCAGAATTTCTAGTAGTAATATTAAGTAGTAAGCAAGGAAAAGGCAGTATCTGTTTTGAAATATAACACTGAATTCATGTTCTTACAGCAAAATGACCAATCCTTTAGTCTCATACCTTTGTAACTTGACAGTCTCTTGAGAGTGCATCCAAATTTGGTTTAGTGTGATTAAGTTTTCCTTTGCAGGCATAAACATGTGAGATGTCAAATGTCAGTACTTAAAGGTCATTCAGTTAAGACAGTTTATAGTATTTCTGTTTCTAAGGTATGAGAAACCACCCAGTCAGGGAGCAGCATACTTGTTTCTGTATTTTGGCCAAATAATCTGAAAGTGATAAACTTGAATGGCAGCACAGAAGAAATTACCCTTATAAAAGCAGTACTACAACTATATATACACAAAGTTTTGGTGCCTATCACTCAAATTATTTGTAACCTTTCTAAGTCTCATAAAATGAAGGCTCAATTTCTTGCCTTTTCTTTTCAAGACCAAGATTGAAAGCTATACTGTAACACTAAGTCTGGGGGGCTTTGAGGTTGGTTAAGGCTTTTTATTTTTTAGAAAAAGCTTCAGAACACTTTGAGGACTAGAGCAAACAGACTAAAGGAAAGAAATTGTGTAGCATGAGTGCAGACTTCATCACACAGTGCACTATTTTGTAAAACAAGATACATATTTCTTTATAATCCTTGGCAAAATAGCATAAGAAGCCTGAAACAAATTTTCATTGAGCTTCCTTTAAGATAAATGCCTTGCAATGTATGATTGGCCATTAAATATCACTGGTTTTGAATCATAAAGAGCCAAAGAACAAAATTAAGTTAGAAGTGTTACGGCAACTGTATACAGCAGCATAATGATGTGTAAACGGTTGTCCAAGAAATGCCAAATGCCACTTGCCAGAGTATCTACTCTTGAGAAACGGGGCCTTAACCCTGATCATTCAAAGCTCAAAGACTCAGCTTTCAAGGTATGTTTGTGAAGCATACTGGCAAAGAGCACACCTTTTCCTGCTTAGAAGATAAAAAGATCATTTCAGGGTTAATGTAGTTCTACATTGTGATCTTTTTTATCTCATTATTGAAGATTATGTTATAACTTGTGTGAAAAAGGACATTAACTGAAACATTGAAATGCAAAATCAATTGCTTGGTTTTTAAGAAAAGTAAGAACTAAGGTTGACATTTCAAGTTTAAATTTCCTTCTTTCTATATGAGTATTATGATTATAAGCTCTGTGTATTGATTTTATGGAGAGCACACAAATCTTTTATTAATCAGGGAGAGTCTGTCGTTTAAGGAGAATGAAACAAGGAAGTTTGCCTTTTGGTATAATTATAATAAGCAAGGCTCCAAACTGCAGAAGGATGAACAATGGATATTTTTGTGGCTGAAGGTCTTGACAGTACAGCTGTATTACAAGTGTTAGAGCAGCCGTTTGAAGCATTACCTGTGACAGGCCTATTCTTTGTCAGGAGTTTCAGCCCCAAGGACAGAGTTACCAGAAAAGATCATGTGCTTCTGAGCAAAATCTAGGATGTTATCTTGACCACAATGAAGCTACTGCTGCAGTTAGATGTCTTGCCCAGGAGGGGTATGGACAAGTACATAGTTTTGTTGGAGATTTTTTTGCTGAACAAATTTGCTGTAATGACAATAACCATTATCAGAAGCACAAGAACAAACAGCTGGGGAAAAACATAATGTCTTAGACCTCTGTAGCTCCTTATTAAGTAAATCTGGATCAATGCCACAAAGAAGCTAAATGTTGGCCAAAGGGGTGACAAATAAACTGGGCAAGTCACATAATCCTGAAGTGTCACTGGAGTCTGTTGTTTGGGCCAATTTTTTTGAATCCATAATTTTTAAACTGATTTGGAGAAATGCCAAATACATTAATTCCATTGAAATCAGTCCACATGAATTTAAAAAAAAAATAATAATTTTGGAATAGCAAGGTGTACAAGGTCAAGTTACGCAAAAATAGCAACCAAGCCATAAGCAGCTCTTGCTGTCTCACTTTCTCCAAGACTCATAAAACAGGACTAATAAAGTCTGATTTTTATGAAGAAAAATTATGCATTTATCCATCATTAGGAGGACTGTCATTGAAAACCTCAGTGTAAAAGGAAAAACTTGTGGAAAAAATTTAAACTGAGTTGCAGAGAATAGTGGTTTGATGAGTAACTTGACTATCATGAGAAGTTACCTCTTTTTTTCCATTACCAGGTTTGTAACAAAGGAGCAGCATCTGGGAGGAATAGTGTTTAAAAATAAGTATTGCTAACAGAACATGTACTATAAGGCTAACTATGGAACAGTAACTACAATTCTAGCATTTTTTTTCTTGTGTAAGTGCTAGATTTTAGTAAGTGTGATGGTCTTTTAATGGAAGTTATTTCCATGTGGGGTGTTGTTTGGCTGACATTTTCTGAATTTGAAAACTGACTTTCACTAGACTTCAAGATATAATGTTTTTAAAAAAGCCAAAAACCCTGCTAAAAATAGCTTTAAAAAATCTGGACTTCATCAGAGTACTGCTTTGATATTTTCCGCATGTGCCATAAAAGCTTAGACATAGAAAAACTAGTTCTAACATAAATGAATATATTTACTGTTTACATTAGGTTTAAATTGCTAATAAAACATAAAGCGTTTTAAAATACTTGTGCCTTTTGAAAAGCAAGTGGCAGAATAGTCAAGTTTCAGCATTTTGAATCATCTCAGAAGAGCTCAATAAAAGAATCAAAACTGATCATTTTAAACCACAAATAATTAGAAAGCTACTCTGAAGCTTGAGGCATACCTGGAATAATTAACACCTATATTGGTCTCTAAAGATGATTAGGGCACATAACAGAAATTGAAGATGCTTACAGCAAAAGCAGCAGCTCTGAGAACTAAGTGCATGTTCTTAAAGTATTCTCACTCTGAATAATCTTATGTAACATGCTTTCTCTACCTAGTGTCTGTAAACTATTTAACTTAATGCAACTCGCTGTATTTGAGCCTGAAGTGCTGATAAGTAAAAATTAAGTTAATTCTTTCATTTGTTCTGAGCTTGTAAAATGACTTGTTGCTTCTACAGATCACTGTCAGTGTTTCTCAGGTGTGCCACTGGCACTTGTCCAGGTTGTATAGTTTTAGTTCTTGAAGCACATGGAAGACAACTGGATACTCAGTCTTGGATAACTTTCAAATTAATCAAGTCTTTGTTTCACCAGGATGTTGTAATTCAAACGTCTCTGATTTAAGAGAATCAGCTCAAACTCTTCTGTGTAATTGCTGCTTTATCTCATTTCCCTTTTGAAGAGGTTCTGATTAAGCATGTGCAGATTTTCAAAGGAGGACTTTTTAATGACATTTTCTAGACATGTTTTTGTATTTTTTTCAATCTGTGGCATTTCAGAAAAATGCGAACAGTAATCATTTGATCAAAGTCAACTTTTTCTGCTCAGCACAGCTGGGTAGCATAAAGACATGCATGCTTTTTCCTGCAGAGATCCTGGTCATTGTGCATCTTTTGATGACATGGATGATAGATCCCAATGCAATTCGTATTACAGCGAGCTTGGTTATTACTGTTAGATTATGTTGTCCACATGGGCCTTATGTTGGGTCTTTTAATTGTTGATTGCTCACGCTCTGCCTTTAAGAAGCAAAGTATGAGCTGTGTCTTCTTTCTTTTTGTCCCTGTGGGCAATTGTAAATTTCTGCAATTGCTTTGACGGGAATAAATGTATTTTCTAAGACTCTACTTAGTACATAGGTAGTACTTATTCTATCTTTTGTGTCCTACTAACCTGTTCCCTGGGAGTGGAACATCTTCAAGTGGGAGGAGAAAACAAGCAGTTGAAGACATTTAAAACAAGTCCTATATTTCAACAGTTGTGAGCATAAGAGAAAAGGGGGAAAACCATTTAAAGTCACTAACATCACAAAAACATTCCTGTGTGCACCACTGGGGGAAGGCCAGTTTTTATAGACTAATCCAGTGCTAAAGGAGTTTTATTTTAGTAGGGTGTCAAATGTTAAGTCTGGTAATGGACATAAATTAAATGTAGGTATCAGCTTAACTATTGCAAAACATGTGGAAGGAATAAAGGAACGTAAAGACTTGTCTCAGTTTGTAAAGTGTGAGATCCTTGCTGCGTGATGCAGCAGAGCTCACGAGCATCTTAGGACTTTTCCTTCCCACCTTAATCATTAGTTACATCTGTAACACATCAGTTGAGCCCAATCTGACTGCAAAGATGATTGAGTGATTTCATAATCAAAGTTAACAAAAAGCTAAACGGAAAGAACTTCTGTAAAACCGTGGGGGTTTTATGTATAATTGATTCAAAAAAAGAACTCTTTGTATAACAGAACCTTTTAACTAATTATATTGCTTCCATACAGAAATGTATCCTCCTGTGGATTGTACAGATGTCATTCATATATGTACAATGAGCATGTATGTATGAATGATACATATATTTTTTTTTTTTCTAACAGAAACCAGATTTAGCAAGTGTTGCAGGCAACTTCATTATTCCTGAATCTCTAAGTGTTCACAGACATTTACAATAGATTGTAGAGCCCTAAACCCCTGTTATATTGGTATGATTCTCAACAGTTCTGCTGTTCTCAGTTGTTTCCCAACCAGTTCTAAACTATTGTATAGTACTATCATACTTATGTCTTGTAGCATTTTACCTCAGGTTGAATCAATGATGTCAGAGTATAATGGGTCAACAGTCAATAAATAAAAAAAATTAAAATCTTTAGATTGCAGAAGTTAAACTTGATACCTCATTTATTTAGAAAATGCTATGTTTTATGAATTCTTTCAAGAGTTACATGTCCATATTTCACACTTAATTTTAAAATCACATTTTCTATACCATCTGTCTCTTACCATATCTGCAGAAAACACTCGCTGTGAAAAATTTTACTTGTATCTAGTAAACATTAATACAGGAGTCATAACACTGGACATTTTTTGAAAACTTTACTGTATTTTAGACAGAACAGCAACACACCGTCACCCATCTCCAGTACGTAGCTTGGCCTGATCATGGCGTTCCTGATGACTCCATGGACTTCTTGGAGTTTGTGACCTGTATGAGGCCAAAGAGAATAAAGAACGAGCCAGTTCTTGTACACTGCAGGTACTTGGGTTTTAAACTTCTGATTATAGATATGCTTCAGCCTTAGAATAAGCATTTGATGTGAAACATTTATCTGCAAGACAGGAGATTCCTTGAATTAGATGAAAATTTTAAACTGTAAAATTAGGTGTGAATTTTACTGCTGAAGACAGAAACACTGATGTTATGTCTAAAGGAAGAGTTTACTTTGTCTCCCTTTCTCCTGCAACCTTTAGGTGAAATGGCTTAGTCACATAATTATCACAGGTCTGATAATCTGCAATTTATTTTTATTCTCTGGTTTTTATCCTCTACCATTGTTGTAATCTCGTTTTGAATGCTACTGCAAAATTTTTTTTCCAGCTGTTCAAGTGTGCATCATAAAAGCAGTCACTTAGCTCTTACCTTTTTTAAGACAAAAATACCAAACCAGTACAGTTTGAGCAGTTATAATTGTTTAAAAATGCATTTACTTTAAGTGAGGTTTTAGTTTTATTTATATTAAAAAAACTTTTCTTTTTAGTAGTTGCCAGAAAATATTACTGAAGTTGCTGTAAAAATAAACTTTGCACTCTCTTTGAATTTTACTAGGATCTTCCTGTTATTTCCAAGGCTGTTTAGCATCCTACTGTTAAGACTGTGATATGAATCTGGTACATTGCAAAAACCTCATTTTATAGACTATTTTCCTGTTGCATTTCACAGCGCAGGAATCGGTCGCACTGGTGTATTGGTCACTATGGAAACAGCCATGTGCTTAATTGAAAGGAACCAACCTGTTTATCCACTGGATATTGTACGGAAAATGCGAGACCAGCGAGCTATGATGGTGCAAACATCAGTAAGTGAAGGAGAGAAAGCATTATTTTCTGTATATATACTGCACTTGTCAAGTTATAAAACAGGTCCAAATTTTTTTTAAAGGATCTAGTAATATGAATCTTCAGTTGCCATTATACTTCAAACTTCATAAAGTTAGCATAATGTAGCATGGTGGCAAAGGCTGCTTTGCTAGTGAGGTATGTATTTACCTAATTTGTAAATATTTCTTGTGTTGCCATGAAAAGATAATTGTTTTCTATACATAGCAAGTAGTTAGAATGCCCAAAGTCAGACTTGTATTGATCATCTGTTCGCAGTCCTTTGTCTAAATTCTCCGCAAGAAGCTAGAATAAATTTTTGCTTTTCATTCTAGTACAGAACATTATAGGAAGTTATTAAACTGAAGGTAAAATCAAAGTGGTTTTGGCCTGGTTTGAAAAGCAGGAAGTGGCTTTTCAATAGGTCACTTTAGAGTAGAAATTCTGGAAGAACCTATTATGGATTTTGTTTTTTAATTTTGCCACTACCCAGTTTGAAAAAACAAAGGGCAAGTTGTGTAGCATCTGTAACTGAAACATGAAAGTAAATGGTGATTTTAAGATGAAAGTGGCTCAAAGACAACTTGAGATCATGAGGGCAGTTTTGTGTCAGCTTTGGAAATGAACATATTGATGTTAGAGACCAAGGATGAAGGATGAGAGATTGTTCTTTCTTTAGGAGAGGCTGGATGACAAGAATTCTAAGTGTGGGTTATCTTGGAGAGCTAAATGCCCTATGAGAAATGAAAGTAAAGGGGTTTAGACACAGAAAGCAAATAGTTGAATTGGGTGTTTCCGTCTCATCTTCCAAAGAAAATGCCTGAAATGCATTGAAATCAAATCCATTTGATAACAGAAAAGTTAACTTAAGAAGACAAATTCTATTCATTAACAGGTTAATGACTGCAGGAATGAGCATTATGACTAGATGTGGGGGAAATCTTGCATCACCAAAGGGCATAAAAGTGTCAGGACCTCCAGCTGCCTGTGTACCATTAGAGTACTCAGTGAGCAGTTTGTCTGTGCATGCTGCTGGGACTCGTGTCCATTGCAGCAGGAGTGCACTCTCTGGAAGAGGGTCAGGACTGTATGGTTGACAAGGGAGTTGTTTGGAGGGTCCCCTGCCTGTTCCTTGCTGAAGTGGAAGCTGAGCTGATGACAAAGGTTGTAATAAGATGAAGAATACTAGCTTCAAGTTTAAGGAAGCGGAGTGTTAACTTCTGGAGTTTCACCTGTCTACAGCCCTCAGTTTCTATAATTACCCAAGCAGGTTCAAGCTTCAACATTCTAGAGGTGGTCTTCTGGCAAGCTGAAGTTTACTTCAGGTTTTTACATCTGATTCTCAAGAAGAGGACTGAGTCCCTTTTGTTACAAGAGAAATCAGCCAGAATTCTCCTTTCACTCCACACTTTGACATAACTGAAGAATACAGAGAATAGTAAGAAATACAGCTACGGTCAGACACCTGGTGTGGAAAATGAGTATATAAAATAGGATTCTTTACCTTGCTTGCTGTGTTACAGTTTGCTGTCAGCACAATCAGGAGAGGGATGATCTGTAGCAGCAATACACTGAAACTAAATTCACTTGTTATTTCTGAAGTAGGCAGATACTATTGTGAAAAGCCAGCGAGCAAATTGGCGTACTGTCCTGTAAATGAGACACAGAAGCAAGCACTCAACTGTGAGAAAACAGAATACCAAGGTGCTGCATGTTAATATTTCGATCTATCCTGGGTGGTCTATCACATTCCCATGCCTGAATTCCAGCTAGCCTCACTGCTCATTTTTGATATCCCGCTTAGGGTTTCTAGGAGAAGCCATTAGAGATTATTCAGTTGTAATATGGGGATTGTTCAGTTTCAATAGCCTTGCCTAAAGCTTGTTCAGCTGCCCTGTGGGGATTGTATGTGTGCTCCAATTCTAAGGTGATACAATTTGCCAGATGAATGCTGTGTGTTAATATTGGGCAGGGCATACTCAATAAGAATAGACCCATCAGAGCTATTACCTGGTCAATTTAGTGTCTGTTGTTAATCATGTGAAAGCTGTAGTTTCTCAAAGACCAGTAATTTGGTTACTAGGAACAGCAAAACAAAAGCTTCAACCAAAATGATGAAGGTATAACAAAGTTGGTGTAACTGTATGGCCTTTCATTTAAAAAAGAAAGATTAACCATTATGTTCCTATAAAGAGAAATTAGATATCTAAACAGTGCAGAATAGTGCTTAGGATATACATAATAGTACTAGCTACCATCTGAGTAAGCAGTAAGAATACATGCAACAGATAAGAGCAGAGAAAACAAGTAGTCAGAGATTGAGTCAGAGGAAGCAATGCTGAAGCACTCATTCTTTTATTTGTTCAGTAACTTGATCACACAAGTTAACAGAAGTATTGAACAGAGAGCTAAATACCACACCTGGCTTTTTCAGGCAGTAGAAATATGGAAATGACAATAACAATGAAAAGTCAAGGTAATTAAGAAATAAGAACAAAGTGATACTGAAGGTGGGAGTAATTGACTGAAAGGTTGAAAGTAAAGCCAGGAAAATCGAGATGAAGAAAACTCATTTCCACCTTCCTGTTTCCCTTCAAGTTTTTCTGTACTTAAAGGAAAAAGTATTATGTTATGGAGAAGAATAACTTTCCTAACTGCTGGTATTTAAAGGCAACCTAAGATCATTCACAGTCCAAATGTTATCTTTTAGCCCTGCCCTTTGGGAGATAATGGGGGAATGTTTCCAGATGCTTCTGAAGAGTTGGTGGGAGCTGACAATACAAGGGCAGCTGGGAGAACATTTCAAAGATGGAAAAAGGGATTTAAAAAATGTGAAGCTGTGCTTATCTGAATATACGACATGGAACTCTGGAGAAAAGTGTTCATTTGGGGTTTTGACAATATTACTTTCACAGAAGAAGTGAGGATGCTTTGATCTTTGCAAGTTCTTTTAAATTTCAATCATCTTGTGTTCTCAGGATTGTGTTAGTCATAAAAATTTATTCAGGCTACCAGGATTTTTAGTTCTGCACTAGTCCTATTAATAATGTCTCCTTGTATCACTTTTTAGGAAGAGGCTTGCAGGCTAATTGTTCTTAACAAATAGTTACATCACAAGGTCATGGAAGAAATATTCTTTGTAATAGTATAATGCAGAAGAGCAACTCTAATTTGTGAAGATTTTAAGATCTAATTGAGATAAAAATGTTGAGCGAGAGAAGAACTAATGTGGGTACTGATCTTCAAAAATATTAATTTGATCCCCTTCTGTTACAAAAGGAGATATGTGGTCTGATCAAAAATTGAAAATTAGGTGAGTCCGCCTGCAGTACTGTAGGTGGTTTGGGAAAAAAAGTTAGGTAGCTGCACCTATATATCCTATATGGTAACTTTAAATGAGGTCTTGGTCACATAACTTGAATGTGCCCAGTAATATGTAACTGCAGCATTGGCAAGCTCAGAATACTCGTAATAACCAGATAACTACCAAAAAAACCCTGCAATAGATGACATGTATAAAGAAGGCAAATATCAAGTTAAACTTAGTCAGAAAGATACACATAGTTTTTATAAATAATTCCTATTCCCTGAAAATTAAGCACATATTCCTTTAATTTTGGGGACTTTTTTGTTTTCCTTGGTGTGTGATTTTTGATGCTTGTCCTTTAAGGAAGAGTAAATGTCAGCTTTGTTTACTGTGAACACAGACAAGAGAGTAGGATTTTCTCCTCCCATCCTTGTATCTCCTCTCCTGTCATTGCTCAGGAAAAAAGGAAGCTGTGGAACTGTTAGTCCAATTCAACAGTACTGTCTAATCAGCAGTTTAAGTGAACATCCATAAATGTTTTTGTGTTTTCTTTCCTATGCAGAGTCAATACAAATTTGTTTGTGAAGCTATTCTTCGTGTTTACAAAGAAGGATTGGTTCGACCACTGGATTCCAGTTAGCACAGCAGAGAAGGATGAATTCTTTTTTTGCCTAAAAAAACTGCTCTTTAAGTAAAGCAAGGGCTCGTTTCTAAAAGCAACTGGAATGGACTAGAAGCCCATGAAAAGACAGATGAGCACATTTGAACTGTGGCACTTTAAATTTCTCAAGAAGATTGCTAAATCATGTACAGTATAACAAAGTCACATAGATAAATATATGACAGCAATTGTGTGTAATATGCTTTATTCACATAGACAACCATAAACAATCATGGAAACCTTAACACATATCTTTTACTGCCTTAAAACACCCTTTACTTTGGAAGTTACAAAGTTCCTTGTGTTTCTTTTGAAATAGCAAAAAGAAAACTCCTATTATTGAAATGATTCAGTTTAAGAAGGTATTTAATGTATTTGTATTGTATAAAAGTTCATTGAAGGTGAATATTCTTATTGAAGGTAATGTTCTTATTGGGATACTAAATATCCATGGAAATGTAACCTTGACTAAAAGGCTGACAAAGAGCTTTAAAGGCTAATGCATAACTACTGTACATTGAGCTGGAGAAATTTAGTATTCCCTTACCGTAAATCTATTAGTGAGTATGCCAGCTGTTATAATATGCTGCTTAGAAATCACATCTACTGTATGTGATGTGAAAATAATGCTGCATTTAGGCATTTTATGCAGATGGTACAGTCTACATCTTCTGTTGATCAGTTTTAGTAGCAACTTGCCCTTTTGACAGTGACCTACTTCGTAACAGTTTTAGTTATTGCACCCTTTTTCTTCTTCTGCTGTCCACCTCCTTTATACTTTTCACTGCTGTTTCTATATGTGGACTGAAAACATTTTAACTTAAAATGAGGTTTAATTCTCTGTCATGTTTGTTTCCATGTGTATTTATGAGTTCTCAGATGTAAATGTGGATTAACGTTGCACACAAGTACTAGACTTTTGAATTACTGTATATGCAAAGTAGTCTAATCCAATACTGGAAGAAAAATTACTACTGAACCCATCAAATATGTTGCTGCTATTTCAAGGTGTGAAGCTTACAAGGGCACAGGTGTTGCTAGTGTTCAGATGGTGATAAAGTGTTGACTTGCTGCCCTCCAGCAAAAGCACTCTTATCCAGCAAAACACGACTCCCTTTTGCAAGAGTTCTGCAGATTTACTGTGTTTCTTGCTTATACAGAAATGCAGCTAAATTCACCTGAAGATTTACATGGAAAGAGAGAATGAATTTGTACATTGATGAATAATTCACCCTAAGGTACACTGGTCTCTATTTCATTTCAGATGGGAGAATTGGAATTTCTGAACAATATAACCACATTTGTATAATGTTAAATTATTTTGTGTGTGCTTTTTGATTAACCTAAGATAGTTATTAATTTTTAATAGTGTTTAAAAATATTCTAAGGGACTGTTTAAAACTCTGTTATTTAAAAAATTAGTCCTAAATAAGGAAAAACTTTTATGGGGCATATTAGCCAGATGTTTATATGTATAAAAGAGAAAATCAGATAATTTTTTTTTTCAGAGAGATATATATGCACACACATATTCAGATGTATTTTAGAATTATGGTTTGTATTGTGGATATTATCATTTATAGCTGGAGTTTCATTATAGAAACTATCACAGCTGTACAATGTGCATCTCTCATGTTACTGGAAGATTATTTTTTCCCCAGGAGATAACTAGAAAGTGAATGTAGGATGAGCTATATTTCTATCTTGTCTTTTGCAGGCTTGGTCCTTTCTCCAAGATTACATTATTAGCTATAGCTGAAGAAGATGCCTGGTTACTATTTATTGATCAAAAGAGTTTTAATTGGGATGTGCAGGGTAATTGGCAACATGGAAAACTTCTTGGCTTTGTTAGGTTGAAGGGTGAATAGGTTTGTGCTCATCCTTTTACACTTCATTCCAAATTTCACTTTGACTGAAGTTTTTTGTAATATTTTGAATCACTGTCATCTTGCTTGATTGGGAATAGATTAGAAGGCAAAAGACCGTACCTCTGATTCATTCTTACCTTGCTAAATTGCATCAGGTATCTCAGTCTGTCTGTGAATCCAAATGTAAAATGATAGTGGACATGCACTTATTACTTGGGAAGCTTCTTTGAAAAATCCGTGTGGAAAAGTGTTGCACAAGTGCAGGCTGGTTGCTGCTGGTAGAATATTGATCAGTAAGAAAATCTAATGGCTCTTTCCTATGAAAGAAGTAGTGGGCAGTAAAGAATGTATGTTTTCTGGAAGGGTAACAAAAGTCTCCTCTTTGTTATGTGTGTACCTGTCTGTTAAAACCTCTCTTTTTTTTTTTTTTAAAGTTTTCCTGTGCCCAGGTCTCAGAGTCATCCCTTGCAGTTGGCATGACTTGCATTTAATTGTTTGTCATGAAGTGAAAAAAGGCAAGAAAATAAATTGTAAGAAAATATTTAGAGCATGTTTGTGACATCCGTGTCTTTCATGGAAGTACTCAGAGTTTCTTTGTGTTCAAGGTTATTCCTATATTCCAATTGCTATTTATGTTTCTTCATGTTGAGTATGTACTTATCAAAGCACTGTAAATGTATTTCCCATATAACTTCAGTCTCAAGATACATGGTATAGGCTTGACTTAGGTTAGTATGTGTGCATTTAAATGATGATGGTCGTATTGTGACAACAAATGCTGCTCTTGTTCTGGTAAACTAGGATGGGTTTGGTAATACCACTGGGGAGCTCTTGGATTTTAAAAGCTTGTTTGAAATTGCTGGCGATGGAGAGAATACTCAAAGCTGTATAAATAGTAATTCTATAAGGTTTTTTTTTTTTAATTACCCTAGAGGAAATATTAACTACATAAGTATCTTGTATATTGTGTCCATCTTTATTTCAGTCTTGCTGGGTTTTGCACGTGTACCTGTAGGGTCCATAGGGGAGAATTGAAGGGTTTTGTCTTCTCTCTGTAGTGTGTGATGACTTTGCACTGAATGAAGTATGCTTTAGATCTGATCTTGCAATGAAAGCATAATTATGAACACATCTTAACGCCAGCTTTTTTTTCCACAAAAATTAAGAAATCACGAAAATGTAGATTTAATTGATCAGTTTGGGGGGGTTTTGATGGGAGTTAAAATTTGTGACTATAAAGTTTTTAATTATCAAGTGATTGGCAAATGGCAGAAAATTCTGTGAAGGCAAGATTCTGTATAACCTTCATAGTTTAACCTTGATTTCTTCTGTGCTGGCATGATCATGAAAATAAGTATTCAAAATATCTGGTGTGGTGGTGGATGAAGAGGGAGCAATAAACCTTTGAGGTTTTCATCACTGTGAAATACACTACAGAATTAAACAAATTTTAACTTAGTGGCTTTATATTTGATATGGAAGTAACTAAACTGCCTATTCAGAGTGTCTTCAGAAATGTCACAGGGGACCACTTCTGCGACAGAGGTGAAAGGGACAGATCTTGCTATTTATTAAAAATAAGAAAAACAGTGCCCTAAAGCATGAATGCCTTTTGTGTAACCAGATGTATGAAATACAAATCATTAAAATACAACCAAACTTTGAAGAGTGGTGGTGTTTTGCAGAAAAAAAAAAAAAAATTGTAACCCAGGGGTTTGCTTTTAATTATCCTGTCTTTTAGGTGTTGCTACTAAATTATATGCAGTCAAAATGTACCCATGAATTCAGCAAAAAGTCTTCGTATACACTCAGTTATTTAACTGTTAGTTTTCCTTTTCTCCCTCCTATTTTCTACTATGCAGTACTTGGTTAAATATATATGTATTTCAAAAGAACTTTAGTTCAGAACTATCTAATGAACTATGCATTGGCTTTATTACAAGTAGAGTATGACACTGTTTTACAACAAAAGCCCCTCCCTGTAGGGAGTGTTCCTTGTGTCAGACTAAATGCGTAAATGTTGAAAATAGACGCGCATGGTTCATATTCAGTCAATTATAATTTAAACATAGTTATTTCACTGATAATGGCTTTATTTTCTATCCTGAAATGTAGCATTTAAGTGCAAGTTTATTTTACTCTTCCAGCCTTTCCAGAGAACATGTGCTGGGAAATGTTTGTATTTTGATTAGTAACCTGCAACCAGTCTGCTTGGTTAAAAACATTTATTAATTGAAGCTATGTAGAAGGTAAAGTTGTCATTAAATATTTTGTTCAAAGGCAGTTGAAAGGCAAGTGAATGATTAATTCATTATATAAAAGACTGTTTTGATTATATGGGTTTCTTGCATTTAAGTTCTGACACTGATAGTGCTAAGCCATCTCAAATGACTGTCTAACCATAGTTTGTATTAACAGTTTAAATATAGCAGTCTGATGCAATATGATTTAGTTTTAGTGTACTTTAACACTGTACAAGCTTCAAACAGTAGTATCTACAATCACTGAAACCTGTCATTCTAAAGAAAAAAATAAGTTTCTCTGAATCAAAAGGAAGAAGTAGCACATAATACCAATAGATTTAACCATTTTTCAGCTCAGACTAACTCTGTGACAATAGAGTTCTTACCACTCATATAAAGAGCAAATGTGGAGGATCAATAATATTATGAAGAAAACAAATTATTTGGACTGTAAGAGACCAAGAAATATTGTCTTTTTTTTTTTTTTTTTAAGACAAATTCATCTCAAGAGAGGGCTGTGGGAATGGAGAGTAGAATGTGAGTTTATTGACTCTCCTAATTTGCTTGCAGACTACTTGGATAAGGCTCTTAGTTTGTGTGTTATTTTGGGCTTAGCTGCATGCTAACCTTTAATTAAAGTCATATTTAAAATATTAAAGAATTTATTTTAATAGACATTAGTGAAACACTTCAGGTTACTGTTAACTGTTCAGCTTCTGTTTACTTGGCTTTCATGATTTTGTTTCCTGCAATGTCATTGTTTTGCCTTATAAAATCACTTTGAGTTTTCCCACAACTGTAAAATTGGCTTTGTCTCAGACAGGTGAAGTGATGTTACGGTTGCTTAAGAAAGGATGTTTATTTTTCACCTGCTGAAGGGACAATATGATGTTCAGACCAGTCTCAACTGATCTCCTTTCTGAGTAATTTAAACACTGCTGCTAGCAGTGGTAGAAATCATAAAGATATATGGAAAAGCATATAAGAAATGTTATGTTCAGGGCAGATAAGACCTGGGTTTAACCGAAAAATTAAAAGAAAAAGAAATCAAACATTGTGAACATGAAAATGCTTTTAACAGATAAAGTAGGGGTGGGAAATGTATATTTTTTCCTCTTGCAGAACACTTCTGTGTTTTAAACACATCATTTCTCTTGGAGCAATTTCTTTGGTAAAGAGCCATACTGTTGGCCATGGGATTTAATTTTTGTCAAACCCACCTAGAAAGTAATTTTAAGTTAAACATTTTCCTCATTTACTGGTTTGTGCTCTTAAGCAACATTTTTAAAAAACTCTTAAATATTTTACTCTTAAAAACTATTTTAGCTGTTTTCATTTGATGCCTTTTTCTGAGACATAAATGAAACCCAAATGTGGCTGGGTGACTGGTGAGGTTACCCTGAATGCTTAAGAGGAAGCAGATGCTTTGTTAGAGCTATTAAACCCCTGACCTAACATCAGTTACCAGCTTATGCCAGAGTAGCATCATATTTCTTTTAGCCTTTTGCAGAATAAACATTTTGTAAATAGTCCTTGGAGCTTGCTCTCCCAAGCATCAGGAAGTCATCTTCCAGGTAAAATCTGAATCTTCAAGTAAGGAATGACTATTTACCAAGTTCTATGTAAAACATACCATTTAAAAGGAAAAAAAAAATTAGTTTTTCTGCAAAAATAAAAAGGTTAGCTGCTAGAAGTAGGTGCATCTTATCTAGTCAAAAAGCAAATTGGCTCTCAGCTAGTGTGCAGTGGCCACTAAAGCACGCAAAGTGCATCATGAGCCCAAATGCCTGATTGTTTGTCAACTTTCTTGCAAAGGGATGGTTGCAATCCTCATTCAGGAGTAAGGAGAAAGGGCTGCCTTCCTTAGAGAAGAGACTGAAATCCTGCAGAGTAAATCCGCAGCCTATATTGATCTTAGTGGGGATGTACTTGTATTACACAACTTGAGCATTCTAGTGCAAAGTGAGATCAGGCATATCTGTATGAGTTTGCATGAATATCGAAGCCTTCCCTTCATTCCAAAAAAAAAAGCTCAGTGTAGCAATGTTAATTGCAGTGGGCTTCATTTGCTTCAGCTAAGCAGTAGGTGAGTGTAGCAGCACTTGAGTTAGTCCTGATCAGTGCCCTTCTCATTCAGAGCTTTGCATACATGATTGAAAACTTGGGGTTTAGCAGGAATTAAATCACTGTCTGTAGAAATTAGGTGGGGAATTAGTATATGCACTCAAATGTAAATCTATTTCTAATCCAGATTTTGCAAAATAAATTACAAGTATCAATGCTTATGTTCCAGTGACCTGTGCAGTGAGCATTAAACATAATTTATTTAGGTTTTCACACTTCATTATATAACCTTAATAGAGAGTTACAAGGTATATAATGGGGACAGTCCTATAAAAGCTTTAAAAATCTGCCCACCGTTCATTCTAACAAATGATGTATTGGTTAAAACTGGCCTTGATTACAAGCAATATGGATGGAAATATGTTTATAGTACTGGAATAAATTGCATAACAGTTGGGAAAGATGAAGTTGTTTGGGTTTTTTTGCAAATTTTGAAGAAGATTTCACTATTCTGGTCTCTAAGTTTTTATTTCCATATAAGTTCAGTTAGCGTTTTTGTCAGCGAGTTTTGTCAGCAAAATCTTGGAAGGTAATATCCATTCAGGGACTCTGGCTGGGGTTTTTTAAATGGTCTTTTTTTCTTTTCCTGTAGCATTCTATAGTTTCTTCTAAGATCTTAGATGCCAGTGCATTAAGGAATAAAAAAATGTATTTGATGTATTTGGAAGGTAAGGAAAGAGATTATTTTGTATCCTACGTTGTACTTTTCTTTTAAATCATTTGAAATGTAAATTGATGTTGATATTACAAAGTTTAATTTATTGTTTAAAAGTGTAGACACCTCTTGAATGTATAATTTTTCTTTTTTATTTTTATAGGAATAAAGTATTAATGTTTTCAGTATAGGTTTCTTGGGGTTTGGAACTGTTTTGAACAAAAATATAGCCACCATTTTATGCGTATTGGTTATATGGCTAATGGTGAAATAAAGGATTTTTGGCTATATGGTTTTACTGTGCCTTCTTCAAAAAGAAAGTAAGAATTACATTTTTGACCTTTTTGATAGGAAAGAAATCATATGAGAAATCACACATGGATGCAGCTTGAATTTTATCTAAGCAATCAAGCTTGCATGGGAAGTGTCTGGTCTATATATATATAGATACAGCGTGTAATTTTTTTCATAAATACCACAGTAGAAAAAGTAAACCAAACAAGTCACAAATTCTTAGGAATATTTCACTTGCAACAAGTTTTATGAAAGAGGATTATCTTGATTAATTAGGTGAATACACCTTTGGAGTCATGTCATGAAAGACCACATAACCAATTTTTTGAGTGCAGATTTTCTTCTTTGCTTTTATGTATGAAATCTGCAGCCTATCCTTCCTTTGGGGACTTCATGTGTTCTCAGGATACTCACCAGGCATGTCTGAGTAATCTTCTACACCGTCTGTTGCCCCATGGTGGTTGTCACGTTTTCACAACAAATCGGAGCCCAGTGATGCTGTTCTTGAATTATTTCTGTATGCATGCATATTAAAATGCAAGTTTATAAGTTTCAAAATAGAGAACACATTGAATGCAACACTAACAGATGGATAGAGCACTGACCTGAAAATATGTTTGGGATTTTGTTAAGAACTGGGATGGTTGTTAGCCAGCACTTTTTGCTGTTTACAAGGCGTGGCTCTGCCTAGTGATTAGTCTTTTTAAGCTTGAGGCCAATCACCCTTTATGATGAAGTTATGAATTCAATGAAATCTCAGTGAAAGGAAGCACAAAGCCAAACCAATTGTCTGGACAGCTCGGACATGGGATATGCATGCAGGTTGGAATCTCTTATAGGTACACAGAGAGCTATCGAGAGGAATGCTTTGCTGGAAATCCAAATGAAGCACTTTATGGAAAGATGTACTGGTATCTTCACAGTTTGATAGCAGGATAGGGTGCAGAAGGGCCTTTTGGAGGAGATAAGGCAGAAGTAAACTCCAAGCTGGTAGCTGTATCATCAAGACTTGAATAGCTGATTGCTAGGGGGGAGAAGAGGGCTTTAACTTGCTGAGTGTTACATGTGATTTTTGGACTTAATGCAAAGCTTCAAGGGGTTCCATTCCTCCGTACAAGGCAATCCTTTAAAATTCTTATGGTACTGGCTACCCCACAGAGGAGTGAGGTGCTCCACCAGGGAGCCAGGAGTATGGAAGAAGTGCCTTTATGTAGCTCAAAAGACTCTGAACGAGCAGTCACAGGCAAGAGAACCTCACTTTTAACAGTCTTGCTTGAATTTGTAACAATTGGGAATATAAATGTCAAATGGTATTCACCAGTATATGTATAATTTTCATGTATAGCTTTTTCATGTCATAGTTCAGTGATATAAACATTTTCAAGCAGTGACTCAGTTTAGTTTATCCTCCCTGTAGTACACAAAGTAAAATATCTTAACTAATATAATAAAAATTATCAATATCTGATTTAATCTTGATTTGGAATTAAGTTCGTTTTTTTTTTTTTTGTCAGTCCTAGTATAATGTAATTGAACTGGGTTTCATGTAGTAAAAATTAAATATGCAAAGGTGCATGTCCAAAAGCCAATCTGCTAAGAAAACTGGTTTCTTCATTTTGAGTGGCAGAATTCAAAGTTCACAATTTGTTGAAATGAACCCTGTGAGAATAACTGAAAGGCATTTGGGGAGACTGAGGTCACTGCTGCTGATCTCTGGGTTCAGAGCCAGTTCAGATTCCTAGGTCCACCCTCAGGGATAAGGGGTACTGGTATTCTGCTGGAGCATGATAAAAGACCAGACTACTCTGTACACTCATGTGTGGCCTTTTGTGGCCTGATGCTGCTACTGAGGAGCTCAAATACCTGCAACACTCTATTTTTAAACAAAGGTGTTCTGATTTACTTCTCTTGTTTCGTTGAGTTTAGCACCCACCCACAAAAGATGCAACATTATTTATAACAGGAACCTTTAAGTTCATCCATGCATCAGCTACAGTTTAAAAAATTAGAAAATTGGCACTGATAGGAAAAGGTTTCCTCAGCACTAGCTGTCTCTCAAGCCCAAAGGTTAATTGCTCAGGGACTGTCAGGTTGCGCTGGCACGAATGATGGTGTGAACTGGGGTGTCAGATGGTAATAACAAGATGGAAAGGTGTGTGAAAAACCTCACAGTATACTTTGATGTAGCCCAGAGTGCTGTGGGAATAGGAATACTGATTGTTAGTGGGTTTGTTCCTGCTTAAGTGTAATGTTGGCCCTCAGAGCTTTCTGTGTCGGTACAAATGTCCTGTTCTTTTAGACCTGTTAAATTCTCATTTAAATACTGAATGTTATTCCTTGCTAGGCAGTTTGTCCTTTTTGAGCATGAGTCCTCAGCTCTGACCTGGATAACTCCGCTCGTGCATGTTCATACAAATGTCATGGAAATGTACTGTAGCTCTTTAGCTTTGCATTCAATTCTACAGATTCCAAGTTAGCATGAGCTTGCTGGCTTCAAATGGGGCCAATGTATAATACTTATGTATAAGGATGTGGTGACTCCAGCCTTCTGGTTATGTGCCAAAAACTGAAATACCTTTTGCTTATGAAGTTACTTGTTGTTGTCTCCCGACTGGATATGAGTGTTAAATTTTTTTTTTTTTTTCAGAAGAGTTAGGGCTGTATTATTTTCATCTGTGCTGCTGGGTTGATGTTTTTGTTTGTTTTGCGGTGTTTTTTGTGTTTTGGTTTTGGGGTTTTTGTTTTGGGCTTGGTTTTTTTAGTTTTTAAACACTATTACAAGAAAATCTCCTCACATTGTATTGCTGGGGCCACTTGCATTTTGAATAGAGTATGTTGTTTTGTCCTCTGTGAGAACAGCTCTCAGTACTGTGATATTGCACCTCTGCTACCTCAGTAACTCTGCCTGCTCTATCAAATGAGATGTCAGCGCATGGGCAAATGTCTCAAGGCACCCAGCTGGGAAAATGCCACCTCTGTAGGAGCTCTTTCTTATACAGTGAATAATTCACGTACTTTGGTAAGTAAAGCAGGATCTGAGGAGAAATAGAACTTCCAGCTGAAGCAAAGTTAGGACTGAACACAGCCTAGATGCTATGCAGAAAACCTACAGAACCCAAGTGTTATCAGACCTTCTGCAGAAGCCTGGAGGATAACCATTTACAAGGATCTTCCTACGCTTCTTACTCCTCCCCATTCCCCTTGGATTTTTACTAACAAAAACAGACTCTCCATCTTCAGTCCCTGTGGCAGGAAGTGCCTCAGCCAGTCGGAGCTCCCTTTGGAGTGGGAAGGTTTCTTCACTCCTACAAAGTCATCTGTTCTCTCATGGCCTGATGCAGGTCATGCTATTTTTTTCCTGTTTGGCCTCTGTTATTCAACTTCCCCCTCTATGTCAACAACTGCTCAGAACTGGCCTGGCTTAAAACTCCTCAATTGTAAAACTAAGAAACTCCACCTTGGCAAGTGCTCTTACAGGATTCCTAAAGATTTGTTTAAATGGCATTACTTTCAAATATTATCTCTTTATCAAGATAGGATAGGAAGGTGGTGTATATAGAGAGATAGATGTGTATGTGAGCACATATATAGAAAGAGAAAAAAGAACATTTAAGTGAATAATACAAGTAGCTCCAAAAACGGGCAGAGAACACATACATTCAGTTTGACATCTCAACCATAAACAGTATTAAAAAGGGTCAGTCTGAAAAGAAGCTGGCAATACAGGTAATATAAATCACGTGTAAATAAGGAGTGGGGTTTTCCTCTCATAGTAGAGTAGTTTTTGCACTAAATTAAAAACTTGATTCAAACTATTGAAAAAAAATCTGTGTATAACCTGGTTTTGTTATTTATATGCATAGGATTTTGCTTTTGTAGATTCCTGTAAAACATACATAATTTACTACTTCAAGTAACACTGAATCTTGCTTGCTTTATTGCCATCTGTGTAAACTGTTTACTCTTTTGTCATTACAAGGTAATGTAGATTGAGGATTATTTTAAGGGTAATGACTTAGGAAAGTGATTTCTTGGTATTTTAGGGAGTTTAGATGGCAGAGAGCAAGGAAAATAAAATGCTCTATGTAGCAGTGATTACATTCAGTGTATATTCAAGCACTGGTTTATATATCATGCCTTTTGCCCTAATCAAGACAATTATTATTCAAGTTTATAATCTGATACATTTGGGGTGCTTGATGCTGAGCAAATAACTATCAAATGCAATCTCATTTCCAGTGAACTTTTGGTTTAGTTCAGCTGAAGAGGCAAAACCGTTTATACATGCACAGTCAACCGAGTGATGGTATGTAAGGAAATAGGGGTGTGACATCCCCCTTCCAGAAGGGTTAAATACAGGAAAAATTAACTACCTTTCTTAAATAACTTCTCAGTGAAGCAGAAATGAAGCAGATATAATTCCAGCAGATATTTGAAGAGCAGAAATTGAGCTGTATGAACTGATGGAGTTACCAAAGCATCCAAGTGCAAAGGGAATGATACTGCATGGAACCTGGATTATCCAAATATAGCAAGCAAGAAAGCAGAAAGTCACAGAAACTGGAAGTACAGCATGGGCCACGTGCCTTGAGAGGAAGCCCACAGTTCAGAGCCCTTTCTGCAAAGAGAATTGAAACCCTGGGCAAAACCTTGCTCTCACTGTGTTCCTATTGCTTCATAGAAATTGCTCCTTGATGGAATTTTTGCTAATTGTTTAAAATTCTTGCAGAAAAAGTTCTTGGTAGATGTCATGCATTCCATGTTGGGGGCAGTGGGGGGAAGTAGCAAGAGCTGAAGTTCAGCAGCAGAAGATACATTTTTGTGTAGCTCCCCACAGACAAGGTACTGTAAGTGTCTTGTTGCCAAGCAAAGTTTGTTTTACAGTCCTGTCAGATGCAGTTATTTGTATATTTTTCCCAAGGTTAGGTGCAGAATCTCATGGCCAGAGCAAAACTATTGGATGAAGGAAGAGAATTTGAGGGCCAAGTTTTGGTCCTCTGCCCATGCCAGGGCTGATGCCAGAATTCCCAGGCTGACTACCAGAATGATTTACCCGTATTCCATGGGATATCCCACCTGTGGAAAAATACTCTGTGGAGTACGGTACTAGAGGATTTTCACACTAAAAATGATTGGATTGCTAGCTGTGGCTGGTGGCAAGGAAGCAATAGGCTTGGATGGCTGCATCAGGACTAGGCAGTTTACAAGATGGTGAAACATTTGGTTCTCCCAGGATGAATTCTTCTCACCCTTCTTGAGTGTGGCCAAGTCGCTATCCTCTCAAAAAGAAGGATTCATTGCAGAGCTGCACTCTGCTCCCCTTCTAGCAGTGATTGTCCCTTCCTTATCCTAGTTTGCTCTCCTCCACCACTCACAACACATGTGCCTCCCCTGCACATGCAGCATGCACTGCTAAATTCTGGTCATGCTGAGTGGGTAGAAGTGGGTGAGTTGCTGTTGTGCTGGAACAGATGGTGTCTGCAATGCAGCCACTAGTTATGTTCATGCGTTGTAGGAGGTTGCTAAAGGAAAAGGGGAAAATTTAGAGTTTTTATTGAAAAGGTTGGTTACTTTTTCTCTTATTTATTGGGATTGGAACAATTGGAGAGTTGGGGTTAGTTTGTTGGGTTTTTTCAGTGGCCGTGAAAAAGTGGTTGTCAGTTGTTTGGTTTATTTAATGGCGTTCATTGAGCCAAGGTAACCCAATGAGGAGAGGAATCCAACGATTTTTTGTGTCTTGATAGCTTTCAAGTACCCAGGTTTCTGATTCACAGTCCACAAGTTCCAGGTGTTCCCATCTTCTTCTGTTATGTCCCAATCACTTATTGCAAGCAAGATCCCTACTCAGGTCAGTTGCCACTTGTACCATGCTTGCCCAGCCTGGTACCACGGCCTGAAAGCTGGCCCCTTTCTCTCACAGCAAAAAGTTGCAGCCACCCACTAGGTTTCTCCTGTGGATCCCTGAAATCTCTCAGTCTCCTGCCTCTCACCAGAACTTCCCTAGACCTGCATGTCCATCCTTAGTCAGCTGCAGCACTGAGAATCTCTTTACCACTCCCTGCCCAGGGGACTGCCATGCTGTGCCCCTGTTCTTGGAGACCCCCCTATCCATGTGGGGTGATAATTCACATACGTTGCATGGTTCACATCTTAATTTTTCTTGCTGAGTGGTGTAAGGTATTTATCGGCTGGTTTCACATATTAGATCTCTGCCTGCACCTCCCCACACTCGGCTGCGTGTGGATGGAGGCTGACAACTCTGCCTTTATAAAACCTTTCCTTGCTCAACCCCATGACTAATGCACATAATTATTTTTAAAACAGCTCTGGAATGCCACTGCAGTATGCTTTCATGTGCACACAGAAATGTGTATTTACATTCATCTGGCGTTTGTGAACCCAGGTTTCCTTGTAAACCTTATTCTTACTGCGCTGTTTAAAGAAATACTTTGTAGTGCCTGTGTCATGGCGGGGAGGCAGCTCGAGTGATGTGGATGGCCAGACATACAAAGCAATGAGTGTAAAATACATAAATAAAGAGAAACATTTAAAGAGATCTCATTTCATGGCACATTATTAAGCTCCTGTATTACCCAAATCCCCCGAGATTGCTGTGTTTCACTCAGTGACCAATTATTTCTCCTTTCCAAAACTAACTGGATGTGGAAAAAAAAAAAAAAAACAACAAACCAGCTCAAACCCAAAATACTGGGTAGGGGATTACAAAAAATCCCCAAACCTAGCCCACAAGTCTCTTTCAGATTTTATATTCTGGTATGGCAATGTGTTAAAAACTAGATTGGTTTGATGTGGGTTTTATTAATGAGTTGGTGAAGTTGGTTGCTTGTAACAGGTTTGCTTACTGCATGTTCACATATAAATAGATCATTTATTCCAGTGCTTTTCTAGGAATTACAATTAAAGCCACTTGCTCTGTTATCATTGGACATTTAAGTAATTTTTTTAAGGAACATTTTGGTCTTCTGTTTTCCCATTATCCAGTGCCATTCTTTCTCCAAGTGCTCAACCAAAATTTCTGGTCATTCTGACATGTTCTCCCATAGGCTGATGAGCACTCTGAGTGCATTTCCTCAGGTCTAACCAGTTAAACAAGCTTTCAGGCATTTTCTACCTTTCCAGAGTACTCTATGGCTTGTTCTCTTCTGGTGTCGTCTTGGCTCTTTTACCCTTTCCCCGGGTATTATTCTTCTGCCCATCCACGTCCTACCTGTGTCCTTTTCAGTGCAAAGTAGCATGAATTGCTCCATTCTTCAGGGCTAGCTGCTCCTTTCCCACTGAGAAGTGATCTCTATTGTCTTGCTAATGTATTAATTTACATACTTTCCTGGTAATATTGCCGTTCTCTGGGCCTGTTCTGTGTCTTTGGCCTTTGATTTTATCCTTATAAATTCATGCTCTTCCGTCACGCTTCTCCTGAATAACTTACTCTATGTCCTATTTTTCTATTCTTCTCAAGTTTCAGGCTGTTTCATAGCTCCTAGCAGAGCCAAGTTGCTCTCCTGCTATGCTTCCTCCGCACTGGCAGAGCATGTGTGTGCGCTTTTAATACTGTTTCTTCAGAGAGCTACCCATCCTCCGAACCTCCCTCTTCACTTTAACTTTGCAGAAAATAATTCCCATCCTATCCCAACTAGCTCTTGAATCTCTTGCCTGTTTCATAGCTTTGTGCTGGGAAAGGAAAAGGCTACCAAAGTCTTCAGCTAACGGCTTTTTATTTTTTTTAAGAAAATAAATTAAAACTCTATACCCAATGCTGCTTGTTAGATGACCTGTAGCCGACCTCTCGTGTGTCCCAGTCTGCTTCTTTCATTTTCCTTACTAAGTAGAGACTTCTAAGTTTATCCTGTGCCCTGTCAGAATAAAAACAATATATATATTAAAAAAATTATTCATGGACATACCAAACTAATTATTTTTTTCTTGCTTGCCCTTTCTAAAGAGCTATAGACTTATTCCATAACAGTCCAGTCACAGGTGTCACCTATCAAGCTTTTGGTATTCCATTTGCTTTGAAATCAATTGCTGTAACTCCTTTACAACTGCTTTGTTTGTTTTTTAAAGGGAAGTTTTCCTCAGAGTGTTTTTATTTTTAAAATAAATTTTAAAAATAAAAGTAGTAAGTTTTGCTAAAAATGAATCCCAGGCAATTGTTGGCTTTCTTTGCACTCTCAGTGCAGATGCTATGGAGCACATAGGGAGCCTGATGCAAAGGGATGGGAGAAGCCTCTGAGCAGTTCTGGGAAAGTGGGGAAAGAACATCCTCCGTGAATAACCCTAACCTCTGTTCCTATTTTACAAAAAAAACCCAAACCCCCAAACAAACTAACTAACAAAAAACAGCCCACACTAAGAACTCTGACTTGGTTCATTCATCCAGGCCTTTGAAGAAACACACAGTAAAGGGCTTGACAGGTCCAGCTCACCACCTGAGATTTCCAGCTGTCCTGAGCCCTAACGCTGCCACAGCTTTAGCTCAGTGCAGATTACTGAGGAGGCTCCCTTGCTCCTTGGACCAGGTCTGCTGCTGCTTCCTGAGGATACAGGAGGAAGCCCAACAGTGACTGATGCAGGCACTGGCAGTGCAGCTGGCAGAGAAGCCTGAGGGAGCTGCTGTGTCTGGTCTGGATCATACCACAGCATTTAGCCTGCAGCTGTGCCTGCTCTGAAGGCTGCCCATCAGAGCTGAGAAGTGAAGCAAGTGGTTCTGCATTTTTGTTATTTAACTTCCTCTGTTTAGCTGCAGCTGAGCATAAAACCCCAAAAGGTTTCAGAAGAAGGTTATTGTAAATTAATGGGGCTGTTTTCTTTTGCTTTGCAGCCCACGGCATTGATTAGCTCAAGTAAAATATGTCATCGTGACATTTTATCCTTTTCCTTGAAAATGGATCAAGGCAATTAGCAGGCTGGAGAAGCAGGTTACCTCAGCTGTATTCTGCCTCACCAGGGGCTCCTATGAAATCTCTTGGCACTTTGGGACTGCTTGGATTTTATACAAGGTGTGTCGTTGGGGGTTTTTTGCACATCAGTTTACTACTCCTAATGAATCCGGGAACAACAGAGATGGATTTCTGTAGCCACCATGCCTCCCTTTCAAGGGGGCAATGTGGTAATGCGTGCAGTGATTGTTTAATGCCCCAATACATCTTTTCCCTCAACTGGTGAGGAAGTCATGAGCAGAGCAGCAGCTCTGTGCACTAAAACCCACTTGCAGTCCAGCCCACCTGGCCTGTCTGCCATTGATTCCTGATGGATAAAACAGGAAGACTACTTTGCTCGCTGCTTTTTAAGTGCAAGGTGGTATTCTGAAAACTGACCCAAATGACTTCCATTGACATTTCTGTTGGATAAAGTGGGCTTTCACAGTTATTGTGGAAAGTGCTAGCTATTGTCAGGAGTAAAGAACTTCTCACCATGGGAAAGAATACTTCCAATAGAAATAATGATTTTTAGTCAATCCACATATCATAATGCTTCCTGAATTATATTTTAGCTTTTACTAGGCAGGCTCTCTTTCCTGATGTTACCCACGGGGAGCAGCAGTCTTCCTCCTACCCTAGACCCAGTGAAGAACTCTTTGTGTGAGCCTGAGTGGGAGCCCCAATGTGCAAAAGAGACTAGTCTAAAAAATGACAAGGTACAGCTCTTATCTGGCCCTCAGTGGCACTTACAGCTAAAACCACTCCAGTATTATTTTTTTTCAACCGCACTTTCATCTCATTTCCCATGAAAACTATTAACAATGTGACTTTTTTCATCAAATGTTTTCCCTCAGGCTAGAAATTCATTTTCAGCCCTCTTGAAATTCTTGTTTGTTAGACCTCAGGGGAGGAATGCAATATCTGAGCCTGGGATACTGCAGTAGCACATGTACAATATTCTGACAAGCAATTGGAAAGTGAATCTATTGTATTTGCATCTCACAGCAGCTGCCATTAATGTGCAGAGTTAAAATGAATCCAAGCGATATCATAGATTTATGATCAATACTTAAGCAAGTTGTTTACTTAGTAATCAGAAAGGCTAATTATGATTGGTTCTGTCTGTAAATATGGTGGCCTGCAATAAGTGGCATTTTTATCTCCTTGCATAAATGAATTATGTCTTAAAGCAGTGAAGGGCTTAAAAAGTAAACAAAATCTTTCCTTCTAGCTGTGTGTGTGCTTCTGGAAGCCTTAGAGACAGTCCGTGGTTTTTTGGTTTTTTAAACAGCGTTAAGTGCTTTGAAAGCTAAGCCTGTTGGAACACTTGTCCAAGCAGCCATTGGAAAGAGGAATGCTGTGAACAGAGCTGATCCAGAGCAGCAGTTTCAGCTATGGCCATTACCTGAACTGACTGCTGAGCAGTGCAGGCCCTTGTCCCTGCATTTGTACAAGTGCTGAGTTGTTCCCCAGAGCCTATGAGGGGGAATGGAGAGGCTCTGTGTTCCTTCTCCTTCCCCCTTTCTTTCCTGGTTTCTAGATGCACACAGTGCTTGGAGACAGCTGGGGTGCATGCATATCCTGAGGCAGCACATGGGGGGTTCACAAAATCCCTTAGGGCTCCTTATTTTCCAGTCTCTGTGCACTTTGTGTCTGAAACGGGAATAACACTGAAGGAAACATCTGCAACTGGGAGATGAGCAGCTCCCACAGCAGTGTGGCACCCATTAAATGGATGCTCAGGCAGCCCAGGTTACAGTATGTCCTTAGACAAGCATTTTCCCATCCAGTGGATTGGGATGCCATTTTCCCAGCTGCAGCTGATGCCCAGGTTAATTCAGCAGCTCTTACGAAGGGACTTGCCAGTGTTTAGTGCAGCCAACCCTCTGGTTAGAGAGAAACACAGAGAGGAGAGGCAAGACACTCTGGGCCAGTGCACCAAGCAGAGCTGCAGCAAGGCCAGGGACATCCCCTGTGCGAAGGGCAGCAGTGGCTCCAAGAGGGTGCCTATGAAATGCTGCCAGCAGGTAAAGCCAGCAGTGCTTTGAGCCTGGTGTGTGCAGTGTTACGCTCCTGGGAAGCTCCTCAGCAGCAGTCAGTGGTGGGATGTGCAGGGGAAGGCAGGAGGTGAGGAGGGCCACTGGCACCTGGTGAATGTCAGAATCCTGCTGGGCAATGGTCACAGACTAAAAAGGCTGTGAGAGAGGAGAACACAGGTTTGCTGCTCACGAGGATCGTTTCCTAGAGCGGAGGCTGCTTGAAAGGAGGGAAGAGCTGGCACCGAAGACAGTGTTGGGGATGTTGCTATGGCCACCAGGAAAGTGGAGAGGGGGGGCATACAGAAGTACAGAGTGGTGGTGATACGGCAGCTGCAGCGCAGAGCAGCCCAGCCTCCAGCTGAAACCTCTGAGGAAGTTCTGTTGTTTTGCTGCATGTGAGCACAGCACCTATGCTGGTGGTGCAGAAGTGTAAAGAATGTGTGTGTGTGCATGTTTGTGAGTGTATGTATGGCCTGTGTCTGTGTCTGCTGCTGTGGTGTTGAAGGGGAATTTAGTTAATAACAGAGTCTATGCAAAATTTTTTGCCTCCTTTAGTCCTCTGTAAGGTGCTGCTAGCCAAGTTGGTACAGATTCTGCTACAGTGCACTGGGCTTGCATGTAGCTGGAAAAATGCTTTCCATTCCCATGCATTATTCACTGTAAGATTTGAATATTTTATCTAAGGCAGGTTCTTGATATTCACTTACATTCACTTTCTCTTTCTTTCCCTTTCCTCCCCCACAGCCCAGAGAACAAGTAAGGTGAAAATATAAAGTCAGTATCTAACTTGTCTCCTGCAAGCAAGGAGAGTGAGAGATGCTGATGGAAGCCGGCTGTAATTGGAAACAACAATTGGAGAAGGCAAGGCTGGGAGAGATGTAAAAAGGCCTTGTGTTTGCCTCAGCGCTTAGAAATATGTGGATAATTTATTCCTGGGATGAGAGGTGCCACTGTTGAAGAAAGGGATAAAGGCAGCAGAAACCTCTTCTCTGGGAGGTTTTCCTGCATTCAGTATCCTTTCATTTCTATTTCTGCTGCATGTAACTTTTTCTCATGTAAGAGGGGACACATGCTCAGGTTTAAGAACAGTGGCTAAAAGGTGACATGTCTCTCTACAGCTTACAGCTGCAAGCCAGTCCAACCTGCTGGCTTTAGTGACTGCTGTGGCTTCTGTAGTGCTTGAGAGGGAACTCTGTCACCATCCTGTGTGTGGCTGGGCACACCACTTGATCCCCTGTAATCATGAGAATTTCTAAGTGATAAATGCCTCTTGTTGTGCCAAATTGCCTTGCCACTTCTAATTGCAAAAGCTTCCTTGGGCCAAAGGGTAAGCAAAGGGGATTCTCAGACAGCTCAGACAGCAGGTTTTACAGATGTTTTGTACTCTCTGCCACTTGATGTGATGGCTTAGTTTATTCAAGTGCAAGGCTAGAACAAGCAAATAACCCCTGGAAGGCCCTGCAAATGGCCAGCTCTGAAAAGTGGAGAGGATTTTTTGGGTCTTAAGCCAGACCTTTCATATTTTTGTTAGTCAGGATGTTCAGAACAGAAATGTTCTGCTCTGAGAACCTGGACTTTGTTCTCTTACTGGGGCTGATGCTGTTTTGGTATCCAAAGAGCAGTCACCACCATTTCTGCAGTATCCAGGACAGATTCCTCTCCATTGACATTGGCAGATGTCACTGGTGAGTTTGCTGACTTGATGCTAGTGGAGAAAACCCACCCATTGCTTTCTTTTGTACTATGTAAAGACAGTGAGCATTTTAAAATGCATAATTTTTTTGGCTATAATGTGCCAGCCAGACAAATGTGCTTTCTGTCCCCTCCCCTCCCCTCTCCTCTGACACCTTGCTGGGGATAAGATTTGATCTGTTTAGCTTGGTGAATAAATTGAAGAGGTGTGGGCTTCCTTGCTCATTGGTTTTTCTCATCTCCATGACTTCTGTTGTGGCTGCTGGTCTTCTGGAGCATGCACAATCTTGAATTACAGCAGTTATCAGGTGTTCAGACTGAAAGAAGGTCAGCTCCCTGCTGAAGAGCTGAACTGGTCTTTGGGTTTTCCTTAACTGGTGGACCGCCAACAACTCTGGTAGCAGAGGTGGCTGCTTGCAGGAAATAACTCATCAGTAACTTTTGAGAGCTTGCATCACTCTTCGCCATGCAGCACCTCCTCTGCTCCCATTATTTCTCCCAGGCACCATTTCTTCTTTTCTGACCTTTCCTGTCTCCCTTCTCCCAGCAGACCCAAAAGAAGTTCTCAGCACAATGTGCTGATATTCTGTGCTTTCCTTAAAATTCACAATGCTGAGTAGCCAAGCAGCTGTACAAGGAATGAAACACAGAGCCTCGGTCCAGCTCCTCAGTGCTGGGAAATGTGATCGTGGGATTTTTTCTAGTTACAAACTCTTTCACTCCCAAGCTGCCTTCAGGCTGCAGCTGTACAAGTGGTTACAAGATTCACTGTATAAACACCCTTGGTTTTTCTAAAGGGAAAGTATTGTGATGAAGAGCTCAGTGTAGCAATGGCCTTTCACAGAAGTACAAATAACCTTTTAGAGGAAAAGTAACACTTGACAGGATTGCAAAGTTGATACACTGTCCTTGTGCAATTCCAGGTAAAGGTAGCGGGTCCTTGCAAATGTGCCAGCCTTTTCACTTGAAAAAAAAACCTTGTCCTTTTCCTCCTGGCACTGAGCCAAACTGTAGCAAACCCCTGGTTTACCTTTCTACTGAAGCAGAGCAGATTATCAGCTGCTCAAAGCCCATCTTCTTTTATTTACATGCATTTACTACCTTTAGAGCAAAGGTCGTCTCAAACCATGTACAAAGGAACCCTGTTCTGAAAGAAAGTTCATTCCTTTGAGCCCAGAGTTGTGGTTTTGAAGGTTTTCTGTCTAAATACTGGGAATAAACCTCCCAGCAAGTTCCCAGATTCATGTAGTGACTTCTCTCAAAATAAGAGTCCTTTATTAAAAAAATAAGGAAAGAAAAAAATATTTAAAAGCTCCAATTCCTAGCAGCACAATATTTTTTTGAAGATTAAAAACTTGCTCATTAGAAATAGACAATCTAACAGGGCCACCTAGTGATGTCCCCAGTGACAAGGCACAGCAAAGACCGTGGCAGATCCCAGCCTAATCACCCATCTGCTGCCTGCAGGCTAGGAGGAACCAAGAAAGACAAGCTGGTGCCTGTGTTCCCAGGCACTCTGGGGTCCCCATCAGAATCTGGCCTTACAGGTCTCTTTACAGCATCTAGGCTCAAGTAGAGCACCTGGTCTGGATGGACTAATGCTGTTTCTAGAGGGAGGGAACCAGTCATGGGTGTTGTGAAATGGCCTGCAGCAGAACCCACCTCCCAAATCTCAAGATAATACCTTCTCTGGAAAGGAAGGTTAGCACATGGTTCCGTGGCAAAATTGTGACAAAACCTAGGTGCTTTTATACTTTTTTCCCTTTATTTAAAAGGCTATCTGGCAAACCATATAACCACTTTATTGCTTTTTTTCTGCCTGATTTCTCTGTGCCTGTAAGGGCAGTGTAGTTAGCATACTTCAGGCTGCAACTTTGCATGAAAAGCTTGGCATTAGCTATGCTTCAAGGAAGGCCCTTTATTTCTCCTATCAATTCCCCAACAGCCAGATGCACTTCATCTCCTGACTCATAAAACTGTAATTGTGATAGGGTTCATGCCCAAGGAAGCAAGAAAAAGCCTTGAGACAAGAGAGTTAAAACATTGAGCAGATTCACTGGCTTCTTGTGGAACTCCCACATGGGCTGTGTAGCCGGACACTGTGGTCAGCTTTTGTGGGAATACAGGTAAAAGCATCTTGGCTGCTGTCGCGGGTTGAGTTTGTAACCGGGCGGAAACACCAATTTAGTGTAGTGGTTTGGTCTAAAATACTCATTACTGTTTATCTTCTGTGAGATAAGAATTAGGAGAAATGCAAAGCAGGCACCAAACTTGAAAGAATACAAAGTTTATTAACAGACCTAAAAGAAGGGAAAAAAAAAAAAATTATACCACCTTCAGAACTCTCCTCCTCCCCCCACCTTCCTCCCTTCTCCCACTGACAATGTGAAAAGACAACCCTTAAGATGTTCAGTCTGTTTACCACTTCCATAATAACCTTGTTCAGTCCATTTAGAAAGAGAAGTCTCTTCTTGCTCATGCTATGAAAACATTATCACAACGAGACAGCCGCCCACTTCCAAATATTGTGCAGTCCATTTAGGAAGAGGAGTCTCTCTGCCTGCGTGTGAGTCCTTTCCCCCGACTTGCAGCTTTTCCCGCAACTGCTTTCGAGGGTCCACTCTTGAAGTTTTTTGGGGTACAATTTTAAGGTTGAGCCGTTCAGAAACAAAAACAGAGGCCCTTCTCCTTCCCTGGGAGCAAAGGGTCTTCATCATCTTCATCGTTAGGACTATCTCTGGGAGCATCTCTAGGAACTGAGGTTTTCTCCTTTCCCATTTGGAGCAAAAGTCCTCATCTGGTTCATCTCTAGGGACTGAGGTTTTCTCCTTTCCCGTTTGGAGCAAAAGTCCTCATCTGGTTCATCTCTAGGGACTGAGGTTTTCTCCTTTCCCGTTTGGAGCAAAAGTCCTCATCTGGTCCATCTCT
>NW_008239054.1:3258247-3294441 GCF_000691975.1 Corvus brachyrhynchos | reverse complement strand
AGAATTGTCCATATTCAAACTGGCCAGCTGATAGGTTCTATCGGGTCCCAGAGGAAACTGTAAGCACCCCTTAGCAAGGACATCCCTTCCAGGACTATGCTTGCTAACCTGACAGCTGCTCACCCTATGAGCATTTGTGTCAGGGCACTTGCAAGCCCATTCAATGACTTAGGTGAGGACAGGCCATGAGGTTTTCACCTTTGCAGAAGTTGGCAAGTTGGCCTAAGAGATCTTCAAGATGTATTTTCTGCTAGGAGAAAGCTGGGCCAGGTCAGCCGAGGCAATCTGTTTTGGCAGCCCACTGTTTCCTGGGACTGTGGGAATGTGTGCATGTTTTCCAAGGAGCAAATTTGGTTTCAGTGATCATCTGATGAAACCCACGCTTCATGTGCAAGCTGCCTTCATCAAACACGACCAAGGGCTGGCAGTGCCTATACTGGCACCTGGCAGGGGCTATGCCAGGGGTTTCTAATGCTCTGGTGGGTCATGGGGGCTTTCTTGGGCAACAGGAAGAAGCCCTGCTGACAGTTTATCACATCGTTATCAAGGAGGCTGATGAAAATTCATTCAGCTGTCCTTGTGCTGGCTGTTACATTCCTTTCTTCTATGACTCACAGCTCAAATAATAGCACAGGTCTGTGTGTGTCACATTTGCACATAACTTGTACAGATTTGCAAGTGCAAAGATGTATGTGTCCTGGGCTTTATTTGAACATGCTTTTAATTACAGGGAAATTGAAATTAAACAGTCTTCAGAGTCACTTGCTCCACAAGAAGGCAGAATCTCAAAAAATGAGCAGTTTCACTTCATGCTCTCTTTGCCTTGTTACACTAATATTTGCAGAGGAATATTATGTTTGATCAGACATTTTTCATTACTTAGAACAAAATCTCCACTAGTAAATCTTTAAAGAGTTTTTGTTTTGGTTTTTTTTTTAAATCTGAGCTTTGGTCCTAGAAAGACGTGATAACATCCCTTCGGTTTCCCAATGCCATAGAAAATGCACAGTTACCCTCTGTTTTGTAGGACAATGGAGCAGCAGAGATGGATGCTGACTGATTTGCCCAAGACTGGTTCAACAGCAGTGGCAGGCAAATGACCAGGACCCTGACTGTGGCCTGCTCTAGGAGCTGGAGCAAGACTCTGTATTGTGCATGGCATGCATGAGTCCCATCAAGTCCTCCTAAAGAATTTTTACCAGGATTTCTGGAAAATTATTCATCTGGCCAGCTGTTGTCCAGCATGTGCTGTATTAAGTATGATGCATACTTCTCTTTTCTGTCTCTTGCCTGTAGGAACTGCTGGGTCTGGGCACTGGGATCTCAGTTACCTGAGCCTGTCCAGGGTGTGCTGCAGAGGAACCTTCAGACCTCAGATGCCACAGAGCTGAAAACAAGCTGCAGTCAAAACTTTTCCTATTAAGGGTTTTACTGGGTTTTACCCAATACCCAACATTCACAACATTCTAGTGTAGTAACCCAGATATGTGATCTCAGATCAGCTTCAAATATTTTGTATCAGAACAACATAAGCTGATTACTTTTTCCTCCATTCATTCAGCTTTATTTCTTCTAGGTAAGCAGAATTGCAAGAGCTGGATTTGATATTTAGTTGACCAGGTTCCACATAGCCTGATGGGGCTAATGCAAATGAGGTGCATGGATTGTAATCACTCCTGCGGAAAGAAAGATGCAAATGTGGCATGTCACAAGGATGAGAGGTAGGGAATCACCACATTGCTGGGGTCCTGTGCATCTCCCAGGTCCATATGGAATTCAAGCAGTGGTTAAGACCTATAAACTCCAAAGCAGACAAGGCCTTTGTTTGTCCTACAAATTAGCCATGAAATACTACTCTTTCAGTGGTTTTATTCACTAATATCACTGCTGCTTTTTTCAGTGGTCATAGGAGATATCACTCCTGGACTGCTGTTGTTTATGTGACAAGACAAAACCAAACCCTTAGTGGTCAGGGATGTTCTGCAATGCTGCAGCTGTTGCAATTAAACTCTGGCTGCACCAGGAGAGACTGCCCTGCATCATGGGCTGGGGCAGAGGAGAGTGGAGCATGAATCCCTGTGAGACATCTCGCCATTGTATCATAAATGAGCTACTGGAGTTGGGCTTGAATGCTTGGGTTTAAATCTATTCACTCAAAAACACCACCTTCCTTTCTCTCGGAGCAGGCAGCTGCTCAGTGTCTGTCACAACAGCGCACCAGCCTTGCAGTGAGATACCAGCCTTGCAGGGAGAAGCCAACCTTGCAGGGAGATGCCAGCCTTGCAGGGAGATGCCATGCTATGGATGCCAGTGGAAGGGCTGAGGGACGTGTCCTGCTCTGCTGCAGGTGTGCTTGATAACCCCAATAAAGGAGCAAGATCAGTAGCCAGCAATGCCTGAAACCTGGACAGAGAGGTCCTTGGGCACCTGGCTGGGTGTGAGGGGAAGGCAGGTGGGCAGGAATGGAGAGCTGTGACTCCTCTTGGCTGAGGTGGATTTTCCCCAAAGCTTCTGCCCATTCGTTCGCCTTGTGTCTGTTCTTTCACCAGCAGCCAGAAAGGCCAAGCCTTGAATATGGATACACACAAAGGCTTTCCTGCAATTACACATACTGTCAGAGCAAAGGTTGGGGATTTTGCCTGCCACAGTCTGAAACTATTGGAGAGACACAGATGCTATCAAAGCTCTCTTTGCTAATGGAGGGTGGTTTGTACTTCTATGTTGCCTTCTGAAAGAATCTTGACTTGACACCCAAGGAGTCACAAGAGTGTCGTGCCAATGTCTTTCAGTTGCTGTGACTCCTTGAAAACAGGCTAACAAAGTCACACTAATTCTGCTTCTTAGATTGTCAGGCTTTCTTGTAAAGCTGTACATGCCATTTAAGAAAAATCTGACTTCATCAGAGGTTTTTCTGTGGCAATGATGCCAGGGAAATTGCAGGCTCTTCTTTGCATTTATGGCACAGCAGGCTTGTGATGTAGGAAATGATGTGCTATAGGCCACCCAATATGCTAAATGACTCCGGGCAGGCCACACCAGCAAAACCAGTATCATTTTATTGACAGTCCACTGACCTGCTGCCCTGGGTACAACGTCAGCTGGCTTTGTCACCTGGCTATTGCAGAGCTGCATCTTCTGTTCCTACATTTCCTGTGATGGACCAGAGCTGTATTGCACAGAGGTCACTTGGGGGATGTCCCAGATGAGGAACAGGGCAGAAGCAGGAGGTCAGCAGCACACTTACTGCTACTGGGAGCTTCTGCCCCAGCCCTAGCAGGACTGAGTGATTAATCTGCCCCAAGTAAACTGGGACATGACTTTTCAGAGGGCAATGCTAACATAGAATACATGGCTGGGTTTGTCAGCAGAGAGGTTCAAAGAAAATAAACCCTTTGAAGCAACTTTTCCAACCCATTCTGAATATGTGCATGCATGTGAGGGTTGCTGGTTTTCCCTGAAGAGCCTTTTCTCTTCAGATTGGTGTATGTGAAAAAGAAAAAAAAAAAAAAACCTCCAACCCTAAACACAGTTAGCCTTAATAATCAAGAGCTAAAAATCTGTCCCCACTCAAACCTGTTAGATGTTTTCAGCTCACTGAGGCCTCCCTGGCCCAGTGTACCAGAGTGTAAAGTGTGTGGTCAGTGAGAGTGCACAGCACAAATCAATGTTTCTGGTTCTTCTCCCTGCTGCTTGCAGGTGACCCTGTTGCCTCACACCATCATCCTTGTGCATGTGCAGACATACCTGGCAGAGCTGGTCAAACCTGGGATTTTCGAGTAGTATATGAAAAGGAGCAGAGCTGTTTTTCCAGAGGAAGGAAACAATGGAAAACGAGCAATAATTCAGTGGTTTGACCTTGCACTGACTGCGAGCAGCCCTGACTCCCAGTGTTCAGAAGTGTAAAATGAAAAACTTTTCTTTCACAGGTCACATAGTAATTGCAAAGAAAAGAACTATCCTGCCAGCCTTAAACAGGTGAGAAGGTGTTCATGCCTTGGCTGCAATTCCCCTGCTATCACATCCAGCGGGCAGCCCCATCTGGAATCCAGTCAGAAAATGAAAGTGTTGGGTGTGTTTGTCTGGCAAAGAGACCCAGCTCCAACAGTCACTGCAAGTGCTGTTCACCTGCAGGAGTCACACCCTTTTGCTTCCTCCTCTCACCACAAGGTCATGTCCAGGACACATCTCAACCAAAGTTTTGATTTCTCAGGTAAAAATTAACAGGTTTTAATTTGTACTTTACCCTTTCCCTTTTGGACTTTACCTGAAATGGTTTCACATGCTGCGTTTACAATACAGACATCCAAGAGATAAAACAGAAGATATGTAGAAAAAATTATCAGGAATCTGGACTGAAATCACCTTTGTGGAAGCAAAGAACTAGATCAATGGTATTCCCCACAGCAGTAAAAGGTATTAGATAGTTGCATTTGATAGAAAAATGTTTTCATTCAGCCATTCAACAGAGTGAATCTAATGTCAATAAAAACAGTAAATCAGAAAATAATTTCCTTCACTGTGTTTGGAAGCTGATGTCCACATTCATATAAATGTGTGTGTGTTGACTCTGTGTGTATGCCTCACACACCAGTACTTAATTTTCTTACTGCCTTTCAGCTGCATATTATCTCTTTGCTTCATTTTCTAATTAATCAGCATCTGTAAATGTTATGAGCACGTTATTCATCTTTTCCAGTCACTCATGTAGAAGTTAAATGGGACCCATCCTGACGAGTGTTCCTCCCTGTGAGCCTTTGCCATATCCCAGACGACCTAAGGACTTTACCAGGCAGATGGCTGAACCTTCCCTATGGCCATTACCTTTGTGGGTGAAAGATGACAAACTAAATTTCTCTCTAAAAGCATCCTGGGTGCTCTGCACCTTCCTGAGTCAGAGAGAGCTTAGCATTACAAACCTTGAGGCAGCACTGTTGCCTTACATTTCTCTGAAGACAGAGAGAACTGCATTTCGGGGCTTTGCTTGGGGGCGTAAAGTTTGCTGCAACTACTCATATGACTTGATTTCTTTAAAAATCTCTCATTGTTTGCTGACAACTACCACTCCCAAGCAAGGCTATTATTTTATATGGTCAGCACTTAAAGCCTCATGTAATAGGTCCTGGAGTAGCCTATTTAAAAAGGTGGTTTAAATCAGCCCAACTTCTTGTAGGACTCACACACTTATCCTGTGATACCTCCAAATTCTGCCTTAGCTATATTGCTCTAAAGAAAATATATAGAATTTGAATGATTAGCTAGATGCTAGCTCACTTGTCTGATGAGCTGGTTGAAAGCCTTTCCATCTTCTGTAACATTTTGTTTCCTTTTGGATTTTTTTGTTTGTTTTTAGCCACCGACAGATTGTCCAGAGATTGTTACTAAATTCTTTATTAAAATACAGAGGTGTCTCTTCTAAATTGTTGTACTTAATTCCGTACCTAGTATAATTAGAAAACAGTTCAAATTGCATATCTTTAATGTGACAACATTTTGTCTGGTTTTCCACCTTCCTTCAGTTTCCTCTGGAATGCACCCAAAATATCTCAGAGTCATCAGCAAATCTTGGAAATGGAACTGAATTTCAAACAATGGAGAACTGTTTATGGACCTCGCTGTGTTCCTGTCTGCTTTTATTTTAAGCACTTATGTAATGTTTAATTGAGACCAATACAGCTTCATTTTTAAGCCAGTGTTTAGGTATTAATGGCAAACTATGAAGGCCTCACACAGCTCTGTTATCTTCTGTATCCAGGAGCCCTGGTCCCACCCAAAAGACACAAATATTTCTTGAGCAGACACCATCTCCTGTGCTGCTGAACAGGCTGCTGGCACTGCCTTGATCGTGGAGCCTGATCTCTCTGTTACATAAAACACTTGCAGATTTCAAAACCAGTCTAAGAAATATTTCTGTTACTTTTTTTCTAATCCTTAAACCAGTGGCCTGGGACTTTGCCTAGGTTGCAAATATCAAAGAGCTGATTGAAATGCTCTGGACTTTCCTGACCTCATAAGGAACGCTCTGTAATCCTGTTGTTATGCAGGCATTAGTTTCTCCTGAGCTATGACGGTTTATAGATATGAAAGGGTGGTGTTTTCTCTGTGAACCAAAAGCTGTACATTTTCTTTCAGGAGGCAGAAGTCCCTTTGGGCCTTATCATGTGGGTGATGGCTGGGTTTGTCACTTGCAGCTTTACAACAATGCTGCTCCTCGTGGGCTGCAAAGGGTCTCACTGCTGTACATGCACCCAGCCTCCTGCTGTGATTGCAAGGTTCATGATTGCCTCTTGAGGGGGTTGGATTTCCCAAATACACATGCACCAGGTGTGGGTGGTGCAGCCAGATAAGATGGTGAGTATGCACAGGTAAGTTCCTGTTTGCTCCCAAGCAGGTGCAAGACTGTGTGAAGTAACAAGGGTGGCAGCCTCCTTTCACACTCTGTTTTCAGAAACAGACTAGAGCACAGCTGCTTTTGCCACTTGTCCTCAAGTAGGTCTGGGCTGTGGCAGGGAAAGGGCAGTGTGTCCTCAGAAGAAGTGATGGCCAGGAGGCCAATATTTTCATTGCCCTGCAGCCCCCTTCCATATGCATCATGTGTTGCATGTTGAGCACCCCTATCCTAAAGAAGAAATATCCCCCTATCAGCACATTGTGGTGATTGCAAAAAAAAAAAAAAGGAAAAAGGAAAAAAGCAGCCCAGGGCTGAGGGAAAATGCCAAGTAAGTTAAGACCTCTCCTCACTCCAGAGCAGTCTTGACTCAGGGATTTTAATTTAATTTAATTCAATTCAATTAATTTCCGATTAACAGAAACTTTTAATAATTACTTTGGCTATTGAGGAGAAAAACGAGGGACTGATGGATAAAACAAACCCTGAGGGAAATGTCTTTCTCCCCCTTTCCCCAAACTGATTTTCAGTCCAACACTTCTCCTCCACCATTCCTGGTCCCTACTTCCCTGCATGTTGCACTCAGTCCCTCCCTGTCCCTTTGGGTGAGGTGACAGGTGGCACATGAAGTTGGGCTGGCACATAGCAGGTTTTTCTCTGCTGATCCATGCCACCCACTGGTCCTCATCCTGTTGTGGGTCCTTCATGGGCTGCAGTTCCTCCAGGGTCCTCCTCAGCAAAGAGATTCACAGCTCAGGTGTGTGGCTCTAGCCCTGCCCCCTGCTGCTTGCCTCCCCTGTGTAATTTCTCCAAATTTTGGAAGTCACAGCAATAAAGTGTTGTTGTCCCTGTACTGTCCAAATTTATTCTCTTCCCGACACATGAAGCCTTTTCTTCAAATAAGGTTATGTCTCTTTTCCTTGAGGCACTGCAGGTTGTCCACACTGGCTCGGAGGTTTTTTTTTCCACATTACTGGTGCTCTTCAAATTTCTTTTAGTGTTTCTTTTTCCAGGTGGAAGTGCTAAACATGTAAGATCCAAGCTCTCACTTTGACAATTCCTGGCTGAATAGCTTGTATTTTGACACACATCAAAACTCCTCTTTTTCAAGTGTTCAAGGCACATTTTAGGTATGTGACTCTTACATATCCTCTCTCAGGTTTACATGAGAAATTTGTGGAGTGTGTGCTCAATTGAAGGAGCACTTCTCTGGAGTTTACTGTTGAAGTGAAAAGGTGTGGATGTTCTCTGGAAAATACAAACTGCTCAGCACGTAGAGCAGTACCCCTGAGTCACTGTGATGTAAAAATAGCTGCTATCTCTTTTTCTCTGTTCCTCTTAAGGGATTCAAGACGCAGCAGTTTGTTTATATTGATTAATTAGTAACTGTGCAGCTTACTATGGTTCTCAAACTGGGAGCTAGCTATGAATACTTAAACAAACATGACAAAGGATTGTAGCAGAGATATCTGCAAGATAGTGGTGTAATACAAGGAAATTATTTTTTTGGTAATAAGTTCACTGACAGTATCATGCTTCCTATCTACATCTAGAAATGGATAAGGAGCAATTTTCTTGGCCACTTAATAATGGTAGGGAAGATACTGGCAACAGGTCTATCCATTCAGGTCAAAATTCCCCAACTTCATTGTTTGCATTTGGGTACAGGTATAAAAATGCTGCTCTTTGGTGGGCTGAGAAGACTTTGCCGATGGAAAACACTCCAGTCTATGACCTCCACTCCACTGATCCAGAAAAATACTTTTGTCATTCTTCAGACATTGTGTCTTTGAGAGGAGACCTTTCAGCTTTATCTCCACGTTCCTAGATCCCTTTCAGTGCAGGTGGGTTGGTCCTGTACAAGTTACTGTTACAAAGCAGTTTGGTATAAAGCGAATACCCTTCCTGACCGAAGCAAAATGTACGTACATACTCAATGAATGCATGTTGTCCTGAACTAATGGGCATCCTCACAATGGTTCTGCTGTGGCATGGAGGAGTGAGGAGGCTGACACAGGCTGCCACTTTTATAGATGGGCCCTTCAGAGACTGCTCCCACATGTTGGACAGCACAGCAGGCAAGGTCACCTTTGCTGAAGCTTGTATCTGAAATCCCTTTCCAAACACACATTGCTGCTCACAGTTGGCCCGGTGGAAATGATCTGTGTCTCCTTCTGATGCCTCCTCAGAGGGCTCAACACAGGCAGAAAACAGTGGGCAGTCTGTCCATTCTATGCTGTGAATATGAAGTCCTGGGCACAGGGCACTTATACTGCAGATGCCCTGAAAACCCCCAACAGTTGCCTTCTGGATCACTGGAAGCTGCCTGCTGGAGTTTGGCAGGCAGCAAACATTGCTCACCCCTCTGCACCACCATTATTGCACCCATAAATCACCCCTCTCTTCTTGGGCTGCTCAACAGGGCTGCTCATGGGCAGCAGTGCTGGTTGTCTCCTCTGCTGGTTTCCATTACGGTGTGGGCACAGCTGCACCATGGTTTCAGCAAGTGCTCAGCCCCTGAGTCTCTGAGTGTTTCACCTTCAGCTATTGAGAGCTGGGCACTTGCTAATCTAATCTGAGGCTTGTTTTCTGAAACTTACCTCTGTTGAAACATGGCTTTTCTGTTAAGTTCTTTGGTCTACACTGTGCTGCTTTGGGAAAGGCTGGGCTGGTCCTGTGTTGCTCTATGTTACTTCACTGAAGTGCTGGCTGCTGTGCCCTAATTTTTCTGGATGGGCCATGAAAGAGTGGTGGCAGGTCTTATAAAGTCTAAATATGAAATCTTATTTGGCTGCCCCTTATGAGGATTAAATCACAGGGAAAATGTACAGTATTTGGAGCAGCAGCGCAACCAGTGCCATGTGTCTGTGAAGACACACGAGTCCCTTTTCAGCTAAATCCAAAGTATAAAATAAGTAAAAGGGGAAAAAAAAACCCAACCAAAGAAAAAGCCCACCCCAACCAAAAAAACAAACTAAACCAAACCAAACCCACAGAAGGAAAAAAAACCCCAGATTTTCTCAGCTGTATATTAATATTTGAGCTGTTTACTTACATGTGTAATAGCATGGGACCTGACTGTGTTGCAGTCATTGAACTTCATCTTAGGGATGAAATGAAAGTCATTTTCATGAAAAATTTCTCTGACCCATCTACAGGCAAAGTCACTGCTGGCTTTTTTATCTTGTCTTCACATCCTGCTGAGAGAGCAGTGCTGAAGCCAGAAGTTGCTGAAATGAAAGGATTTGCTGTATGTTTTGCCACAGTAAAGGGTTGTGGAAAGGAAACATTTGAGGATAGTGACTCCAAGAAGTCATCCCAGCATTAGTTTCTGTTGCAGGAGTGCCAGACATCTCTTAAAATCAGCTCTCATACCCTTGGGGGTGACATTCATGGCAGACATATCCAACTCCAACTTCTATGTGCTTTACTAGCAATAAAAAGGCTTGTTTCCTGAAAACTTTTATTTAACTGTTTGGAATATGTTTGCAGGGAGAAAACAACCAGCAAACTTTTAATATACAACAAATTGAGCTGGATGTAGTTTTTTGCTGCTGGTTCTGTTCTTTCAACTGCACCGGCCTTGGAAATAAACCAAACCTGATTCAAAGAGAAACACACTCCACCCCTTAGATGTAGAGAAGCTTTTTAAATTCAAAGTGTACCTTGAGAATTACTGGAGAGCTTGTAGTAAAAAGTAGCACAGACCTGTGCAAAACTTCCCATTCCTTATGAGAGAGGAAAGCAAGTGATGCAACCTTACTTGGCTTTACAATTGACTAGCACTGACAGCTGAAGCTGAAATAAAACTATCACCTACCAGTGGAATATCTGAGATCTTTGAACATGAGTGTTGACTTCCTAGGAGTCTGTTGAGCATTTTAAAGAATGGAGCTTCTTCATAAAGAAGTGGGAGGACATTTGTGTTCTTCCTCCCCACCAGCAGTGTTGTGTCATCAATTGCACGAGAGGCCAGTTTTGCAACTTGTGCAAATGATAATTATTAACTCTGTATTGGTGAAAATAATAAGATCATTCTGATTTATACCAGCAGGACTTTCTTTCATTCATTTCTGTCATGAGTCCATTCATAGATGTGTGTAGCGACCTTAACTTTTAGGGATTTTCATGGCACAAGCATGGCAGTGAGCTGTACTCTCATGAGTACTCCTCTTCTGTACTCAACCCTTGCCACACAAACTGCTCTGGGCCATGGAAATACCACAGAAGAACCAGCAGGTTCTTGGCCCAGGCACCAGTGATTTACCAGGGTATTATCCCATGCCAAGAACAGCAGCCCCCTGAAGTGCTCTACGCCGTGGGAGGAGACTGAGCCAAAACAGCTGCGCAGTCAAGGATATGAGACTGTGGAGAGACTGGCACAGGTTGGTCAAACTCCCCTCCCCTGACTCCATTGAGGATGAGAAAGGTGGATTTCCTAAAATATGAAAGGAATGACTTGTTCTGCCATCATTAGTGGCTGAAGACAAACACTCAATGCGATTGAATTAGCAAAACTACCACCTTTATAATGCCATGGTTGAAGGCTCTCCAGAGAAGACTCTGACTCATAGGACTACTCTTGCTCATCCTTCCCAGCCCGAGCAGGAGAAGGACGTGTGCAGAGGTATGACACATTTGAATCTCGAGCAAGTGGGGGAGGTACCCTTCTTTCACATTCTAATTTCAATGTCAAGAACAAATTCATATGCTGGTCAATTCCAGGATTCTGAATATGAGTGTTTGCATTAGTAAATTAGGCAGATTTATTTTGCATGAATTTTCAAGTTCTCTTCTTATTTTCCCCTTTGTTTTAAAAATAAAAGGTCAAAAGTAGAGCTGATCAAGGAACTTGAGTGGGAAGGGGGATGAAATTGATATCTACACCAAAAATTTGGAGGGAAAAATAATTCTCTTGCATCTTCGTTTTGTTTTGTTGGGATTTCTTACTTTAAAATGAAGGGGGGAAAAAAGCTCACCAGTGTGGATACAAAAATGCTGTTAGCAAGGAATTTTCCTGCTGCTCTCTAAGCCGTGGGATACTTTTCTCTCTCATGAAGAGATTAGCAGAAGTTGGGTAAACCATGAACACCTGCGACCTTGCAGAGCTTTGTTTATGGTACAGTAGAAAAATATTTTGACAATGGATGTTTTAGGATTTTGGCCAATCACCCCCAAGGGGTGGCTGATCCTTTGTCCAATTAGACTATGAAGAAAAAAGTCTATAAAAGAGTTTGTAAAATAATTAAATAAATCAATCTTGCTGCACAATTCCTGCCTACTGGATCTTCTCTCCTCCACCCTAAGGCTGCAGGATACAGTAATATTTACTGCATTAATACACCAGTTTGAGCCCAAAGAAGGCCTTTTGTATGAAATCTGTAAAGTTTGGGGGTTCTTGCATTAATTTTTAGATGAATATGAAAATACTCATTTTCATATTAAAAATATGAAAGGGCTATTATAATTTTATTGAGAAAGCCAAAACAAACTGGTCCCCTAACATCTTTGGTTTTGGCTAAAGGTGGTAATTTGATTTGCTCTGTATTTCTGGGTTCTTTTAGTAGGGATTTGTGTTTCTGGTCAATTTTGTTATAAGTCTACATCAATAACAAAGTGTGTAGTACTAAAGAAGAGAAAAATAAGGATCTATTTCCATAACTCTCAGAAGAATTTTCTAAAAACTTGTCTTTCTGCTTTCTAGTTAATTGAAATTCTCTTCCCTTGACTCACTACTTTCAAGGACAAAACCAAAGGGCATCTTCTGGGCTCAGTTCCCATGAAGAAATGTGCACGGTACTCACAATCCACTGCCTGAAAATGTATTTTCTGAAGGCCTCTCCTGGCTTTTTTCAAATTGTTTTTTTATTTTTTGTTTTGTTTAATCAACTGTTTTCTCATCGGTTTTATTTATGCAGTTTAACATGCACACAAACAGCTGTATAAAAACTATAACGTGAAATCACCACATAGCCAAACTCCTGTTAATACCAAAGTAAGTACATCCTTTCTTCTTCTCCTAAGCCCACAAAAAATCCCAACACCAAGACAAAATAAAACAAAAATCCAAACCAAACCCCACCAAAAAAAAAAGGGCAATAAACCAAACCCCAACGAAGTCTTATCAACATTTAGAAAAATAAATGTTAGGCTAATAATGCACATTAGAAAATTGAAGCCCTTGTTCTCTTCCACTTGAGGGACCAGACCTTGTCTTTTTCATGGTGGTATCTTACAGAAAGAAAGGTAATTCCTCAGGCAACCAGACCAGATAAAGGACCTTTGTTAAAAACCTACTTATCATTATTGCTTGGAAATGTGCTGAAATTGCAGTAACACATCCTGTGATAAACTTACAAGCAGTTGTGCCATTGCTTCTCACTGTGTATCTACACAGGCTCTTGAGGTGCAAAAATAGATAAATCCTGGCTAAGGAAATCAAACTTTTTGCTGTCTTGTAATAAATGGCTTAGAAGAAGATGAGGCATGCAATAGTGTCTCTGTGTGGGGGAAATACTTTTCTGCAGTTATATTTTAATTACTGACACACATGGATTTGTTAGAAGAACTTTTTTTTGCCTTAGGGCATACGTAGAAAGCCCATAACAGAAATACTTGCATACTTTCCCAGCTGATCTTCCATGAGATGGAATAAAGACAAAATCTAGGTACATACACTCTGGACACACATCACAGAAATTTGAAGGATTATAAGGACAAGGAAAAGATGAGAGCAGGACAGGGTGTGTTTCATAGGGCTGTGCCAGAATCCTGTGTAGAACCCTTACAAAGCACAACCTTACTCACCCATGTTACACCTGCTTTGAAACACGGGTCTCAGAGTCCAGGACTCTGCTGTACCATGCCCTTCTTAGTAATTTGCTGATATTTGGTTACTGAAAACAAAATGTATATCTTTTTGTTTCTGTACATCCACATTCTCTGAACTAAAATGTATTAACTTGAAAATTCTGTAGTTAGATTTTTATCTCTCTTTTGTGCTTGATTCTGGAAAATGCTCCCTAATTCAGTCAGGTCAGACTGAAACCAGATGTCATTTTTAAACTAACATAAAATATTCTCATTCAGAAGAAAAGACTTAGGTGAAAATACAATGGATGTAACATCCCCCTCTAGTCCCCTCACATTTTCCATGGATGCCTCCCAGTGATGAGAAATGCACTATTATATACATTGCTTGCTGGGATTCTGTTTCTGCGAGACATTTTTTGGTTTAAGTGCTCCTTTGGTAATCCATATTTAGCTGTGTTTTTACCATTAACCTGATATCAAGAAAATGCAAGTCCCCAGCTAATGAAAGTCTCCTTTGACCTCTGCTTTTAACACAAACTGAAAGAAGCACAAAACAAATAATACACTTTACTGTTTAGCGTAGAAATTATGTCACACTCCACAAGGTTTTTCTTTGAACCTTCCCCTAAAACTAAAAATAACTTCATAGCCAGAGCAGACATTGCAATTTTTACTGCTGTGTACATGTCTCCAGAGCGTAATGAGATGCTGTCTATTTCCATGTGAAAACCCAGGGCATCACTTGGCCTGGGTGGCTGTACCCACTTGACCTAGGGCACTGTGGATGTGAAACCTGGCAGTGAAAAGGTCCCCAGTGCCTCTGCTGCTGCACCAGCAGCATCCCTGCAGAGAGCTGGAAGGCAGCGGTGGCACTGAGCCGATCTAACACGCTCTGCAGGGGGAGGGCTCTGTGCCCGGGCAGCAGCGACATCTGTGTGCTGCAGGGTCACTCCTATTCCCAGCCAGACCTTTCACAGCCACAGTACACGTGCCTGTGTGCCATTGCACTCAGCCTAGGAAACACTGCTGGGTCTGGCACTTTTGGTGTTGGTTTTCTTGTTGTCCTGCTTGCTTTTTTTCCCAAACAATAGTAGAAAAAATACCAGGAATTTTTTTTGGTGTTGCACTTTTTATGACAACTTTTACAATACTTTCTGTTGCAAATTTTTGTTAAGAAAGTTCTGCAAATGAATACTGCCTAAATGTGAACTCCTAACTTTCTCCCGAGGGGAAAGTAATGTGTTTTTCAAGATATGTTGTAGTCCTTTTCTCAATGTTTTTCTCTTATGGAATCCAATATAACAAGTCTTTATTTACCAGATTGCCACTTCTCTTTGCTACTGTCCTCTTTGGAGAGAAAAACCCAGGAAACAGACTGAGATATGGGTGAGGAGAAATAAAATAGAAAGTTTCTCCCAAGCATAAGTTGCACTTCTTAATATTGATACTTTTGGGAACCTCAAAAAAGGAAATATTACAGTATGTGATTTCCCACATCCCTGCCTCTGACAGTCTCTAATGATGAGTATTCAAAGGCATTTTAAATTCAACCTATAGAGAATCAGAAAAAGATAATTATCATTCTGAGGTTTTAAATTGCTTGCCAGTAAGATCCAGGGGGGAATTCCAGGTGGATCATGCTTGTCTTTTCAGGGGTGAGTGGAGAACAACAACTGGATTTTGAATCTTGCTGTTTTCAGCTGGTTTTGAATTAGGATGTGTTTCAAAGAACCTGAACTATAGCAGGGGTGGTGGGAAAATGTTCCTCTTCAGTGTGGTATGGGTCAAATGCAGATTTTGGCCCTGGATCGCTGTCATTTAGGAAGTTTAGAGACTTGAGCTCAGGTATCTCCTTTAGGCTTTCCTTTAAGAACTTTGCATCGTGATGACAGATTGAATGTCAGCTGGTTTGTAAGGTACCTCATACTGTGGGGATGAGTTTTAAAGTTTTGCTAGCTCCAACTGGATTTATTCAAGTCTGTGTATTAAATAGCTGCAAAAGGATTTTATTCACAAAGATCTTGTGTGGACTTGGAGAAAGCAAGATGAGCAATGTGCATTTCTGTATTTTATATGTGTGTGTGTGTGTGTGTAAAATAAAGGGATAGGAATACTGGCAATTCTCTGTGTTCACTCATAGATGGCACTAGAAATTCTTGTAATTCCTGTCTTTGGAAAGCAAGTAAAATAATTTTTACTTTTCTACCAATAGATGGAAGTAGTAGTGTCTTTGCTACTTATGGACTGACTCAAAGAGCAATGCTTTCCTCTTCCTACCTCCATTTAATTAAAAAGCAAAATGCAAGCAAACAGTCCCCCACATCCCAATTTTCCCACCAACACCTGTCAAAGAGCAACCCTCTGCCCTAAAACAACAAACAGTATTGAGTTTATTTCAATACACAGCCAGAACTGGCTAGCAGAAGCAAAAGAAGAAATCAATGTGATTTTGAAGGGAGGATGCTGGCATTCTCCTGTTCCCAAACAAGCTGGAGAGCCAGATAATCCACCTCTATCTCTCATTTTTATAACTCTATCTTTCCATCTGAAATCAAACCTTGAATGTGATGCAGCACAGTGACCATGCTGCCTGCCAGCTGCTCTCAGGTGTTCATTCTATCCTCATCAGTATTCTAGAGATAATGCTAAATGCATGAAAATTAGGGCAAATGGTCTAATTTCATCACATTTAAATTAGGTTACATTCACCTCTGAATGCTAAACTTAGAAATTGGCCTCCTCAGTCTTCCAGCATTTTTACCTCCTATACAATGCAGATGTTGCTGTTTAATTGGAAATTAACAAGTATGCAGGGCTGATGGTCTCCTAGATTGATGTTACTGGAAAGAACCACTTCAGGAGAAGGTGAATGAGGCACTGTCTGAAATGAAAGGATGTACTGAGAGCCCCTGAAAGGGTGAATACATCTCTTCTTAATGTACAGCAAGGGCACCAGGATGAATGGGGCTGTGTGTGTATATCTCTTTGCTTTCTGATGGGCTGAATGAATTAGGCTGGCTCAAAGGTTTATCAGTTCCCTTTCTTGGCTGAGTGAGTTTTTCCTTTGACAGAATAAGGGAAGAGACCCAAAAGTTATCGCAGTGTTTTTCTCACCTCACATTCCTTGGTTGCCTTTCAATGATGATATGTATGTCTGTGTGTTCATGAGGAAAGAAAAAAAGAGCCTGAAATCTGCACACATGGGAAAATAATTCCTATCTGTAAGAACTAGCTGAGCAACTCAGCAAGCCAGCATCCTCTCAGATACTCTGCAGCACTGAAAACAACCTCCTCTCCAGCTCTGTTCCCACCATCCAGCTTAGTGCTACTTAAACACTGAACACAGGAGCCCTACGCACAGGAAAATTTATGGATTGCCCACCATTCTCTGCTACATATTATTTTCTGTCTTCCAAGGGTCATGAATGCTACCCATGGCAAAGCTTTTTTGCATCTGTCTGCCTTGCTGGGTAGGGATTCCTCAAATTACTCTCCAGTTAGGAAAGCATTGCAAACCCCAAAACTGCTCACTTGGACCTACCTTGGCAAGGTCTCCTGCATGGCCATACTTGGGGAAACACCTTCCAGAACTGGGAACATTTCACTCCATGCCAAAATAGCCTAGATGAGTCTTCTCCAGTAGTTCATTTTCAGTAGGGCCCCCAACATAGGAATCTTTGAGGAGAAGAAAAAAAAAAAAAAAAAAAAAAAAAGCTGTTTTCAATATAACTTTGTCAAAAAGAAAAGTTTTAGTTTAAAATACTCATCCTCCCTTTCCTAAGCATGATTTTTCTTGACAGCCTTTTAAAATTGTTCATTCTTGTATTGCCTTGACTTTTAACACCATCCCTGTACCTGATGCCTGCAATACTCATTTGCCCATTTTTATTGCCTATAGTAAAAAAGAAAAAAATGAGCAAAAAGCAAATAACATTGAGAAATAATGAGGATTTTGCTTGTTTCCAAGGACAGTAAACCATGTTGGTCAAAACAGGTCAATATACCCAACAAAAGGATGAGCTCTGCGGTACTAAGGGCTATGGTTTGTTAACTTTATGAAGTTCAGTAGCCTAACATTCGTTTGCTTCGCTGGGCTTTTTTTTGTTCATTTGCTTAATTTTTCTCTAGTCTGAGTATCTCTACAGATCTGCTCCAGAATTTTGCCTTTTTGATTTCCATAATTTCCTTTTAGTTTTCATAACATTCATTTATGGCTACTTTATTATTATTAGAACTATTTTTAGCTAGCTCTCTCCTCTTGGAGTCTGTTTTTCAGTGTGGAGCATAGTGCTGTTGATGCCCATTTGCACTCTGAAGATGCCTGTGATTATAAAGTACCACATGGTCTACCATATTACCTTAAAAAAGCTATCATAGTCACATAGAGACAAAAGAGAGAAACTTTTACAGAGACTGGTGAGAAGGTGCATCCTCAGGAAGTGCATCCATGCATCCCAGCATGCATTTGTTTGGTCCACTGGACACTAACATTTGTGTTCCTAGGCTAGTGTATCAGTCTTGGGCTGTCTTTGTCACAGTCAGATTAGCAATGCAGTATGTTTCCTTATCACCTGAAAAGATCACCTGAAAAGCAGTTTTCTGATGTAGAGACTGGATGAACAAGGGCTACCTCATCCCATGAAAAAAGTTGTGTTAGTTTCAAGATATTTCCTGTTCTACCTGTCTAGAAACCTGAAAAATTAAGCTCCAAAAATTGAAAATATTTCTTAGCCAGTTCTCCAATGGTTAGAAAACTCATCTAAGAGGAAAATGCCCAGCTTCAATTCTCTACTCCTCCCTGTTGCAGTGTCACACTTTAACCCATGTTACTCATTTATTGTCAGTCAGTGAGCAGCTTCTCAGTGGTTCAAGTAGCATCCACTGGGCGCGCTGGTTGTGCTCAGAAATCTCACCCAGAGCGTGAATAACTTTGCTGTGAAATGTTTCCACTTGGAGGAATCATCATGAATAGCTGTGTTGTCAAAACAATCTCTGCTGGCGCCTGATGAGCGACCACGGAGCTCTTACACAAATGCTTGCAGGAGTATGCGCGGTAGGGACAGCGACAAGTGCTGATAAACACACTCTCTTGTAAATCATGCAGAAAGCTGATTAACTCTCTGAACCTACAGTGCATGGAGTGCCCTCAGCTTCCTCCAAAGTCATGGATAAATGGGAGCCACCTCTGATGGGGGAACACCAGCATGTGACAACTTATCGGTGCTCCTTGTAAATGCAAAAAGAGCTGTAGGACAGCAGCTGCCTTCAGCCAGATCCACATTCAGCCACGAGCTGAATCCACCTGAAACCAGCAAGAGCCCTTCCTGAGCAACACTCAAGAGCAAGATTGTGTCCCAGCTACTCAAAATTACTGTCTCCACACTGAGAATTACTTTCTTCCCCATTGAAGCAACCCAGTCAATAGTAATGCCAAGGAGAAAAAGCACTTCTGAATAAGGCAAAAGGAAAATTACTGGACTTTAAAATTTTATTTCTTGTTCATTGAACTTGAATTCAAAAGCAAAATCAATCCGGGGTGGGGAGCATTCGTATTGTTAGCTGTTGAGGGAAGTTGGTTTTGACATCTATTCATTAGTACTCACCTGAAAATATGTTTCTCCTTGCAATGTTTTAGAGATACACAGCTTAAAATCACAGGTCTACCAAGCACTTTTATTTAAAAACCCCCCATACCACTGCAAATTGTATATATCTGAAACACATTAAAGGGGAAAATCCACACTTTCACTTTCCCAGATTGAGTATTTAATTCTATTTTGCACAAAATTCTGAATTTGCATCTCTCACCAATAGAGGAGGAAAAGGAATTTTAGGAATGGCAAAACCCAGCTGGGAGTGCGATGGACAAAGACGCTTCCCAAACTCGTTCCTCGGATTTTAAGTTACTGTAACCTTAAGAGAAACAAAAATTCTTTGGTTCCCGCACTAATGTTGCTCAACAGTTACAATGCAAGAAAGAAAATGTAACCCCACTTGCTGTACACATAAAAGAAGCCCTGAACTTAGACAGTCCAAAGTCAAGCCAAGGCATTATCCTGAGTGTGGGTATTGCTGCCCTGGTAAACAGAAACTGAGGCTTTTGATAACCAGGAATATTGCTAAAGTAATAAAAGTTCATGGAAGCTGCAACCAAAGGGAATTTAGATACAGAATAATTAACCATGAAATTATGGTCTCAGCCAAGAAAGAAGTGCCAAGATTCATTCAACTAATTTCAGAGGCTTTTTTTCATGGTCATTATAAAGACAAATAGGAGAAAAATGATCTTATCTTTCATTTCTCCTCCCACTGTGCAAGAGAGTGACTTTCATTACTTTTTAAGCTGATTTGTCTGAAATTACATTCATTGGTAAAAAGATAAGACAGTTTAGGGTATCAAAAAGAAATAACAAGACTGATTCGTTGATGTCAGCTGTTTGCAGCAGTATCACAGGGATTTCTGCACAAAGATCAAAGACTGGAAAGTCCCATCAGCTGATGGCAGGGAGGCAGGTACAGTACGGCATCCCTGTGAGAGTACTTATCTCATGGTCGAGCCTGACTCAACTTCTGCAGAACCACGTGGAAATTTTCAGGACTTGGAATTGACCTTGGTTTTTAAATTTTCATTATTTTTTTCCATCTATGTTGATCTGAAAATCACTGTGAAAAGGACTCTGTGATTAGACCTGTGGAAGTTGAACATGTGTGTGGGTGCTCCAAACTATTCACAGTGGCCGTGGGCTGGAATACAAGAGTGGGTGAAGTTTTTGCAGCAGAGGAAAAAGCATTTTAAAAATGGCAAATAACTTAAATAGAGACCATACCATCTTTGAACAGTTTTTTTTTGTTTCCTGAGAAATGCATTTCAGCTTTTTATTTTGTGAAATATCTGTCTTATAGATTATACTGTAAAATTCTTTTTCATGGCTGAATCATATGAAGTTAAAATTAAATATGATAACACAGAAATTTAAAAGGGGGGGCAGATGGAAGATCTGAGGAGGCACAAAAACACTGTGCAGTTGATAAGAGTTAACCAAGAAAAAGAAGCTTGTTGACCCAGAATTGACACATCCAAGTGCAAGAACAGAGGCAAGCCTGCTGTGGAGGAATAAAAAATGGAGGTAAAGTCAGAGGCTGATCCATAGCTACTCCATGAAGAAGCTGTGAATAGACTTAGGATATGAATCCTAAAATAAGGGTGGAAGTATTTAAGATTGAGAGCAATATGATGAGGTTTCTTACTGAAGGCAGAAGCTACATATATGGATAGAGTTTAAATTTTTGCTGATATAGAACTTCGGGTTTTTTCACAAGAGCATGACAAATCATGCTGAATAAACACTATCTAATTTGCAGTTAAATTCTGTCTCCAGCTTGAAAGAAAAGAGTGTGTCTTTCACAGAATTATCAAGGTTGGAAAAAACCTTCAAGATCATCTAGTCCAACTGTCAACCCAACCCCACCACATCCTGTAAAAGGCAGTATATATGCAAAAAATCGTAGTCATATTAGACAATATCTCCATTGTAAGCCCCCCCTACAGTCTCCCTTTCCTAATCCCACCTTTCCCTTTTACCCTATGTCCTATTACCCCCAGTGTATTCCCAATCCGTTTTTTCATCCATGGTTTCCCTCACAAAACCATGCTTTTGCCAATTGTTTCCCCAAAAATCCCTTTCCAATGCCGAGTGGGGGATGAAAAGGGGGAGGGAAGAAGTTAAACCCTCTCCTGCCTCAGTTTCCCCACAAAGCATGCTCAGAGAGTCCTGTCTCCCTTCTGTCAGCCCTAAGATGTTCCACAGAATCTGATTGGACATTTAAAGACTCAGGAGGGTGGCTTGTTTTGTTTTGAAACTGTTCTTGTTATGTTTATCCAGTTGTTTTCATTCTCCTTTTATTAAAATAAAACGGGTGAGGTGTTGGGGTCCCTCCCCTGCCGTGTAGCCCTGGGAGAGGGGCCCTGAGGGCACAGACACGGGGCTTCCCTGCCCCTGCTCAGCCTCGTTCCCATTGGTTGGTTTGTGTTCCCTGCGCGGGCAGAAGGACCCTTGGTCCCGTGACTGGAACAGTTCCTCAGCACAGCCCCGGCCATGCGGCTGGAGAAATAAACATCTCTGAAACAGCTGTCAAGAATCTGTCTGTCCATATATATTTCCTTTCCACGGGACTCCTGGTTTGATATATGCGTGTTGCAGGATCCCCACTGCAACATAGAACTTCGGGTTTTTTCACAAGAGCATGACAAATCATGCTGAATAAACACTATCTAATTTGCAGTTAAATTCTGTCTCCAGCTTGAAAGAAAAGAGTGTGTCTTTCACAGAATTATCAAGGTTGGAAAAAACCTTCAAGATCATCTAGTCCAACTGTCAACCCAACACCACCACAATCACCTCTAGACCGTATCTCCAAGTGCCACATCCGGATGCCTCTTCTGTTCCAGAGACTGTGACTCCACCATCTCCCTAGGCAACTTGTTCCAATGCCTGACTGTTCTTTCAGTGAGTATTTTTATTCTTAATATCTAATCTGACATCTCTTATGGCCATTTCCCCTCATTCTTCCACTTGAGACATGACAGAAGAGCCAGACCCTCACGTCACTACAGCCTCCTTTCAGGTAGTTATAGAGGGCAATGCAGTTTCCCCTGAGCCTCCTTTTCTCCAGGATAAACAACCCCAGCTCCCTCAGCCACTCCTCATAGGACTTGTGCTCCAGAACCTTCATCAGCTTCATTGATCTTCTCTGGACACAGCATGTCAATGTCCTTTTTGAAGTGAGGGGCCCAAAGAACACAGTACTCAAGGTGGGACTTCACCAGCTGTTAGTGAATTTCTAAACAGAAGAGGGAAGAAAACCGCCTGCAGCTTCTGAGTGCTGTGTACATTCGTGAAGCTCTGAGGCATTTTGATTTTAATGAGTGACAGTGGAACATGAATAACAGAACCTTTGCAAAATATGACTTTACTGTGACCAGAGCATTTTCCTACTGATTATAATTCAGAGAAAGAGGCAAAATTAATCGGGGCAGGGGGGGGCAGGAAATATGTACCATATGGAATTAGTACAGGGTTAGATACAAGAAGCCTTGGTTCATCCTCTGGATTTCACACCTGTCTGGCTGGAGGCCTGGTGTTTGGAAGAGCTTTTCCAATATGCAGCTTGTATTGGACAAACTTTGAGCTCGGTGCTCAGTGGACAAAGTCCTGTGCAATGCTGGGAAGCCCCTGGCTGAGCTCATCTGCATACTCATTTTGTCATGCACTGGGGTGAAGAAGGCTAGCCCAAAAACCTGTAAGATGCCTCGTGGGCTGGAGACTGTGTATTCCTCAGGGCAGGGAGCCCACAACAAACTGTACCCGCCAGGCAAGATGACATCAGGACAAACCCACACATATTCTGCCACAGAATTATAAAATGGGTGTGGGGCCCTTCCCCCAGCGCTCACAGCTGGCAGGAGCTCTGCCATCACATGATGGTGCTCCTGCAGCCTGGATGGGTCAGTGCCTGCAGGACACTGCTGTTGCAAGTGACACCCCAGTGCAGCTACCTCCAGAAAGGAAAGGCCATGGGGGAAAAAAGGAATAAAATATTAATTTAAATTGTATTTGATCCATTTTTAATATGGTGAAACCAATGAATTGAGGGCCAAATCTGCTTTCTTTAGAAAACGGAATTACAGTATTTTGTAAAATGAAACCAAAGCTGGGATTTTCAAGAGTAGGGAGTTTTTTCTGAGCTCTACTCCAGTGGTAATACTGTGAGTCACTCATTTCAGTGAATAACCCTGTGTTCCACTCCTTGGTGCTTTCACATAATTTACATTAATTTGTGAACGCAGGTCTCTTATACTGGATAAGCTGCTTATCAAGGTGACACACAGCCATTGTGGCTTCACACAGAATCTGTGACAATTAGGAGATTTTCTATTTTACCCACTTTCATTCTGGGAGCACTAAATATGGCAAATCAAGATATAATATTGACCCATCTGTGAAAATAAATGTGATTCAGTTTGAAAAATAGGGTGTTTTTCACACATGAAGAACATTACATCCCCTTTTTTAAACAGTGTTTTGCAGGCCTAGGGTTAATGTGCAGTCTGAATTTGTCCCTCCTGGCAAAGGGTTTGTCAGTCTACAATATATTTTCCTTCAGGTCCAGGAACAATTAATATCTTTTCCTTCAAACTGTAAGATATATGTTGGAATAAATAAGTGATTGTTTTAGGAAAAGAGAAGATAGTAAGTTAGAAGGACTGATGCTCTAGCTGCAAATTTTTTATTATTAATGGTTTTTTTCTACCTGATTAGCTAGAATCAGGCAAGTTGGCCAAACTGATTAAATCAGAATCTATAATTTCTATTGCATGCCAGCTGCTAGAGAGACTTCTTACTTATTTTGGTCTTGCAGGTAATATTGTTTAAAATATCTATGTTAAAAAAGAAAAGCAAAAAAAAGAAAAAAAGAAGCACCATGAAGACTTTTTGTTTGGCTTAGACATCTGTATTCTAAAATCAGGCAAAAAGCTTTGACTATGCAGCCCTTATAGAAAGCACCAAGGCACATACACTGACTTTGATAATGAGAGGAAAGAACACAGATCACAGTCTGAATTTTCCAGCATACAACGGTGCTTTTTCCAAACCCCAATAGACAGTGTTTGGCCTTTTAACAAAATCAGTAGGAACCCTATCCCCTAAATACGCTTTCGTTTTCTTTAAAACTACAGAGCATAAATGGGGCATCCAGAAATTAAGTCAGATGGGAGCTGCATGGTAGCGATGAAGGGACGTGGGTGCAAACCTCTACAAGTAGCTGAGAGCAACAGTTCACGAAGTTTCCACAAACCTGTGGCTGTCAGGCGTGATTGCTCCCTCTTTGTCCTATTCTGCGCTGATGAACTTCCTACTTTATTTCATCTTTAATTTGAACTAGAAGTAATCATATGCAGAATTGTGTATGTGTATGCCTGGTGTCTTAGAGTCTGCCAAGCAAGCTGCTGCTGGCATATTCCCTGCAAATGGCAGGGCCCCTCCAGCTGCCTCCTCCATCCCGCTGTCCTCCCCTCCTTGCCTCTAAGGGGGCATGCCCTTGGACAGCAGCTGCTGCTGAGGCTGGGGCAGTGGCTGGAAAAGCTGGGTCACAGGTTGGGAACGTGTTTTTTATAGGTTTTAAATCTTGTATCATTTTTTGATGTCAGTGGGAGTGGAAAGAGGGGCATTCAAGACTAGCACCGAAGTACTGGCACAGAAATAGGATTGTCTGTGGTTTGTTATTTTCTGTTTTGGGCTTTCTCGACCTGCTGGTCATTCATGTTTCCCTTTGAGTACTGCCTTTTGATGGGCTTCACTCAGGGTCTTGTGCTGGCTGCCTTGTTTACTCGTTTATCACCAAGCTGTTTGCTGCAGTGGAGACTTCTGGCTGCTGAGACGCCACCAATCCACTGCAGCTCTGAGCAGCACTACCTGTGGCACTTGGCATTTTTCTAAAGGTAATCTTTGTTTCTACAGATTTTCCAGCTAACTTGTGTACTTGGTAGTTTAAAGGTACTGGTTATCCAAGAGACAGAGATCTTTGAAATTGGAGAAGAAAATACCCATATTTCTTCTTAGACTACTGATTTATTTTGATTTCAGTTGGATAATGCTAACATTGAATTGGTAACTTCTCGCTAGCTTTTTACTTCCTTTTCCTATTGTTTTAAAGCTTTGTTGCAGTCAGCAGCAGCGTCAGACCTAAACTATGGAGGAGCTGCTGAGTGCATTAACAGACCCTCAAGGCTCTTGTCTGCCTAAGCCCCTGGGGTACCGATACCAAGCTGAGCACCCTCCCAGTCACTTTACAGCAGGAGTTGAAAGCCTTGCCGGACCACTCTTGTGGACCTGAGCAGAATCAGCAACTGGCTCCTTATGCATCTGCTCTGAGCATTGTCCCTCCTCCTTTCCCCCATGGCTGCCTTCTAGGCAGGGCTTAAAAGCTGCCTGAGAGCAAAACTTACCATAATACTTCAGGACAGTGTCTGTGCATCCCTAACTACCCACAGGAGGAAATAGCCTCTGTCCCTCAGGGAAAATCCCTGCCACCAGTAAGTCCAGAGTACACGTGTTGTCCTGTGCCTGTGTGGGTAGGTGGACCTGACCCAGGGCACCCAAAAATGATTGTATTTCAACATGGCTCCCCATGCAGTGTGCTACCAGGCTACAAAAGATCTCCACTTAAGTTGCTCAGAAATGTATGAATAAATTTTCCATGTTTACTCTTTACCTTGATTTCTTTTCTTACTCAGGCAGTCAGTGTGTGGTTTAGGTTTTATATCCCAGTTGGCAGGGGTTTCATTTGATGTTGTTAATTTTGCTGGGTTGGAAAGCGCTCCTGTGAAGGACACTGTCTGAATGAGCAGTGTTGTTATTTATTAGTGCACAAACATTTGCACACATCATGAAGGACAAGATGATTTCTGTCGAAGTCAGGAAAAGACAGCATGGGTATCATTTGTTAAGGCAGAGAATAACCTTGAAAGTGCCAGCAAGAGAATGAAGTTGCCTCACTATATGGGGGATAGTAGGGAAATTTGCTGTATTGAGCGTGAGCAGGATTTTGTGCATTAATAGAGAGAGGAATAAATTTATATCTTAAGGCCATGTTGTGGTTGTATAATACCTCTGCATTCAAGGCTTTGTCCTCTCCTACAGTCAGCATATATATTCTGCTTTTATATAAACACAGCCAGTATAACTTGTGTAAGAATTTTGGTCTAGGCTTTGTACAACTATTGTAAATATGTGTGTTCAGTATTTATAGTATTCTATATTTGTACATACATATTATTGTACCTATATATAGACTACATTATCACAATTTTACAAATTATTTGTATTATAAACCCATAATAGAGTAAGGTTGTAGTAGTTTATATTTCAACAGGTAAATTCTCACTATTAGGAGTAGTATAAATCTCCTGTCCATTAACAGTAAGGCGGTACTAAGAGCACAGCTGCAGATGCAGGACATTTGTTATTTTTCATCACTTTTTAGTGAGTCAAAACTTTTATAAAAGCACTCTTTTTCTTTAATTTCAAAAGATGCTGATTCAGCTACGTTAAAAACTCTTGGCTAAATTGAAACATTTTGTTTCCATGCAGTTGATGTGGGTTTTATTTTGACCTCATAGAAATGTAGAGCATTTGATAAAATTGGAATGGATTATGTCAACTTTATATTTCCTGTATAATGACAGTATTATGTCAGTTGTAGGTTCCATCCTATTCACTTAATCAGACTTAAGTGCAATTTGATTCCGTCCCACGGGAATACCAGGGTGTCTGTTTTTCTGTCCTGGTTCTAGCCAAGCAAACAGAACCCAGAGAAATCAAAATTTCCTAATGGTGCCAGAATTGATTTTCACTGACCTTAATTCTCTTATAACGAGGTTTGATTTGATGAAAACCTGATTAATATTTCTCTTAATTTCTGTGGGGTTTGCATTCAATGCAGCAAGTGCCACACCCCCATCAATGTCCTTTGACACAAAATGAGTGCGGAATGAGACTGACTCGGCAGGGGAGTGGGTGGATGTGAGTAACTTTTCAGGGTAGAAAAGAAGCAGGCCTGAAGAGATACTCTCAGAATCACAGATTAGTTTTTCCATACTGGATCAAAATGCTACAATTCAGAAGTTTCTGCTGCTTCCTCTTTTCTCAGGCCTCAAGGCTGAGAGAGGTATTTTGGCAGCCATCTGTACAGGTAGGGGAAGGAGAAGCAATAGCTAACAGCTGGCTGCAGAGAGTTGCTTGTAAGACAGAAATATAGAAGAGCATGCTTGGAGTTTTTCCCCCTCCTAATTAGGTGATTTGTGACTATATTCTTATCAGTGACCTTGTTAATGCATGTGTAACCATTCTCATTAGCTTCTGAGTTATCCTTGGGATTTGCTTAATGAGAGTATGCACTATCAGTACGTCAGATGCATTGCATAGTGGCCCTCACTGGCAATGTAATTTCCAGAGAGAACAGTCTGTGGGGGACTGGCTAGGAGAGAAGAAATGGGCTATGTGATGCATTCATTGATCCCCATAACATGTTTTGCAATTTTCTAATTCATAAATAAACCTAAATGGTGCCAAGGCAGGGTATTTTGGTGTCCTCCAGGCAGAAAAGAAGGTGGTCCTGGAAGTGCTAAGAGTAATCATGCATGCAAGCAGGAGAGATGGGCTAGAGCTGGGAGGTGTCTGCTGCACACTGCAAATGCTATTATGGCAATAATTACTTCAAGACTTGTTTTGGTCTATCCACTCTTTAGAAGTGTTGGTTTCAACAATTACAAAAATAACCCCACCCAAAACAAATCCCTATTTTTGTTACAGCAAGTAGTTGGAAAACAAGCCACAGAGTGTCATGAGCCATGAAGTATTTAGCTTGATTCCTTAAAGTGGAACAGAAACCAGAATTCTATTTTATGAGAATGAGAATGACCTGAGGAAAATTGAATCACGTATAGAGAGAAAGACATTCTTCTGTGACTTGCTCTGGTGTCTGCTGTAGTCCTGAGTACTCCCACAAATGATGAGTAAAATCTTACTAGATCAGAAAGGGTCCATTTTATACAGGTGGAAAAGATCATAGAATCATAGAATACATTTAGTTGGAAGGGACTCATCAGGATCACTGAGTCCAACTCCTGGCCCTGTGCAGAACACCCCAAGGGTCACACCAGGTGCCTGAGAGCGGTGTCCAAACACTTCCTGAACTCTGTCGGTTTGGGGCTCTGATCACTTCCCAGAGGAGTCTGGTTCCAGTGCCCAACCATCCTCTGGGTCAAGAACCTTTTCTAACATCCGACCTAAACCTCCCCTGACTCAGCTTCAGGCCATTCCCTGTCCTGTCACTGGTCACCAGAGAGAAGAGATCAGTGCCTGCCCCTCCTCTTACCCTCACAAGGAAGTTGTAACTGCCATGAGGTCTCTCCTCAATCTCTTTTCCAGGCTGAACAGACCAAGTGACCTCAACCGTTCCTCATATGGTTTCCCCTCAAAACTCTTCACTATCTTTGTGGCATCCTTTGGATGCTCTCTAATAGTTTAATGTCTTTTTTATATCCTGGCACCCAAAACTGCCCCCAGCACTCGAGGTGAGGCTGCCCCGGTGCAGAGCAGAGCGGGACAATCCCCTCCCTTGCCCAGCTGCTGATGCTGTGCCTGATGCCCCCCGGACACACTTGGCCCTCCTGGCTGCCAGGGCACTGCTGACTCATGGTCAACTTGCCATCAACACACAGGGTAGATGGACCTGTGGAGAGTCTCTCTGCATTACCCATTTGCAGCAATTTACATGCTTGCACCCCCAGCTGGAATTGAAATTTGCAGTGAACTGATCTAACGTAGGTCTAAACAGTATCTTGTGGGCATAAGACTCTATTACCACATGCAAAGGCACTGCATCAAAGTGAGTTCTTCCTGATGTCCCTACAGAGTACCACAGCAATATACCCTCAGCTTTGCAATGTGCAAGCTCGTCTGGGATGTGTCTCACCCAAGTGTGTTATCCTGGTCACTGACCATCTTCACCAAACCCTTCTTGTGGTGTCATCCCGGGAAAATGGGGGTCAGTGATGCCAGCTCCACAGTGGGAAGCCCACAGGCAGCGACAACAGCACTGTTGGATGCCAGATACATCGTCTTCTCCTGGGCACCATTCTCAAAATGCTAAACTGTTTGACTTGTCACATCACTCACTCTGCAGACAGCATGATGACCTTTCCACTGATGACAGCTTTTGCTGTTTGCTTCGAAGTTGATAAAGCTGCTGTTCTCCATGAGTTCTATATTGGCAGTGTTACTAATATACCTAGGCTGTTTCCACTCCACCGTGCTTATTGAACACGGACTCTAATTTTATGAATCCTCCCTGGTGCCAAGCAGCATGCTTTTGTGCTACTGAGGGCATGTGGGGAGGGGAAAATTTTTCTGTGTCAGGGGACAAGGTTAGAGGTGATGGCAAGGCAGCTCAGCCCTGAATTAAAGAAAGTGCACTTGATTGCTTCATCTGCTGCCAAGTTACTCCGAACCTGGACCAAAAGTAAGGCCTGAAATAGGCACATGTCACTGAAGGAAGCTCATCTGCAAGTTGAGGACTGTAGAGGGGGAAATCAATAAAAAACCTGTCCCTGGATATATCTCTCTTTTTGCCACCTCTTTCTTTCTTCCCTTCCATAAAGAACTTGAAATTGGCAACTTCCAATGGAAACAGCACACCACACTTCAACCAGAGCCCTGAAAGTGTATGACACACTACTGTACACTTAGCTCTTCCCATTCTTACTATGCAAATGGGCTTCTTTCTTTTGCTTTGGGTAGTTTCATGTTCAGTTTGTCCCAGGAGAGACAGCTAAGTCTTGCATTATGAATACATTAGCTGTATCCTTCTCCTTCTTTGTGTCAGTTTTGTGTCTTCGTCATCAGATTCCCCAACTCCATTCCAGAACTTAATATATTCTCACTTATTATTAAAAAATTTCATTCTGTAACTGCTGAGGCTGTTCTCCCTCCATCTGTAGCTCCAGAAAAGATGTGCTCCAAGGGCTGGACTATTTTCAAAGTGATACATCCCCATTCTGTGACAGAGGGTTGCAAGAAGAAGCACTCCAACCCTGCCTTGTGGGAATGGCTTGGCTTTAGACCTTGCATTCAGGCATCAGAAGGCAAGAAGTAAAACTCTGCTAGCTGCTTTTCCCCCTAGCTGGAGCACAGGGAGCAGGGCCAAAAAGCAAATTACATCATGTATGAACAAACAAGGATCAGGACTGCACCATGCATCCCAGAGGTACAGTCAGTTCCTTATACACAGTCTGCTTGCTCACGGGCTGTGGCCAAGCCAAGGTGCAGCCAGCAAGTTTGGCGTTGGCAGCCTTGTATGGTACCTCCAGAGGGTAATCTGGGGCCCTAAATGTACTGTCAGGCTATACCAAATGCTAGTTATTAGTGCGTCAACTACGTGACCACAATTCATTCAGCTCCTCCTTTGTCTTGAGCGTGCAGTTTACAAGCTAAGCTACAGCTGATGCCAATGTGAATTGGTTGCCTGTTGAGACTTCAAATGCAGAGGAGGAAACAGACTCCAAATTGCTCCAGGACCTGTAGTGTGAATTGTGTTTAAATTGGATTTTGGCTGCTCTGTGCCTTTTACAACCTGGATTAGAGGCATTTGCAGTTGTACATCTCTGTTACAGTCTCTATGTTCCTGCCTTCCACGTGCTGTAGGGAGATGAGGAGGAGGAGGAGGAGGGGAAGGATGAGCAGCAAAACTGCAGCAGCACTAAGGAGCACAGCAATGTCAGTGCCAGCAGGAAGAGAGGGGCTGACATGCAGAGAGACCAATTTAGCCATGCTGAGCCAAGGGCTCACTTCAGCTGAACAGAGCCAGATATAAACTTTGCTTCCCAATAAGTGCCTTTGCCTTATGCTTTCATAGCTGCTAAATAAGGGTACTCTGGCAGAACCATTAAAGCCAAGGAGGTTTATGACTTCCAGCAGGATCGCACACAGCTTTGACTCAAAATATATCCTTTGGCTATGATCTTGAAACCAGTTGTATACCTGAGAAAAGATACACTACTTTTTCTTTGTCTTTTTTTTTTAACATATTGGAATTGATAAACAGAGGCACTCAGGCAGATTTGAGGCTAAATCCCCCCACATAAGAAGTGGAATGTGGTACTCAGATAAATGGCTTAAACAAAGAACTGCCATTATCTTGCCCGTAAGGTGTTAATAAGGATTCTCTACATCATTTCAAACGGTAAGGGTTATGTTGGAAAGGTATATTTCTATGGTGCCAGTAAAATACTGGCAAAAGAAGACCTGTATATGAACACTGATTTAAAGTGAGCCAGTACTGTAGTAGACATGCTTTTTAAAATAGGACTGCATTGGCTTTAGCAGGTGCAGCAGTAATGGAGCCGTGAGGGTTCTGCTTGCTTGCTTTGTTCTACTTGGTTTTTCTGCTGGTAAGGTACTTATAAAGGAGTTGGGACATACAGTATTGTTGTGGTGATTTATAAAAATTATTGTTATTTGACAGATTAGCTCAGATATCATTCTGCTCACTGAGTCCTTCTCTGTTCTTTCAGTAGAGTTGTGTGTGCCAACCAACAGAAAGTTTATGTGAGCTAGGTGTGCATGTCTTTTATTTCCATTGCTCTCATCAAACCATCTGTGTGTGACCAATGGAAGCAATACTCCTCATGCTATGCCAAAGCAAAGCTTCATGCCATAGCAATATGCTCATGATACTAAGTCTGGGTATCCTTCCATCAAATATGTAACATTGCCATGAATTTGTCAAGATTACTGCATCTTTCCAAAAAATACAGAATTTCAAACCATGCTTTCAAGTCCTATTAGGAATTATGAGAGAACAACATGTGTGGGGGATTTTTTTCTGTAATTGTTGCAATTTTATTTCTAAGAAAAAGGGATTCTGCTTTTTTTGGACACACTATTTTTCTTATTTAAGGGACAAAAGACATATTATCAGTATTTCATTTCTTCACTCTCCTATCTTCTAAAAAACCCCATTAATACTTATCTCTCTGCATTTCCTCTGAAACAACTGGGTTATGGAATGTTTAATAGCTTTATCTTCTTTAGTTAATTCCCCGTGATTTAGATAATTCCCAGTCTGACAGTGCCTCGAACTTTTTACAGCACTTCTCTTTGGAGGATCCCAGAGCTCTTTAGCAGCAAGTCTAAATACAACTTCACATTACCTTGAGTAAAAAAAGAGAAAGTAAGAAAAATTTGCATGTGGGGGGAAACATAGTGACAAAAGCTGAGGAAAAGGCTGAGGCACATTATCCCTTTTTTGCCTCTGTCTTAAATAGTTAGGCCGTTGTTCTCTGGATACTCAGCCCCCTGAGCTGGGAGATGGATGGGAAGCAGAATGAAGCATAATGAAGGAGCAGAATGAAGGAGAAATGATCAGTTACCTGTCATGATGCTTAGACATGCACAAGTCTATGGGGCCAGATGGGATCCACTCAACGGTGTGGAGGGAGCTGGTGGATGTGTTCATTGAGCCAGTTCCCATCATTTACCAGCAGTCCTGGCCAATCGGTGAGGTCCCTGTTGACAGGATGCGAGCAAATGGGACAGCCTTCTACAAGACGGTTCAAAGCAGAATTCAGCGAACTCCAAGCCTATCAGCTCGGGAAGGTCATGGAGTAGACGATCCTGAGTGCCATCACATGGCACGTGCAAGACAACCAGGGGATGAGGCCCAGCGCACAAGGATTTATCAAAGGCAGGTCCTGCTTGACCAACCTGATCTCCTTCTATGATAAGGTGACTCACCTAGCAGACGATGGAAAGGTTATGGATGTTGTTTACCTGGACTTTATTAAAGCCTTGGACACCCTTTCCCACTGCATTGACCTGGAGAAACTGGCTGTCCATGGCTCGGCCAGGTGCACTGTTCACTGGGTTAAAAACTGTCTGGATGACCAGGCCCAGAGAGTGGTGGTGAATGGAGTTACATCAGTGGGTCACCAGTGCTGTTCCCTAGGACTCAGTGCTGGGCCTGGACCTGTTCAACATCTTTATCCATGATCTGGATGAGGGGATCGAGTGCACCCTCAGTCAGTTTGCAGACAACACCAAATTGGGTGGGAGTGTTTATCTGCTGGAGTGCAGAAAGGGTCTTCAGAGGATCTGCAGGATCAATGGAACAGTCTGGGTCAATGGAATGAGGTCAATGGTGTGACAAATGCTGCTGGGTTCTGCCCTTGGGTCACAATGAACCCATGCAGTGCTACAGGCTGGGGACAGAGTGGCTGGAAAGCTGCCCAGCAGAAAATAACCTGGGGGTGCTGGTTAACAGCAGCTGAACATGAGCCAAGAATGTGTCCAGGTGGCCAAGAAGGCCAATGGCATCCTGGTCTGTATCAAAAATAGAGGGGTCAGCAGAACTAGGGCACTTATCACGCCCCTGTACTCGGCAATGGAGAGGCTGCAATTGGAATCTTGTGTTCAGTTTTGGGTTAGTGTGTCTAGAGAAGAGCAATGAAGCTGGTGAAGGGTCTGGAGCACAAGTCCAATGAGGGGCACCTGAGGGAGCTGGAATTGTTTAATCTGGAGAAAAGGAAGCTCAGGGCGGCTCTCTACAACTACATGAAAGGAGGTTGTAGACAAGAAGGGTTTGGTCTCTTCTCTCACGTAACAAATGACAGGAGGAGAGAAAATGGCCTCAAATTGTGTCAGGAGACGTTTAAATTGTATATTAGGGAAAAAAATTCTACACTGAAAGGGTTTACAAGCTTTGTCACAGGCTGCCCAGGGAAGAGATTGAGTCAACATCCCTGGAGGTCTGTAAAAGACATGTAGATATGTCACTGAGAGACATAGTTTAGTGTCATGTGCTTGATCTGTGATTGAACTCACTGATTTTAAATGTTGTTTCCAACCTAAATGACTGTATGATTCTATGAAAAATTGTATCTGTCTAAGATCAGGAAGCCAAGGAGTTTGTTCAGTTATGTTCTGCAGACTTTAGCCATTTAAGTTTATCCAGTGACATTCTCTTTTCTTATGTTATCTTTTCTTTGATGCCATTAATGGTATTTTTCAACTTAGTTAGTCCATCTTTTGAGATAAAGCAGGCTTTGAAGAGCTTCTAACATGCACCTACCACTGCAGACTGATTAATCAGGCTTTGAGATTTTGAGTGAGAAGTTATGCAGTGCAAGCTTCTGCTACATGGAGCTGGTAACCAAACTTTCCATCTCCTGCAATACGTGTTGCAGAAAAGGCTCACAGCAGTTTGGGGTTTTTGTCACAAAATTTGCTCGTTTGGTAAATTAGCTGGATACATAGAGTGGTAAACCAGCAGATCTTAAGGAGATATATTTACATGAATCTATCATAGTAATTAGCCAAAAAAGGGAATCAGATCAGAAGCAGGTGTGGATTTTCTGCACCTATTAGTTAAAAACACATGAACCAAAAATCTCTGAACACTGTGTTATATGTGCACCTCTGAGTCTCAGACCTGAGCCTGGGCCTCTCCTCAGGTGTGATTCTTACCCTTCTGACCAGCACAGATCTTGAAACATTACTTAGGGACATGCAAGTTACAGACTGTGGAAATTTCCCTCTTCTGAAGTACGAAGCTCTGTAGGCCACCAGCTATTATGCTTGGTCCCACTGGACATTGAGTCACATCCTCCACAGAAAGGTGAAAGGGACGTTTGGCGATGCCAGCTCACTGCATCATGGCAGTAGTAGTTCTTCTCTAAGGTTCACTGATAAAACATTTATAAATGAAATTGAAGTCTGAGGCACAAACATACCTTCAACTGAAACTGGCTTTTGAGTTGGAGGCCAGTGCACTGGGAAGCAACATGACACACAAGTCAAGTCCAAGTCAATTGCTTATCCCTGATCACTAACGGCCCAATCCATTGTCCAAATAATATAACTGGATAATATTCCCTGCTTCCCTAATTCCAAACCAAGCCATTTTTGGAAAGAGTTAAACAAGAGCATATAGTGATATCCAGGAGCCCATATTTATTGGGCAAAACTAGGAACAATCCTGAGGATGCCAAGCTATTTGTAGCAAACCACTATGTGTTGGTGAGTAAAGGCAGGCAGTCTTTTCAAAAGTCCAGTGTCAAAAAAGTAGTGAAGGCTGATTTATTTGTCAGGTAACAGAAAACTCTGTTGGATATGGGACTGTAGTCTCTGCCTAGTTTCATAGCTGTGCCTTAATTAGCAGTATGTGGTGAATTAACATTTTGGGAATTCACAGAGGAATAATTAATATGCTAATGTTGTTGGTAATAATCTACATGAAAGCTTTATAACAAGTTTGGTGGTTTAGCTGGGCCAGAAAAATTAAAAAGCCTCAAGTAAGCAGTTCCTTCTCTTCAGGAACAGATACCTCTAATATCAGTGCTATGGCAAATGAGTCATTATAACCACCACCAATAAAGCAGGGAAGGACATCAAATTAGTAAAATTTCAGTTGAAGGGCAGCTGTGGGGTTTTTGCAGCCATCTGCATTGGAGAGAGTTGCAAGAAGAGGAGAGGTAGCACAGTGTGAATGGTAGAAAGTGTACAAATCCTGAAGTCTCCTCCTTCTGCAAGGACCATTTCCTGAAAGCTAGAGGGTGATTATCTGCAGTCAGGCCTGGATGCTTTCTCTGCATTGCCTACACAGGATGGATTTAGATGGAATCAAGAGTCATCGTCTCTGGAAGTGAGATCCTCTCTCTCATGTTGCACTATTTGATTACAACTCAAAGCCACAGCACCAGAAGGACAGAGGAAACTCACAGTGCATAGGGTACATAGACTTCTAAATTCTACACACGAGTACTTGTGAATGTGAGCTCTGAAGAAGGATGTACCTAGAAGGGAAAAAAAACGGAAAACATATTTCACTAGAGTTAAGTAACATTGTCCCAGGAGCTCACGCAAGAGTACAGATATGTACATGTTATAAAGAAACAAAATCTATTTCCCCACTCTAAATGCTCACCTTGCAACATCCAATGTAATGTATTTACCCCCTACGCAGAAAGGGGGATGTTAAAAGCAGTGACAAGCTGCTGTTCACTCCTCCAGAGACAGATGAATATTTCCAACCTAGTTTTGTAAATCGAAATCATCCAGGCATAGTCCTAACTGCATTTGCTCATGTGTCTCAATGGTAATCCATCCAAGCCTCCAGCCTGTTCCAGTGGGGAAACTGCAACACGCGTATCAGACAACGAGGCCCATGGAAAAGAAATATCTATGGACAGATTCTTGATAGATGTTTCAGAGATGTTTATTTCTCCAGCCGCATAGCCGGAGCTCTGCTGAGGAACTGCTGCAATCACGGGACCTGAGGGTCCTTGCCCGTGCAGGGGAACACAAAACAACCAATGGGGAATGAGGCTGACCAAGGGCAGGGAAACCCCATGCCTCCCCCCCAGGGCCCCTCTCCCAGG
>NW_008239054.1:3257182-3257925 GCF_000691975.1 Corvus brachyrhynchos | reverse complement strand
TTCTTCCATTTGTACCTGTTGGAACTCTAAACAACAATAGTTAATGTCTTCCCTCCCCCTCTTCATCCCCCACTCGGCATTGGAAAGGGATTTTTGGGGAAACAATTGGCAAAGGCATGGTTTTGTGAGGAAAACCATGGGTGAAAAAACGGATTGGGAATACACTGGGGGTAATAGGATATAGGGTAAAAGGGAAAGGTGGGATTAGGAAAGGGAGGCTGTAGGGGGGTCTTATAACGGAGATATTGTCTAACATGACTATGATTTTTAGCATATATACTGCTTTTTGCAGAACCACCATCAGGCCCAGTGACCTCTGCTGCTTGTAACCCTTTTCTACCTTGCACAATTTTGAACTCTACTACTTCTCCATCTCCTAAACTTGGGATGTATTTTCCGGGTTATATTTTTTAATAGTAGTTCTATGAACAAATATGTCTTCTTGGTTGTCACATCTTGTTAAAAACCATAATTTTGTTTAACATTATACCATTTTACTATTCCTAAAACCTTAGCTACGATGATTTTTTCCTTTTTCCATGCGGCTGCTGTTTTCTGTCTTGCTGTGTTTTTGCTTTCTCTTTCACTTTTGCTCGCTCCTGTATTGGAACTGCCAGGGCTGCTGGGGCCGTCAGGGCTGCTCGTGCCTGCACGCTCTCCCCAGGGTTGCATTCGGGGCTGCACGGCGCTCAGCTCCCTGCGCGCCACTGCCTCTGCTCTCAGCTTCGCAGGCAGGTAGACAC
>NW_008239054.1:3216943-3257158 GCF_000691975.1 Corvus brachyrhynchos | reverse complement strand
CCGCCCCCACGTCTCGGCTGGCCCCCCGAGTGACGACCCCTCTGCACCCTGCTCCACCACGTGTTTCGGCTAGGCATGGCTCTGCTCCACTGCCATCGCCGCCGGCCGCCACCCACGCGCCACTCCTCTCAGGAGGCTGGCTCCCCCACGTGCTGCGTGGGGCCAGGCGGGCACTGCTGGGTTATGCTGCTCCCACCGCACCTCGCTCCGCTGCCAACACTGCAGCTTGCATTGCTCCACCCGTGCGCAGGAATTGCCTTGCTGCTGCTCGTAGAGCACTTGGTCCACGTGGCCTGGGTCACACGGTTCCTGAAGCAGTTTTAACTTCACAAGGACACAGCTGACATTGTTCAACAGTCTCGGTAATTAAAAGATATTCACAAAAATATTCTTCCATCGGCATATATTTTGACTCAGAAACTAACTGTGTCCAAACGGTCTTCCAAAAGTCTTTGGTAAGAATCAAATCCCAAGAAACGTAGAAAAAGTTCTTAAACAACCATGCCAGGAAGTGTTTCAGTTCCTTTTAAGCTTGAATTAAGCTAAAATTTACAAATTGTTGTTCAAGAATCTTTTCAAGTTTAAGATAAATATCCATATGTGGCTCTGAGAGCCAAGGGTCTTTCCACGGTTCCTCCATAGTTTAGAGATGGAACAGCAAAACAAAACAAGGAGAGAAATCCAGAGTTTACTCACAAATCAGTCGCTGTCCTTAGGGATCGGGGATCGCTCTGCCCTCATTCCCCCACCATTTGTTACAGTGGGGATATTGCAACACGCATATCAGACAATGAGGCCCGTCGAAAAGAAATATCTATGGACAGATTCTTGATAGATGTTTCAGAGATGTTTATTTCTCCAGCCGCATGGCCGGGGCTCTGCCGAGGAACTGCTCAATCATGGGACCCGAGGGTCCTTGCCTGGGCAGGGGAACACAAAACAACCAATGGGGAACGAGGCTGATCAGGGGCAGGGAAACCCCATGTCTCCGCCCCAGGGCCCCTCTCTCAGGACCACGTGGCAGGGGGAAATGGACCCCAACACCAACCTTCTTCAGGTTTACATAGGGGGAAGGTCCCTAGAGATAAGCTATAAGGACTGCAGATGAAAGAGGATTGAAGTCCTTAGATGGAAAGCTTTGCAACCATGCAAACCTATTAATAGTGATAGGTGTTGCTTTCCTACTCAATACATGTTTATTTTAAAAATTTACATAGTCAGATGATGTAAATATAAATCACGGTGTTAGCACTCATTTAATAAAAAAACAACCAGTGTGGATATTCCACTGGGAAAGCTAGGGTATGTGTTTCAAGATCCCTAAAGCCAAGACATTCTCATCTGCTTCATTTAAGAAATAACAGTTATTTGTATTTGCTCTTGGAGGCGGAGGCACTAAATCAGAAGGGATTTAGGAGGACTCTATCTTCCAGGACTCAGGGGGATTCTGCATATGTTGCACATAATAAACTCATATTCAGCACTTTGTAAGTGTTGTTTTGTGTTGTTTTCTGGCTTCACAATGCCTTGACTGAGACACAGCTATCTTTGCAAATGGCACTTTGGGTTCTGTGCCAGGGAACAGTAATGGTAATGACAGGTCTTATCGCAAAGGTGCGGTAAGGTTAATCAAAAAGCAGATGACAAATTCCTAAACTCTTTTTAAGCTGAGTTGTGTGTATGAGGCCGCTGAGTGGCTGTTTTGCATTATGGGTATTAATGACAGTGAAGGTCAGCAAGGCAGAATAAGCTGATATTGTCCATAAAGAGAGAATACTGTGTTACAGCCATGCAATACAATCCCCTACTTCTTTCCACTTCCCACTTTGTTAAGCTGGGTTTCAGCTGTTGAAAACACTAAGTGAAACCAATGGCAGTGTGTACTGGGTGTAAGGTGCCAAGGTGTCAGCAGCACAGGGTGGGCCTATCATCTGTTCAAAATCTTCTTAAAAACACAGTAAGAAGCAGCCAGTGACTGCCCTGTGCCAGACACAGCTATGTCTGCATTGGACCCACACACAGATGAGCCCGTCAGCCAGTGATGGGCATATCATGGACAGCTCACCTCTGCACTGCTTGGGGCGGGACAATGAGGAACCAGGTATGAAGGAGGGAAGCTGAGTCCGGGAAAAAAGCAGGGTGTGGATAGGAAGAAAGGGTTGTTTTCATTTTTTTTTCTTTGTTTCTCACTACCAAATCTATTTTAATTGGCAATAAATTAGCTTACATATCCCCAGGTTTCTTTGTCTATGATGGCAACTGGCAAGCAATCTCCTTATCTTTACCTCAACCCACCAGAATTTTCATCATTTTATTTCCCTTGACCCTGTTGAGAAGAAGGAACGAGAGAGTTGCTGGGTGGATGCCTGGGTGCTGGCCAAGGTGAACATAAGTGAATATCCAAGTGGTTTATTTACTGGATCCCTTCTCCATCCAATCTTACACTTGACACCGAGTGCCTCCCTATTCCATACTTCATGTTCTACCCTTGTTTCACTGCCCGTTTTTCAGCACTGCTGCCTCTGAGCTAGGAGGAATTGGATTTTTCAGAACTGTATGGGTAGGCGGAATAATCTGGTCTGCCTGTGGCAAGGGCGGGATTTAGGAAGGGCCTGCTGAAAGCTGACACATGAAACATAATGGGGTGGGGAGACAGTGATACAGTATACACATCAGCTAGGGGACATGTTTTCCATGTGGCTGGCACAAAGGTAACTGCCTGCTATCAGGTGGCTTCAGTTCCACGTTCCTGTTTACTTGGTAGCATAGCTGATGTACAGTAAAGTCTTATTGACACAGTGCCATATTGTGAGTATAAATACTTATTATAGTAGGGAGTACTATATGTATTTAAAAAAATACATGGGAAGGAGGATAATTTTGACACAGCTGCTTATCTGCTTGGTATTACTGTTGGGGTCTCCCCCCCCCCCCCTGTGGGGCTGGGGGAGGAGACCCCGGCCCGGCCATGAGGCTGGAGAAATAAACATCTCTCTGAAACATCTATCAAGAATCTGTCCATAGATATTTCCTTACCACGGGCCTCATTGATTGATACGCGTGTTGCAGTTTCCCCACTGTAACAAATGGTGGGTGAAATGCTGGCAAGACACTGATCCCTAAGGACAGAAAATTTGTGAGTAAAAACCACTCTAGATCTCTCTCTTCTTGCCTTGGTTTGGATATTCTCTCTGGACTATGGAAGAATAGTGAGAAATGTGGCTCTCTGAGCCACAGAAAGAAATGTATCTAGAAGTTAAAGGAATCCTTGAACAACAAAACAGGAAAGTGTTTGTTCCGGGAGATCTAGAACATTTTTTTAACTGGCTTTTCAAAATTTTCTTTTATATTTCTCGAGACTTACTTTTTGATATTAATCCTCCTGGAACTATTTATGGGTGTTTTTGGTCCGAGATCTTGTGTGAGATAAAGGATCAAACATGCACTAGTGATAGAACCTCTCCATGCATCTCTTGTAATCAGTGAAGCTCTTGAGGAGCATTTGTATGGTCCCATTACCCCTAGAGCAGAGGATGGCCATAATCCCATGGCCGAGACCACGCGGCAGCCATCCCAGGAGCGCGTGACTGCAGCCGTGCCGGTGGAGGTGCCTGTGCTGGAAGCGCCCGGCCCCCTCGGGAGCGCGCGCCTTATTTTTAAGTGTATGGTGTGTTTTTAAGGAGGCTTACCTCAGAAATAAATGACTGTATCAGGCAAATCTATGACACAATAAGGGCAATATTAGGATGTACTCATGCAGGAAGTGAAGAAGAATAGGACAAAGCTTGGGTTAATATTTACCTCAAGGGATGATTCATTTTATTATTAGAGAGAGGGGTTATAGAGGGGTTAACATATTGAGTTTCTATCTACTAAATCCAAAAATGGGTGAAGCACATCCATTGGTCTCTGGACACCAATGTGCTTCTTCTCTTCCTTTGCATCCTAGCACAAATATTTTATGATTAAAAGTTAGTGACATATAAATTACAAAGCTGACCAGATGGTTAGGCTAGGCAGGTAACTAGGTGATTGAACCATGTTCAGTGTTGTATCCTGCCAAATTCACTTGGTAGGTATATAAATACCCTCTCTCACAAATAATCTGGCAGTGTAAAGTGCTTCCGCCTCTGACTGAGTTGTGCATGTTCACTTCTCCACCCAGAGCTACTGAAGTGAATGGTGTTTCACCCACCACAGAGTCTTTCCCACTTCTTTTGGGAATACTCTGTTCAGCTTTAGATCTCCCTGTCCATAGCTAAGAGTTTCTCCTATGGAGCTGGAGTCTACAGAAGTGCAGCATAAGATGTGTGTTGACTTTTTGTACAGGTGATTTTTCACAGACAGGTGAAGTTCTCTGTTACACATGCTGTTTTTCATCCTACTGAAAATGCAAGCATCTGGATCACTCAAACTGAAACTTTCAGCAGACTAATGTGAAAAAAAAAGAAGAGGGTTGGTGAAAAATTTAAATTAAAATTTACTTATTAGAGTGACCCAAAGCCTTGATCAAACTGATGGGCCAAAGTCACTTTTGTGGGTAATTTTTATAATATACTGTATAGGTGTGAATTTTATCCATTGCATGAAATGGGATATATTTGGCAAAAGACTTTTATTCTTTTCTTTGAAAAATGATGCATTATGAATAATCATGTCATCTTAATTCCTTCTTATTCTTATTTTAGCAATGATTATTTGGAATCTTTACTCGGGACATTTTTATTTACTGACTTTCTCTGAGAATCATCTAGCAGACCAACATCTATCAGCAGTGCTCTATGATCTTTCCTCATAGCTTAAAGATGGGCTGAAAAGTATTCTGAGATTCCTACAGGCATTGAAGTTCTATAGCAGGATCATAATTTTGTGGCAGAAATGTTCCTTGTAGGCCAGATCTATTCACAAGTGTAAAACCCAAATTCTCTTTCAAGTAAAATGCCTAAACAATCAAGGGTAGTGTAAGGCATCTCACCACACTGGAATGCCAGGCCCCACTCTCAGAGCTGATGAGGAATTCGACTGATTCCCACAGCCTCTTGCAATACAGGGAGGCTGAGACTTTAAATATGCGTTCAGATGGCACCAGTGTGTGAGCTGAGCCACTGTGCCCAGCTGGACGTGCCTCCCTGGCCTGGAACAAACGTATTAATTCAGTAGAGTTTAACCGTGAATCTGAGCCCTGTGTCTCTTCTCAAAGTAGCCCCTGTTGTTCAGGATCTTCTCACAATTTCACTTTCTCTACTGGTAAATAAAGAAAAACACTGAAGCCTAAAAGTTGCCCACACTTCCATATATCTTATGTCACCTTCCAATAGTCTGGAAAACCGTAAAATCATAAGAAGCATGCCAAAATGACCTCTTTACATAAACAGCCATTTTTGTGGCTCACTAAAAGTAATTTGCATCTCAAGAAATAAAAAGTAAACTTTCACTTCATAGATGAGGTTTTTTTTAAATTAAGGTCTTTATATCATTCCAGGAATCCAAGATCCATTTTCTTTTCCTCATTCAAGGTCTAATCAACACCTGCAGAGACAGCATTGTGTTATTTGTGTTTGCAGAGGTGTGAGTGCATCTTCCTTAACTAATGGGCTGGAAGGTTTTATGCTGATGTATCTAAATTTGCTATTAGTGGTTATAATGGAGTTAGCAAGGCAAAGAACTTTGGACTTTCCCCAAGTATAATGAGAGGGCTTGATTGCCTTTGAAGAGTGAGACTTCTGTTGCAACTTGTGGAAACACCAGGATTCAGGATAAAAGTGGAACACAGAAGGGTTTATTTGTAATATTTGTCTCATTCAAATCGGATGATACCTTTAATTTAATTTTGAACTTCCTGAAGTGAGGGTCTAGTCTGAGCAAATTCTCTCTCCTACAGCTGGTGAAGAGTGCTGGGTAGTTTCAGTTAACAATTCTTCCTTCTGGTCTCAAGCAGCTGACAGTGCCTGTCTTTGTGGAGCACAGATAGGCTATATGAGCTATAGGGATCAGGGCAAGTAATTTAGGGTTAGATGCTGGTATTTCAGACATCTGTAAGTCCTAGTGGGAAGCCCAAAATGACAGACAGGCTTCTGAAAAAAAAATTACTGGAAACAAACATACAGAACACAGAAAGCATTGCCTACTACCTACATTGGAAGTAAGTTCTAGAAAGAAAGAAACAAGTGGCTGACTATAGTGCAGGCTACAAGGCTTGTCCCCATTCTCCTCACACAGATCCTGCAACATTTTAGGTATTACAATATTACAGCTGGTGAGGGGGTCTGAGGCTGTGACCCAGGAAGAGATGACCGGTCCAGGGAGATGGTCCCGAAAGGAATCGCCTCGCCGAGGTCCGGTGTCGTCCCTCAGCTGCTGGCAGAGGGGCCCTTGCAGAGGCTGTCAGCTCTTTAGTGATTATCAGCTCGTGATTCCAGCTTAGCTCTGCAGGGCAGCCTCTAGGCCAAACCAGACCGGAGAAAGAGACGAGAAGGCCCATGGGGCTGGTTCCGCACGAAGGTAGCTTTATTGTGGGTCCCCTCCGGCGAAGGGAAGCCAGGGACGAGCTCTCTCTCAAGGGATTCGAGGGAGCTTGCCTTTATAGGGATACAGGGGATCAGCAAGGGGACCAATGGATTACAGAGGGTCTGGGACAGACCAATGGGTTACAGAATGATCTGCATAGGGTCTCCCAAAGGATTGTGGGTCTGCCTTTCCTCGCCTTGACCAAAGTGGTTGCCTTTCCAGGGAGTCCTGCTGGGAGATTGCTCAATCTCCTTATCTCAGCAGTCATCCCTCCAGGGCAGTGGCTGGGCATACCCCACATTACAACCTACCTGGTCCTCAGCCGTTTCCCCAGGCATGTGGAGGTCTCCTGTGAGGTTTGAGTCATGTCCTGCTAGTCCTGTCTCTGAAACATGGTTAGTCCCATCTCTATCCAAGATGCTCTGTACCATCTAAAAAGGCAATAGGAGCCCATGTTTAAGCAATTGAATCCCCTCTGCTGTATATTCTATCAGCAAACTACCCCTTTTCCAACAGCCACAGTTCTGGGAGTCTGCAGTGTAGAACAGGAGGAGATACACCAGCTGTGTTTGAAACACAGACCCAGATGAGGCTTACAAATGACAGGCTATGGAGTATTTTGAAGGCTTCTATTATTCCATCTCTTCAAGGAAGATGCAAGTATTTTTTTAGACACAGGGAGCTTCCCTTTAGTTTCTGTGTCAATAGGAGATTTCTCCACAATAGTAATTGAAATCCCAGATATAGCTGCACTTTCTATTCATGTTTAGTAAGGAATTTAGGCTGCAAAGTGGAACTGTACATAACAGTGTCTATGCATCAGCCAGAAAAAGGCATATTGCAGCAGGATGCTGAAAATGTGATAGAGTGAACAAAAGAATATGGGAAACCACCCTTCTTAATACCTTGTCCTTCTTCTTGATCAGTGACAGTCAAACCCCACATATTCTGAAACCTGCAAAAGCATAAAAGAAGCAACAAGTGGCATTGTCCTTTGAAGAAGTTAAAAACAGGCCCTGTTTTCCTCTCTCAAATGCAAGAAAAAGAAGTGGTTGCTTCTTTTTCTAGGTCACTCCTTTTGTAGCTTGTCTTTTCTGAGACCAAACTTGCTTAGATTATTTTATAAGCAAGCTCTGCCTGAATGGCAGAGCTCAGAGGGTCATGATCAGCAAAGCAGAATTCAGCTGGAGGTGTAGTTAGTGGTGTTTCTCAGGGATCAGTACTGGCTCCAGTCTTATTCAAGTTGTTTATCGATACCTGGACAAATGAATAGAATGTACCCTGAGCAAATTTGATGATATTATGAAACTGGGGGGAGTGGCTGATACACTTGAAGGCTGTGCTGCCATTTTTAGGCTGGAGAGCTGGGCAGAGAGAAACCCAATGAGGTTCAACAAGGGCCAGTGCAGGGTCCTCCACCTGGGGAGGAATAGCCCCAAGTATCAGCACAGGCTGGGGTCTGACCTACTGGAGAGCAGCTCTGCAGAGAAGCACCTGGAGTCTTGGTGGATGACAGGCTGACAATGAACCAGCAGGGCCCCTGGGGGGTCCAGTGGGATGCTGGGGTGCACTGGGAACAGTGTGGCCAGCAGGTGGAGGGAGGTGATGCTTCCCCTCTATTCAGCTCTAGTGGGGCCACATCTGGAGAGCTGTGTCCAGTTCTGGGATCCTCAGTACAAGGAAGATGAGGAGCTACTGGAGAGAGTCCTGTGGAGGCCACAAAGATGATGAGGGGTGTGAAGCATCCCTTAATGAGGTGAGACTGAGGGAGCTGGGGTTGTTTACTCTGGACAAGAGAAGACTGAGAGGGGATCTCATTAATTCATGTAAATATCTCAAAGGTGGGTGTCAAGAGGACAATGTCAGACTCTTTTCAGTGGTGCTCAGCAACAGGATGAGGAGCACTGGCCATAAACTAAAACACAACCTCAACATGAAGAAGAACTGCTTTATGTTGAGGGTGTAAGAGCACTGGAACAGGCTGCCCAGGAAGATTATGGAGTCTCCCTCTTTGAAGATATACAAAATTCACCTGGACACATTCCTGTGTAACCTGCTCTAGGTGGCCCTGCCTTGGCACGGAGGTTGTACTGAATGATCTCCAGAGGTCTCTTCAAACCCTACCAGTTCTGTGATTCTGTGATTTCAAAGTTCACATTAAGTCACAAGGGGAATTGAGAGAAGGATAAAAGACAAACAAAAATTATGAGAGAGCTAAAAGTGGAGAAAGAAGCAGCTTTGGAAGTTCACCCTGTACTTGAAGGTTATATGTACTTTGGTTATACCAAAACACAGACAAAGGGACAGGTTCTTGATCTGCTGAGATGAGATGTCAGCAGCAGAGGCAAACAGAAAACTTCAGAGAGGCTTGCTAGCAAAACCACAAGCATTGTTTAAAAATGAAAACAAAACCAGACATGCTATTTATAACATTTATCAAAAAGAGCAAGACCATGCAGGTTTGTCTTATAAAGATTGGCCAAAAATTAAAAAAGTTTCTGAAATGGGAAAGGCACACTAGGTGTCATCTACTGGTCCAACATCTGTGCCAGGTGAGAAACACACGGCTTTTTCTTATGCATTGGCTTTGCAAAGACTGCTTCTCCAGGGTTTCCTTCTGCCTTCTTCCTGCATGTCATTCACAACCAACACCAATGGAGACACAGAGATGACACTGCAGAGGTATCCATGGCCTCCTGATCATTCTCAGTAACTAATGTCACAGTACCAGTGAATGTCATGGTTTCCCGTGAGGAGCACACTGCAGTTCCCCCGCCCTGCAGCTGAGGAGATGTTCTTCAGGGCTAAGCAGCAAATTGCTGCAATTCCTCATACCAGTCACTTGGGAGCATAAGCGCACATATTCATAAAGATGTGCTAAATCCGTTGGGTTGCAGGTGATTCCAGTGTGTATTAGCTGGATACCTTCAGCATGGGAAGGAAGATGAATTTTGCATTTCTGAGAGGAGCAAACCAAACCACAGATCCACTTGACCCACTGCTATGAAGGATTTGAGGTCTAGACACAGATCAGTGCTCAACAACTTGCCAATTTCTAACCACTCGCCAATATCTTCTCACTGTTTCTTTCCCTTTTGTTTTCATTTAACTATGTGTCAAAGCACTGAAGCAGCTTGTTGCTCTGCTACTATTGCCAGCTGCTCAAGCATATATGGCACAAAAGCAGTTTTGGTGCTTGGATAGGAAAATATTGTTGGCTGTATTGGATACCAGCAGATGGCAATTTCCCTCTTTCTGTCATCACATAACACATTTTCACTGAGTTGTTTCAGCCAAAAAATGAAAACCAATCATGTGCTTTAAGTAACCTGAGTTTGTTTTGATCAAACTTGACTCTCTTTTCCTGTTCTCTTTATCCATCCTTACATCATTTCAGTTCCCAAGGAACTGGACACGGCTTCATCCCCTACTAAGCACAGGTTATCTGAGGACAATATTGACAGCCACCTGGCAAGACCATGGTCACATGTAGGTTCCCTGTGAATTTGCACTGTTTCTCTGTGCTTGTTTCCATTTCCCTTTCAGTTTGGTGAAAAATACCTTCTTACATTATTTATTCCTTCAGTGAGCCGCATTGTCTGCATGTCCTGTGCTGAGTCAGAAAATAGCAATATATAAAGTGACTGTGCACAGCAGGCAGTGCTAAGGGGCCATGACGCTCTATTACAGTGGGGATACTGCAACACGTGTATCAGACAATGAGGTCCGTGGAAAAGAAATATCTATGGACTGATTCTTGATAGATGTTTCAGAGAGATGTTTATTTCTCCAGCCGCATGGCCGGGGCTCTGCCGAGGAACTGCTGCAATCACGGGACCCGAGGGTCCTTGCCTGGGCAGGGGAACACAAAACAACCAATGGGGAACGAGGCTGACCAGGGGCAGGGAAACCCCGTGCCTCCCCCCCAGGGCCCCTCTCCCAGGACCACATGGCAGGGGGAGGGCCTCAACAACGCTCACCAAGTAAAGAACCACAATGGTAGAAAGAGAGGGGCTCTCATCCCCCCGTGCATATAACAAAACCTTTTGTTGCATGACAGTTTTATTCCCAGGAAACTGTGGATGGCACACAAAGTGGATGGTACCTAGTTTATGAGTAAACATAAATTTTTGTTGCTCTTTTATTGTTTAATGGGCTATTTACCGAGTGCTGTACATGAAATGAGTTATTTTTTGTGTGCCTTTATGCAGCACTTGACAAACACTTTTATTTTCCATACTCCTTCGGTCAGAGAGGGAATGCACTCTTTCAGTAGTGACTCCACAGTTCAGGGCCATTAAAAAAGATCTTGGCTTGTCTTCTTCAGCAGATGTAAGGAGAAAAACCAGCCCTGGAGGACTTTATTCAGGAACTGTGGTCTTGAGATGGACTGGGACAGCGGGGACCATTCTCCCTGCTGCATGGCTTGCTTTCCAGTGTCCCACAAACTGTTTTTTATCACAGATTAAAAGCTGCATTTTAAAAGCAGCAGCTCCACAGACTGGTCCATCCTGGAGCAGAGTTCTTTGAAAGACACATGAGATATGATAGAGACAAATCAGCAAGCTGGTACCTAAAAGGGAAGTGGAATACTTTTAAGTTGCTTTGGTGATTTCAGTGTTAGCACAGATAAGGTTTGGCATTTCACTTTGAAAGCTTTTTTTTTTTAATGTACAGATTAGTTCTATCCTTTTATTTATTACCTAATTCTAGGAGGTCTATTATATTGTGTCTTAGGTTTTTAAAACATGAATGGGAAAATGCAAGGCTGTTTCTCTTCCCCCTCACCACTGCTGAGGGATAAAACAAGGTCCTACTCACATACATGACTCATTCAAATCCATGTGCCACAGCGCTGGCCTTAAACACAATGTCCTCAGTCTAAGTTAGTAACTGGAGCCAAGGAAATGCCTCTCTAGGAAGGTGTAGGGCCATTACAGCTTTTCGAGTGCATCATCCTGCACTAGGTCAGCAACAGGGTAGGACACCCAGACATGAGGCAGCACCACGGTAGCACCTGATTCACAACTGGAATACCTGTGAAACTTGCTGCACAGGGCCTGCCCGTGCTGGTCACACAGTGAAATTCTACAGACTAGGAGCTATGAGATCTGAGGAGTGGCCCAGCTGATAAATCACTCAAAAATGTCACTACATGTTATTTTCCCTCATCTCCTTAATTCAAGTAATTCTCTTTTCTCTCTCATTTAAAGCTGACTGGAATAAAGAAAACTGTTCTGTAAACATTTTGTCATGTCAGACTTCAGCTTTGCCCTAAATTTTATGTTCTTTCAGGACCAGATAAAATCAAATACTTCATTTTATTTCAAGCAGCTCTAGTAATTTTTTTGCACGATTGGTATGATTTGAAACCAGTATTTTCTTTCTGTAGAACTGATTTTTTTTCTTCAAAAAAAGTTTTATCATTTTTCTTCTCTTTTATGCCTCTCTATGCACAGCTCTTTTTCAGTCACCGTGACAACAGCAAGGCTAGATACTGAGTATCAAAAGGCAGCCTTTTTCATAGTGCACTGTGAAAAGTCCTCTCATGTAGCTGGAGTGATTACTGTCAGGCTGATTATTGCCTGATGACCATATTGTTCTGTGTCTAAAAGGAGAATACAAGAATTCTTCTATGGGCATTCCTCTTAATGACTCCACTCAGGACACAGTTGTCATTGATGATGTTATGTTAGCATTGAAGGGATCTGACTCGTCAAGATTTATACTTTGAAATTATTGGATTTTTCTGAGGTTTTAGTTAGATTAATATTTTTACACTTTCTGGTGTGCATTCTTTATTATCCCTTTCTTTCCCTGTTTCCATATGCTATGGATACGTGTGGCAACTTAAGGCAAGCCAACTCTTGTTGACAACCCGTGCTGTATTTCCCATAAGTAATAAAAGTCGGTCCAGACCTAGAAGAACTGAAGCCATCTGCTTGACGTACAATCAGGTCATTTTTTTTTTAATCTATGACAGAACATCCACCCAAATATGAGTAAAATAGAAATTAGGCAGTTGGACTTCTATAAATAAAACCATCTACAGAAATGGTAAATATTCAATATCACTATATTGCTATTTTATGTCTGTATGTGCTTAAAATAACAAGGCTCTCAAAACATTATGCAACACTAGCAACATACAGAGGATTTTGGGAAGTTTCCTTGCTGCATGTGACAAGTAATACAAGAAAAACTGAGAAATAATTTCCAATTTAATTTCATTTATTTCTTTAACCCACTTGTTTATGTAATGAACAGTAGATGCTATCAAGGTGTAGGAATGCGGCCAAACATGCATTTAATTGCCAAAGAGGAAAAGGTTGCCTGTTTCTAGGGGAACATCATAAATGTTTGCATGAGATAAAATAATGGGTTTTGAACATCTGTTTTACATTATTAGTATATGTGTGCAAACACACACCCTCCTCTATTGCTTTTCACAGCCTTTCCAAAAGGTATCTGAGTATTCACCAGTATAAGGGGGCTTCTAGAGAAGGGCCACTTCTTTAGGAAACTTAGGCCCCTTGGACTTCCAGAGATTTAGGTGGGCATCCCCCTAGCCTCTGAAGCATCAGCCTGAATCTCCTGGGTAGCAGAGGTGCCAGCCTGTGAGTCATTTAGGGTGGCTGGCACAATGTGCTCGGCCTTGCTGGGGTGGAGGTGCACCCTGTCATGCCAGACAGCACAACACAAAGGTTTCACAGGACCCCAGATCCTGGGACACTGGTCCATTCCTGGACAAAGAATGATGCCTTCTTCATCTTGTGCCTCCCATGGCACCCCCAGATGTCTGACACTGTCCTGTTACCAGGACACCCTGTGACACAGGCAGGAGACAGGATGGTGGCAATTAGGAACAAGCAGGTCCTATGAAGCTGTGGACCATCATCTCCTGGAGCCTCCTGAGGGCCTGGCCACCTTTCCACTGCAGCACCACTCTGTATTCAGGGCCACAGCCTTTTTAATGATAGTTGTGTGGGGAGGGACAGACGTCTCCCCTGGTCCCTCTCTGACTAACCCCAGGCGGCTGACGTAGGTTTGGCAATTGAGGAGCAGCGGCTGACTCACTGTGATGCCGGGAGCACTGGGGGAAACATGCCAGGGACAACTCAGGGTGATGGATTTTGGACCCAGCAGCTTCTTCCTGTACCTCCGACAGTAAACCTCAGCAGCACGTCCCAGCCAGCCAGAGTGGTTTTATTACTGGTACTTATATTTTTAGACTTTGTTCCATGACAAAGCACCTAACCCCTACAAACAATGCATGATTAATATCCCAGACAGGGCAGGCTGCTATAAAATTACTGCATTTTCAGTTTGAAGATCCCAGTCTAGTGAGTGAAGCACCTGCCACTGAGATCCCCAGTATTCCCATCTGGACTGAAGCAGGATCACAGAATAACAGAATATTCAGAACACTGAATTGGAAGAGAACCACAAGGATCATCAAGTCCAGTTCTGAAGTGAATGGCCCATTAGGGTATCAAACCCACAACACTGGCATTATTAGCACCATGCTCTAACCAACTGAGCTAAGCAACAAACTCCTGAGAGAGAAAATAAAAGTTGAGGAATCTTGATAAGAATTAAGCAACTAAACAGAAAAACAACTGGAAAGGAAGTTTTTATGGTGTAACACACTTGCACATCAACTTTTTCCACTATTCTTTTGAGGGTCCTGATGGAACTGCTGATACAGCTACACACTAAATTAAGCAAGACCAGAGTTTTGTACATATATTAGAACAGAGATCTGATCAAGCATTAGGTTTCTTTCTTGTTTAAAACACAACCCATTTCTTTAGCCCTCTCCTTGGTATTTCAGTCTCTTAAACAAAACAGATTGCAGTTTTGTTAAACTGCAGTTGCAGTTTTATTTATAAAACCCAGGCAGTTTCCTCTGTGTTTCTCGCTCCCTTTGGCCAGACCATACGGGCTACAGCACGACCTTAGTACAGGCCTTTACTCCTGTGTTAGGGCAGGAGGTTATGTGTGTTTCCCTGGGGCTATGGAACACAAATATCGTATAGGGGACCAATACAGATTTTTCTATATCACTATAATATAAACATATAATAATGATTTTTATAGTTGAGCGAAAGAACAAGAACTGTGGCTTCTCAAGGATGTAGAGCTCTTCATGTTCCCTCAAAAAACTTAAGTTCAAACTTCAGCAGGGAAAATGAGAGTAAAGGTGAACTGAGTAAGATGACTTTCTGACTCCACAAAGAAAATCTTACATGTATTATGCATTTCCCAAGCACCAAATGTGAAGCTTTGACAGTTTTCTGTTATAATTTTAGTTCAGTTCTTCTGCTTTATCTCATAATGGTGGGGGTATCTTCATTTGTTTATTTAAATAATCACTGAAACGTACTGAGCAAACAAATGTCTATATTCACATTCTGTTGTAGCAATTCTCTTTTTTTTCTGCGGAAAGTGTAAACAAAAGCTGACACAGCATTAATAAGCTACTGTCAGTGTAATTAATATGAAGAAGAGACACATTTCCCAAAGGAATACCTAATCATTTTCATTTCTATTTATCACAGCAGTTTACTAGTAAACAAATCTGTGTTTATTTTACTTCATGTAACCTGTGCACTGTTATTTCCAAAGCAGGGCTCACTCTAGCAAAGTCTTGCTACCATAGCTACCAGGCTACCTATACTTATAGCAGGAGCTGTGTCCTCTTCTTGTTTGCTTCTGCAGGGGGGAGTTAATCTGTGTGAGCACAAAGGAGCAAAGCCTCTGAATCTTACATGACTGAAAGAATAAACATTTGTTTAATGTGGCAGCTCACTTTAAGAAATGAGAATAATACCAAGATGATTTATGATATTAATAGTAATAGCATATCAGTTTGAAACACAGGAATGCCTAAATGCCTAACCACAGCATTCAGTGTGATTATACCTGCACCTTGCTGTCCTGGTGTAGGCCATGGCTTTTTATACAGTTAAATAACAACTGTGCAGTTGGGAAAGGGGTTTTTTTTACAACCTGAGGACTTCCACGCTGTTGCAAGGATTCTGAAGTCAGTTACAGATGTCAGTCAAGCCCAGCTTTTGCCTCAGTAGAGATAAGGAAGCTTAAGCAGCAAGGCTGGGAGGAGCCCTTCAGGCACCTGTGGGTGCAAGGGTGGGTAATCAGTGCTCCTATGACTTGATACTCAGCTGCAGCCTCTGCTAGCAACCTCTGAATCAGATGTGCTGTGCCTGCCATTTGCCTCAATTCTAGGGACTAAGGATGGGAAAATTTAATGGAAAATGAAGGGTGCTTATCTGGTCATGGAATAATGGTGTTACTTATAAACACTGAAGCAGACACAGAAAGTTTAACAAAAATATATTAAATGAAAATTTAAATGCAGACTGCTTAGACAGATTATTTTTTTTTAATATGGAAAAGTCACTTTTATCAAAAAAATTGATCTGTCTGCCAGTCATTCTAGATATATTCAAAATGCAATTGTAAATATATTAGACTGAGATAGTGTCTGGTATTTCCGAAAAGCAATACAGGGCACAGAGCCAGTGAATTGCAGAGTTTTTATGAGGATGCAGTGCCTGTAACTAATGGATGGTCAAAGCTTTTGAAGTGCTGTCCTACCCAGAGGAGAATCACTCTCACCCTGACTGAGGAGGCAACTGTTTCATCTCAAGTAATTTCATACCACAAAATCATCACGGTTATCTGCTCAAACAGGTGGTGGTCTTCATTCAGGTCTTTCATTTAGATTCTGCTATGTTGACATTACTGATATTAAAATTATACACATTAATTAGTAGTGCTACATTATGTCCCTTTCTAAAAGCCTGACAGGAACAGTGATGTAATAGTTACTCATAGACTTGATTCTGCATCTGCTAAAACCCTCAGGAATCAGTAACTGCCCTGGCAGTACTGGCAATATACAAAGAAAACCAGCGCCTGTGGCATCATGACCAAGCACTGTGTATCTTCTTATTGCTGCACACTGCAACCTCAACTCACCCCATGGCTATCAATCCACCAGAAAAGCAGTCAGAAGCTGGAGTACTACACAACAGCTTGTGTCAGCCTGTCACACACTGTCCATGTTTATTTCTAATACTTATTCCATCCACTGTCCCAAACATGATTCACTAAGGTTAACGATTCCTCTGTCTTCATGCATCAGTCATTCTAAGCTGTGTTAGTTCAACTCCAGTGTATTTAAGGACTTATCATTAATTAATTACAGCTTGTACAGAGATTTGTAAATGTAAAGTACTATCTAAAGACTAACTATTAATAATTGTCAGATCCTTCTTACAATCATACAAGTACATCCATATTTCACCCCATCTGCCATCCTTGGTGGGAGAACAATTTCTATATCAAATTTTATCTGTAGAGAGATGAATGTGGGTCCTCCAGAGCAATTTGTTTCAGACACCTGTGTTCAGTGCAAGCTCCAGGTTGCACCATGTAATCCCCTTCTCTCTCTGATGCCCCCTTTCTGTGAGTATGCTCAGCAATAGTGTGCATCATCTCAGGAGCTAAGGTTTTCTCCTCAGCTTCCTGGAAACATGAAATAGCCTTTATCGTGGACTCAGTATTTTCTGTGCTGTAATTGTGGCTTCAGCTGTGATTTTGCCACATCTTGTGGGGCAAAATCACATCCAAAGGGGCAGTGTGCAGCAATTCTTCTGCTTCTTCTGCAGTCCATTTGCAAATATTCAGTCAGTCCAAATATCACATCTTGCTCGGACTGGATTTTGCATACACTTGCCCGCTCATGAAAAAAAGCAAAGATAACTGTGGAACAGAGAACTCCTTCATGGAAGAAGTAGTGGAGGAGAGGTGACCAAATCAAAAGCTTATTTCTAGATTATTTCCATACTTCAGACACAAAGTCTGCTCTTGAGAATGTACTGAGATGAGGTGCACACACCTTTGGCTTTTGTGATATTTGTGGGCAAGCATAGCACTGTATTCCAAAGCGATATTAATGCAAGGTTGAACAAGTCAGTGTCAGCCAAGTCAGAGCTGCAGAATTTCACAAGTGACTTTGACAGAAGGTAAGATTTCATATTTTCTTGTCAAAAAATGCAACACTTAGAAAAATTTCAGGTCTTCAAGAAGAATGCTTTATCCAGGGAGCTCTTAATCTTGCTGTGGGCTGGCAGGACATGCCCCATCTCCACTCCTTTTCCTGCTCATATTGTCCACTGGAGCAGGGAACAGTTCCAGCAGACTTACTCCAGGGAAGACACTTCCTCATACAAGGCCTTGATGGGAGATAAGTTTGCAAAGGACTAACCAGCACTAAAAACTAGGACAAAAAGATGTTCTCATGTTTGTTTTTTCTGTTCCAAATCATATTTCATCACGTGTTGATGATTTGTTCACACAGTTGATGACCAGATAAGAGTGGTAAAATTTCCTTTTCACTTGAGGAGAGTTTGGCGGAACCTTGCTTCTATGTTCAGTATCAAAATCTCTCAAGTATCAGACTGCTGGTCTCTGTCAGCCATTAAAGGTTGACCCAAATTATGGCTACCCATCTGCAATAGAATGGCAGACATCATCTCGCTACCAGCTAGTATTGAAATAAACCCCCAGTGTTCGGTGTCAGATAAAAACGTAATGAGTGATAAATTGATGCCATTTACAGGATGTATAAAACCAGTTTGATCATAGGATAATTAAATATTAAACTGTGGCATTTGCCACTATAGCACATGTTAGGTATGTGTGCCTGTTTCAATCAGGAATAGACAAATTCCTTTCTTAAGAAAGGGAAGAGATTGCCTTCTTCTGCTGTGTATGGCATAAAATGTAAAATATATTTGCTTCTATTTCCTGCACTGCTAGAACCTGAACAAGAACTTTTGATTTGTTGTTCAACCCAAGAATCAGTATCTTTTTTTGTTTATAGACATACTACTCTTTACTTAATTCAATAAAAGTCATAGACTTTAAAATTTAAGCATTCTCCGACTGTTAAGAAGAAGGTAAATAGTTATTTTGAGTAGCTTATTTCAAATCCATTCTTAATGAGCAAAATACTGTTAGCAGACCTTATACTGATTTTTGGTTATTTGAATTTTATTCTCACACTGCTGAAATAATTCTTACACTGCTGAAATAGTACATCTATTCTGTAGAATGAATAAACTTTTAATGAAATCTAAAGCCTCCATAGATCTTGTGAAACAATAATCAAGCACATTTAGCTTTATATTGCCACAGCTAAAAGTTATACCTGAACGGGTATGAGTGAATGGGAGCAGGTGATGAGACAACAGAGAAATACAATTGCTGCCACTGAGAAAGTGTTTAAGCTACAAATACTGGAAGTGAAATAGTTCTGGCAGAGAGGAAAAATGAAATGTGCATCTACCATCAGGAAAGATAAAATATACAGTAAACAACATTTTGAGAATACTAAAATGTAATAAGCAAGTTTTAATATGGTCTATTTGCACATTTTTCATCTCTTTTTTATTACAGACTTGGTTATGACTTAGCTTCCAGGCTATTCTTCTTCAAAATCCAGACAAACCACTTCACAGTATTTTATGATAAATACGTCTGGGAAAAGTGTTCAGTGAACAAGTCAGCTTAAAAATATTCTTCAGCGAGTATATTTGTTTTGGTGGTTGTTACTCATCACTTCTCAAAGCCCTGAGGAATTCATTAACACTTTTTTAGCTAGTACTTTTTATCTTTCAGCAGTTAATTTCTTTGTGACATAGGTACATGTGTTTGTGGGAGTGTGCAGAGGATAAATTCCATGCACCAAAATACTTTAAAAAGAGAAAAAAGAAGTTAATTAATTAAATGTTCAATACAAATGAAAAATTAATCCCACCCTTCCTAAAAAAGTGCAATGAAAACTAAATAAATTTGCATGTAGAGATATGATTTCTCTCTTTTTTTTGCTTTACCACTTATCTGTCATTGTTTCTGTCCTAGGATTTTATCCCTCCAGATTATTTCTCATTATATCCTTCCTTCTTGTCAAAACCTTACCCAGTGGCTCCTGATGCTCCTGCCCCATCTGTTTCATCTTCTCCTCCCACCCCTGTGGCCAGGCAGCCCTGCAGTTGTGTCTTGACTTCTTCTGCAAGTCTACTTCTTTTCCCACCTTCACTTAAATCACAATTTTTTTCAGCCAGGATTGTCTAGGATGCATGGAGAGCTTGGAGCTTGCCTGGAGCAGACATGTGGGACATAATGGAAACTAAGATTTTACAATGGGTCTTGTGGAGCAGCCTTTGTAAAAGGAAATGGGGCAGATTTTGTATATTTAGAACTTAAGTTTTATAAATATTTTACCATAATGTTTTAATCACCTGCATTTTCTTGGTGCTTGGAATAACATCACACAACTGTGTGTGTGTCCCCTGGTTCAAAAAGAGGTGGACGTTTTTGAAGGGATTTAAAATGTAAGTTGAGCACAAACCTATGTATGTACACACAAATACGTGCATGTGCTTAGGTTAATCCTGATTTATTATCTTAAAGAAGAATTCTATGGTTTAGATGTAAGTTTTTATGATTCATTCAATGGCTCTTATTTATTCATGTAGTTTTGCTTTACACCCTTAAGCTATCACGGATATTTTATATGACAGTACTTAATTGTGTTCATCCACCAGAAATGCTGATTGAAAATTAAAATGTTCCTGCTCATTTCTTTCTGGGGATATGCACACTGAAGATTAGTAGATTCATTTTTATTACGTACATGAAAGAAACAGGACTTGTTAAGATGGTGAAATCCTTAAATTGATAGTTTCATAACTAGAAATTCTACGTGAAGCAGTTAGTTTGGGCTTTAATGGGTGTCCCACTTTAGCTATGATCAGCTCACTAGCAGTCCTAGTACTTTATCTTCATTATCAGTTTAATGAACTGAAAAAAAAAAAAGGACCAAAGCGGGGCCATTTAAACCTTCCATGGAAAGTATGTGAAAGTTATTATAAGTAAAATAGATTCATTAAGCAGGGGGTACTTGTTAAGATGGTGAAATCCTTAAATTGATAGTTTCATAACTAGAAATTCTACGTGAAGCAGTTAGTTTGGGCTTTAATGGGTGTCCCACTTTAGCTATGATCAGCTCACTAGCAGTCCTAGTACTTTATCTTCATTATCAGTTTAATGAACTGAAAAAAAAAAAAAGGACCAAGCTGAGCGCATGTAAACCTTCCATGAAAGTATGTTGAAAGTCATTATAAGTAAAATAGATTCATTAAGCAGGGGGTAAACTGCCTTTCACAGCAGGTGAGGTCCATTCCTGCATTTTCCTGGCAAAGGAAGAAGGGAGGAGAAATGAGGGATCCAACAACATAGCTCATTGGAAGAGTAGATGAAGGGTGTTCTCATGTCAGCTCATCCCACTGCAATATGTTGGTGCCTATTGAGTGAACTGCACAGATAGCCAGGCTGTCCTTGGTCCCCTTTCTCCTGCCCTCAAGGCTGCCCTCAAGGAGTGGTGGGAACAGTCTCTTATTGCCTATCCCCTCCACCTCCTCTCTGGAGAGGTGATGTTTGCACTCCCTTTCCTTACAGAAGTGGACCAAGGGGTTGAGGGGCAGAGCCAGTGCTGAAGCCCCTCGAGAAGAAAAGCCCCTTCAGGGTGTGAGTGCCCTACTCTTGCCCTGGGCTACCTGACAGCAAGGATTTCCCTGCTGCTCTCGTCCCCCCTGAGGTATAGAAGGGAGGAGAAAAATTAGACTGGGCCTGAGGTCCATAGACCTCCCTGTTTTTACCTGGCTGAGGGAAATCACATCCCGTTGTCAGTTTTAAAGAGAAAGATTCACCCACTTTTCTTTCTCTGCTGAAGCTCAAGGGGACGAGCTATGATTGGGAGGGGAGACTAGAGAGGCACTGCTTATAAGGCAAGTAAATCAGAAAAATATGATCTAAATTCACAACTTGCTGAATATCTGGGGTCCTCCTGAGCACCTGGATGTGGCATTTCCACTTTATGCTTTAATCCATCCTGTTCCTCATAGTCTTACAAGATTGGGTTGGGGAAAGAAGAGTAATATTTGGTATAGTTACACACTTATCCCCAGGAATAGCATACCTTTGACCTTGAAAGACCACAGCAGATTTTTGCTTTTGAATTAGGCCTCTCCTAGTCGGGAAATTAATGTTGGGTAACTTCAGCTGCCAGTAAATTCATTTTTGCCTGAAATGAAATGAGAAGGAAGTACCACGGCCAGTCCTTCCAGGCAGATGCCAGTCCAAAGGCTGGGTGTATGTTGGGTGTGCAATAAATGACTGTGAAACCCTTACCCTGGAAAGAAATTTGCTCCCAGACATCATGTGTTTCCAAGTATTTCAGTGTTTGAATACTTCACATCCTGTGACACAGTCACATACTGTCCTCTTGTGCCAAAGCAGAAATATTGGTATATAAACAGAAAGGTTCGTGTCCTTCTTTGGATTTCTTTAGCCCAGTTGCATAACATTAGTCATTACAGCCTTACACTAAGAGAGTTTTTACAAGAAATATGACCCTTGTGCTTCAGATTAAGTTAATATGTATGAAATGTCTTCTTTTGCTGTAATGTATTCTCCTGCTGGCCACAAGCAAAGAAAATTGGGAAGAGGAAATCCCCTTCCATGTTATAGGATCAAAAAAGGGAACAATGGGGAAAACTGAATATGTTTCCAGATTTTATGGTTTGCCCTTAGGTTCAGCATTGCAACTAGCAGACATGTACCACGTAGAAGCAAAGGCAGGTAAAATATCCTGAGTATGAGATGGAAGTGGGTTTGGTGGCTTCATTTGGAATTGCACCCAACCACACAGAGTGAGCATGACACCTATTTGCAAATGTTAAATGGTTTAGAATTCCGCGCATTGCTCTTCTCTCTGAACACATGCATCACAGCCGTGAAAAAGGGACGTTAGTCGTAAGTTCAAGCCTCGTGCCCAACATTCCCCAACTGGCAAGTCTCTAATTACATTAACATTCACATTTGCTTGCTCCCATGTTCCTAAAATGAAGATTAATTTTCGTCATGTCAAAGTTCTGAATGCCACAGGATTTCTGTAGTCATCATTCACAGTACTTGCCAGGAAGTAATAGTGAAAACAATTCCAGTTGTTGGTGTGGAGTCTGGAGGTTGATGAGGACTAATTACACAATCATTTGAGAAGAAATACGTAGTGCTAACCCACTTCTTGATATGCACAACTTGGTTAATGCTTTGCTTAAATTTTGAAATAGCAGTGTGATTTCTACAAGTTGTAATGCATACTTTCCTCCTAGCTGGTGTCTGCAGGCAGTAGAATTGTTGGGGACATAGTAGTAGGTAGAGAAGGTAAGTTACTATAAATTGAAAAAAAGAATTGAAAGTTCTGAGTTATGAGTAAGAATTATGCTCTGTGCTATAATTTGGGTGGAGGGGCATTCATGATTTATGTTAGCAATAAAGAAAAGATCTCATAATAATGTAGCTGCTTTATTAATGTAGTTATTAATTTATTCTCTATTATGCATATGAAGAGAGACGAATTATCTCATAAACATCCTTTCCTAAAGGCTGTGCACTAAATGAATAGTAAACAAGGCCGTGGTTGCAGCAGCAGGTAGGAATAGGAAAAATGTTGTTGTGCAGAGCAAGATAATGAATGCCTTGGATTGAGAACCAGCATCAGAGATTCTGCATTGCTGTTATGGTTTTCGACCTTTTTATTCAACTGCAGCTGCTTTCCTGTTTCTCCTTGTTTCTGGTAGAAGACATTAGCTATGGAAAAGCTTAGCGAGTTCCTGAAGCTGAAGTGACAGCAGAGCAGGACAAGTAACAGAAAGCTTAACAACTACTACAACAACTCCACGTGTTGATGCACAAGGAGCATCTGAGCTGCTGATTTCAGATTTCTACCCTGGTGAAATATTTCTGTCTTTCTGGAATATGGGTAATTTCTGTCTTTTTAAATTTTTTTTTTTTTTTTTTTTTTTTTTGGTGTTTTTTGTTGAGGGAAGTGTCTAAGTGCTGTTGTGATGTCTTAAACACCCAATCTTTCCATGAGGAGAGGGCTAAAGAGACCATGTTCTGCTAAGGCTTGGATGTGCTTTCAGTTGTTCCAAAGCAAGTCTTAGGCAGATAGGGAGAGTCCCTGTGGTTGTATGAAACCTCAGGTAGCCCCAGTAGCCTTCACCCCACTGAATTACTTCATCCCATGAAACTGCCCAGCACTGGCATTTGTTCTGAGCTGACAGAAAGCCAGTTCAGCTACTAAATTACCTTGCCCAGATATGCTCCAGATGAAGAGAAAGTTGCTGCAGGCAGTTCTCATGGGCTGCTTGAACACGTTAACTTGGTCCCTTGTGAGGGGTAGGTCATGGTTCCTGTGCTTGTCCTGAGTGACCCTTTGCCAGGACTAAACTCCTTCCCACAGTTCCTTCACCCTGGGGGATGAATTATAGGCAGAGATGCAACACAGGGAAGACAGAAAGCAGTGCACTGAGGAATTGGAAAGATACGGCTCTGAAGTTGCGCAGTAGAAGGGCAGAAATTGAATGTGCTTGTGGATCAGCACTTGGGAAGGAGATGGCTTAATTTCCTTCAAATACAATAATTTAACATCACATTTCCTAAGTGTAGCTGGGACTTTGCCTATTGTTATTTCCCATGCCAAAAATTTCAAAGGTAAAACCCCAACAAGATGGCTGATTTTGAGACATCAAGCTTAACCAACTCCCATGTACTGAAAGTTGAGTTCAGTGCTTACGTGCTGCTGTTGCACTTCTGTTGCTCTGCCATGACAACTTCTGCCTTTCCAGCATCCTCTAGACAATGCAGGAGCGCTCACTGCAGAAAGGAGATTTGTGCTACTCCTGCAGTGCATCACCTACATTGTGCTATTAGTGTGAAAGCTTTCAGTATGATTCTTCTCTGTGTATTTGACCAGACAGCAGGGGCTGTTCTCTCCAGCTGGCAGCCTGGCTATTGCTCTGCACCAAGCAAGCCCATTAGAAGGAGTCCCTCCCCCTGCCTCGTGTTTTCCTGCCCTTTTACTAGCATTACTACAAGTCAGGCAGAGGGACCTGAAACCACAAGTTGGAAGAGGGAATAGGACATCATTTTCAGCAGCAATACAGTCCTAGATTAGATTAAACTGACACAGAAATGGCAATCTCCAGAGCTATACAAGGTTATTCCCAGACACTTAGCAGAAGTGGTCCATCGAGGTATGACCTTTTTTCCAGGGGAGGTCACATCCTAACAACATGAAATTCAGTTTTTATCTTTCCATTAGGGGTAACAAGCTGGTTCATGACTAATTCAACAACTACCTTTCATCAAGTATGTTCTGCTCATGCCTAACCAAAGTACCCAGTATTTGATTGCCCCCACAGCACTGCAGTCCCTGTTACAGTCAGGCTGAGCAGGTTGATATGCATAGAGTTCATCCCAGCCCCATCTGAAATTCAGCAATTCCCATGCTCAGAGGGATTGCTAGGCCTGTCCTGATCAGAGCTGGCTATCAAAGGTCACTGCTGGACTAGATTACTCTGTAATCTAGATTGGAAGCAATCTCAGCAGCTGGATGAGGATCATTTTGTACTGCTTGCAAGGTGGAGGGGGTTTTATAGGGCAGATACATATTTTGAGCACATGGACAAAGCAGAGAGGGAGACAGTACAAGAGACATCATCAAATCATATATTTGTCAGGCAATTAAGGAGTAATTGATTACTTACAAGAAGAGCAATCAAACCATTTTAGGAGCATTTGTTTTCAAATTGCTTGTATCTGGCAATCAAACGGAATAATAGATCTGTGTGGGGGCATGATTGACAGACTGACTTGCATTACAACTTGCTGGAATAGCATAAATGTTTGATTTAGGCTTAGTTTACCTATGTTAAAACTGTAAAATAGATGCTGACTTTGTGGAATCAATGGCAAGCACTACATACTGGTTGGACTCTGTATCTCAGGAAATGCACTCAGTCTGAAACCAAAACTGGTACCATTTTCCCTTCAAAAAAGCAACAGTCTATTTGAGATATATCTACCCAGGTTCTCTTACAGTTTCTCAGAAATGCACTTATCCCTGGAGAGTGTTTTATGGAAATATATTTACTTAAAATGTATGCAAAGGATTTCCAAAATGCAGATAAATTATGAAATGCTCAGTAACACAAACCGAGAGAGGTGGTTGCAGTATCTTTTGTATATTTTCTAAGACATTTGGGATTCAAATACATACCTGAAGAGGTATCACAGTGAGCTGAAATCCACAGAAATAGATTATAAGCTATTTAGATATTTCAGAAAACCCTCCTAGATGCATAATCATTTTCTTTAGGAACCCAGTGCTTCCAGAAATCTTGCCCACTTCTCATATCTGAAAATGCCTATACAATGCAGGAAACAGCTCCAAGGGAAAGGAATTTACTGTAAACCAAGTCCTTCTCATAAGTGATTTGGATGAGCAGAGTGAGATTTAGAATTTAGAACCACTGCTGGTAAATAACTGAGCTCCAGGCTTCAGGATAATGAAAGTTATCCTGAAGTTTTGAAATCTTCCAGCCGATCCCTGTTTAGAAGAACATTGATTTTTGTTATTCTTATATTTTAAAAAATTTAATCACTGCACTTTTTCCTTTGCAAAAGGATCAATATTACAATAATTGCATAAATGAGACCTTGATGGTGAATGCAAATACAAAGCCACTTAAACTGATTTTTGCTCCACTTGATTGCATTGGTTTGTTAGATTTATTATTGGTTTGCAATATTTTGGCTTCATTTCTCTCTCTTCAGTTACTGTGGCATCAAAAGGTTCCCCTCCCCTACCATTACATCATTAGCATTCTCCTAAAAACTCCAATGTACAACCTCTACCCCAAAAATTAATGTCTAGTGACAGATAATAGGAAAGAGTAGTTGGTTAGCAATCCTTTTAAATGTGGCTTGGAAAACTGACTGCTGAGCCAAGTCATGGGGCCTGAAGCTACAGAGAGACAGATTTCTTTGCCTCTAGCAGCTGATGAGCACTGAGCTAGACAACTACTGAAGCGGTCTCCTTTTTCTGAAAGATTTTTTGCTTGTTATGCTGTGAGGTTATCAGAAAGGTCTGCAGAATCATAGAATAGTTTGGGTTGGAAGAACCTCAAAGATGTTCTAGTTCCAACCCTGTGCCATAAGCATGTATGCCACCCACTAGAGCAGGTTGCTCAAAGCCTCATCCCACCTGGCCTAGAACACTGCCAGGAATGGGACATCCACAGCTTCTCTGGGCAACCTGTGCCAGTATCACCAGTGTCAAAGGCTTTGCACAACTCCAAGTGCATGCCATTTGGTTTAGTAACTTAACTAACTGTAACAGGGGATAAAATCCTAGATTTCTCCTGATTTTGGTCTTTGGCGGTGATCCAGGGTGGCTCTGAAGTTAAAGGTGGCACTGGGCTGACTCTTTTAGTGAGTGTCTGGTCTAGCAGGATTCTGCCTGGTGCTGCAGAGACTATCAGAAGTGATGAGATAATTCAGTGAGGCCCTTTCTGCTCAGCCACCAGACAAAGCCAAAAATCATTAAGGGAGATGAACAGCAGAGGCAGATGGATTACCTGAGTTATAGGGACAGCTTTAGCTAGTGTGCCTCTAACACTGGGACTACACTGCTCCCAACCCAAACTACAAATTGGCCTAAGCACAGCAGAAGCAGAGAAAAAATGGGCTACAAGACACTTTTACATTGCTTGTTCACCCTGATTGCAGGGGAAACAACTTTATAGACCTTTCTTGCTCTATAGACTTTTAATTTAGCATTTATCAAAAAAGGCTCATCCTACCAGTTAGGTCCTCACTAGTGTTGATACAAAGAATTATTTTGGCCTTGTCTGACAGTAAATATGAGGATGAGATGTTTTTCATGCTGCAGGGATGCCTCAGAGTCACTAGTTTGTATTTACTTGTTTGAAGAAAGGACAGACCTAATCTTAGCTGATAAGATTAGCCATTTCCAAAAGCAAGACAGAAATTTTGGAAACTTTCTCTAAAAATCTCTGTTATTAATTCTCATGTTAGTGCTTGTGTACCAGCTTAGGCCTGTTCACAGTACGTAAGAGGCTTTTTAATGCCTAACCTGCACAGGACTAGAGAAGAGCCATGTCTGATAGAATGCTGAAGTGGAGAACCACACCACCTGGATGGGACATACTAGCAGTGGTGTCGCACAAGGCTTTCATCTAGAAGGTGACTTTGTGCTGTTCAGCATGACTTCACTTCTTGGCTAAATCTCCAGTTTTACTTTGCTCTTTGATTAATGCTACGCCACAATGACTAGTGTCTGGATTTTTCCTCTTAAAGTCTTGCTTTTGCTGACTAAATGTCCAGAAGAAAAATTTCTTTCTTTCTTCACCTTACTGCATTACACTCAGCCAGGTGTCCTGGTTTCAGCTGGGATAGAGTTAATTTTCCTCCTAGTAGCTGGTACAGAGCTGTGTTTTGGGTTTAGCATGAGAATAATGTTGGCAGCACACTGATGTTTTTGTTATTGCTCAGCAGTGCTTACCCCAAATGAAGGACTTCCAGTGTTCCATGGTCTGCCAGTGAGGAGGTGCACAAGAAGCTGGGAGGGAGCATAGCATGGACAGCTGACCCAAATTTCCAAAGGGATATTCTATACCACAGGACATCATGCCCAGTATATAAACTGGGGGGAGTTGCTGGGAGGGGTTGATCAATGCTGGGGGACAGGGTCTGGCATTGGTCAGCAGGTGGTGGGCAACTGTATCGTGAAACACTTTTCTTTCCTGGGTTTTATTCCTCTCTCTTACCTCCCTTTTCATTACATGATGCTGATGATGAGGAGGATGATGGTTTTTTTCCATTTATTAAACTGGTTCTTAACTCACAGGTTTTATCCTTTTTTTTTTCAAATTCACTTCCCCATCCTACCGGGGGAAGGGCGGGGGTGAGGAGTGAGAGAGCAGATGCCTGGTCCTTAGTTGCCAGCTGGAGCTAGACTATTTAAAGCCTGATGTTAGCTCAATACCTTTCCTAGAAGCCACAGGAGGGCTTCTCAAGAGGAAACTGGTGGATAAAGGTCCACTGATACCCCATGCAAAAGTGTTGTAGACAGAGAATCTCACAGTGAGATTGTAGTCTTTGTGCAATGTGGGCAAGTAACTCCTCTGCCTGCCCAGGTAATGGCAGGTTTTAAGCAATACAGCCCTCTCGAGGGAGGCAGAAGTTTGTTTCTCTCATTTGAGTACAAATTTCCAAGGTAAGTATGTTTTGTTTAGTGTAAAGTTTAACTTCTTTTTAAGAAAAGAGATTGACGCATCTTCACACCATCAAGACTATATCTGAATTTTATGGTGCTGAGGCTTTGTGGAACTAAAGTGTATCATCTGACTGTTGTAGATAAAAACCTGATGAAAAAGGCAGCCTGTAGTATAGGAAGGACAAGAAAATGGAGAGTGAGATTTGGAAAGTTACACAGTGAAGGAATTTAATTCCAAAATCTCAGCTGACCTCATAGAGCAATACCATACCACACTGCTTAAAAACAGTCTGCACAGAACAGAGGAGAACATTTGATTCAAAATCCATTGTCAGTAAAGAGTTACCCTTAAAACTGTATTTTAAACATGATTTCTGAGATAATTGCAAAACTAAGTGTCTATTTTTAATATAATTCCTCCTACCAAAGAAATCCCTAAAGAATGGGAAGTAGTACCTGTTTATAGGCAAAATTCGTGCTTATTGCAGTTATGCTACATGCAAACTGCTACATAAAGGTTGCTCAAAGCTCACAAATTGATAGCTGTTTGCAACTCAGTGGCCTCTGAAGGCGTCCAAAGTGACACACAGCATTACGGCAAAATTACCAAAGTGTCCTCAAATTTCTTGATATGAGAGAGAAGAAAAAACCTAAATTATTCTCCACTATGTCTGACTTATATCAGACAATACTACGTGATTTTTATTATGAAGTGTTGATTGTGAGCCAATCAAGCTGTATTATGCTGTACTGGGCACCAGCATCTATAAGGAACTGCTGCAAAGATTCAGGATAAAGGAATGCAAACAGACATGCAAAAGCAAAAGAGAAAGAACAGTGGGGCACAGAGAAACAAAACACATACAGCAGCAATTTCTTGGAATCTGCTGGTCTTACAGAGTTTGTAAGAGAGAACATCCTGCCACCTGTTTGCCCTGAGTCAGTGCATGTCTGTGGGTCACACTGAAAGCTGTGGGGTCAAAAATCAGGCACTAGATGCTTCTGTTCTTTCTATTAATATGTAACTTTGTCAATTAAAAAAAAAAAACAACCTAACCTGATTTCCCTGGGCACCTGCTCTTTTCATGGCCAGTGGCATCCTGGCATGTACGAGAAGTAGTGTGGCCAGCAGGACCAGGGAAGCAATTCTTTCCATGTACTCAGCACTCAAATCCTGTGTTCAATTTTGTGCCCCTCCCTACAAGAAAGACATTGAGGTGCTGGGGTGTGTCCAGGGCAGCAAAGGTGCTGAAGAGTCTGGAGCACAAGTCTCATGAGGGGTGGCTGAGGGAGCTGGGGTTGTTCAACCTGGAGAAGAGGAAGACCAGGGGGACCTTATCGCTCTATAACTACCTGAAAGAAGGTTGTGGCCAGGTGGGGGTCAGTCTCTTCTCTCATATCTCAAAGTGAAAGGATGAGAGGAAGTGGCCTCAGGTTGTGGCAGAGGAGGTTTAGATTAAATATGAGGGAAAAATTCTTCACAGAAGGGGTTGTCAAGCACTGGCACAGGCTGCCCAAGGAAGAGGTTGAGTCACAATCCTTGGAGGTGTTTAAAAGACGTGTAGATGTGGCACATGGTATAGTGACATGAACTCGGCGGAACTGGGTTAGTGGCTGGACTTGATAGCCTTAGAGATCTTTCCCAAACTCAATAGTTCTATTATTCCATGGCACTATGATTCATGTTGGAGGGGAATTTAAGGTGGAATGATGCCCAGCCACCTCCCAGGAGTTACTGCAAGCCAGCTAAGGCAGCAGAACAGTGAGCGCCTCTGCTCCTCATCCGCTGCAGTTTGTTGCTAAAAATATGTGAACAAGCTGAAATCAGCACTGGTTTGGGGTTTTGAACAGCTGGAGCTCTGGGAAAGGCACTGCCTCTTTCACTGGGACAGTAATGTCCAGTGGAGGTACCAGCACAGATGCCAATAAAGCATTAAATCAAAATGACCAGAAGGCAGGACCTTAATTCTCATGTGTTATACAACACAGGCACTGGCCTGAGACCCACTGAGACCCACCCATCGGGAGTGACCAAGCTGGGGGTCACAGTATGAGAAGAACACCCCAAGGTATTGTAACTAGGTTGGAAACGAAACTCCCCAGGGCAGGAACACACAGACACACACATATATACTCCTTGCACACTATGTGGATGTGCTGGCTTTGCCAATGAACTCTGGACAGCAAGCCCATGCCCAGGGAAAGCAAACAGACATGGCACAGGTTATCTGGCTGAGTGGCAAGTGCTATGCTGCTCCTCAAAGTACCCTGCCATCCTCTAGCAACTTATGTTCATTTTGTTCATTTGTTCTGTATTATGCTGTGAAAGTAGCACTGCTGCCTGTAACCAGCTGTGTATTACCATACAGACAACTTCTGACTGAAGCTGGCATAGCAACAGAGCAGTAGGCAGGATACAGATACAGCTGCAACAGACTGGGGAGGCAGAAGAGAGGGAACTGTGCTGGAATCTTGGTTTCTTCACCATTAAGTGGTCTAGGCAGTCACAACACTCACAGCAAACTGGCTGTGCTACTTGTCCTATATTTCTCCAAAACCACAAGCTGATTTTAAAGCCAGCATTTGGGAAACAGCTTGTGGTCATGTGAGATTAAAAGAAACAGTGGTTTGTGCATTCATGAATACAAGTGGCAGAGGAAAGGGTGCATATATGTTCTGAACTGTTTCTTTTTCTTACATGTATTAATAATTACCTGCTTGGGAAAACAAAGGAGCAAACTCTCCCAAATTGCAAAGCATGGCGGGTCTATAAGGATACTGTCTTCATAGATGGTCCTTGAACAATCCCTGGAGATGTGCCTGACAGAAGTTTTTGCAGTATCTGAGGACAGGTGGGATATCTCACAAAACATGCACTGTGCCCCCTTGATCTTGACGTGCAAAGTCTCATGGGGCTTCAGACCCTTACACCAGTGGGGTGGTCACAAACATTCTCAGCGTGCAGCTGCTTAGCTGTGGAGCTGTTCTTTCTATCTCTTAGTCAGCAGCACTGAAATGCAGCTTCTGCATTCAGCTCCAAAGTGAGATTAGCAATCTGATATGTATTGTAGCAAGATGCTTTAGCACAAACTCCTCTTTTCTGTCTTCTGAAGAGAAGAGCTGAGTGGAGCTAGTTTATGGCACATTTTTCTGAGCTGAGGATTACCTTCAGCTTTGTTACTTTGACATTGAGTCCTTCTCTTGTGTGAGACATTTTCCAGCAACAAACAGCCAAGTGCTCCCTATGCATGAAGCAGGTAGGACCGTATTCCTTCCAGCTACAAGCCCAAATGATGTTCATTTAATGATTCTGGGTACATCTTAAAACACAGGCAATTTTAGAGGTAAAAATCAGCATGCAATGGCTATTACGAAGACAGGCAAATCTCTAGCTGAATTATTTTCTCCTTCACAGAACGTATCAATTTCTTGCAGCACGATACCTCCATCAGGGAAGAGGACTGAGGGGAGCTCAGCTTAACCAGGCTGTCATTGCCCTGGAAGCAACAGAATAGTAGTAGTTCATCTCCAGCTGCTGTGGTGGAAACAAAGAATCCTTTCATAACCTGCAGAGCTTTGCACATATGTCTTCTACATATGCCTGACTCTCCTTTAGAGTCAGGTTTCTTTATGTTGCTGCAATTCGCTTGCAGAGAACTTAAATTTCACTTTTAAGGTAGTACTGAGCTGCTAGAGAGGCCCCAGAGGCTGGTAGCAACAGGATCAAAAGTTAATGTGACCTTTGCAGCACCTAATTTATGAGAACCTCTCTGGCTCCGAGGAGAGACTTGCATGCCTATTCCTCCTATCCTGTTGAGTTACTAGCATCTATACTAGCCTGACTGGGGAGTTGCAAGTCACCTGCAATCAGCCAAATTTGCATCCTGCTGCATCAGTTGAGTCAGGTGATGCCTTAGGCACTTATCACGGGCTACAGGGCAGAAGTTCCATATGCCATCTAGAACATTATCATGGGGGAAGAAGGCACCTTGTATCCATGTCTTGTTAAAGAATAACCCAGAGCGGAGCAGGAGTTTCTCACCAGTAGGGTTTTGTTTGGTTTGGTATGTTCGTTTATTTTTGCAACTACTGAATAAAATCCAGAGGCAGCCTTGAGAGTCCTCAGGAATCAAAGGTGCCTTCTCAGCTGAATGCCCCATTGACACTACTGGCATTTAAATCCTCCCTGTTATGATTAAACTCTTTTCCAGCACGGTGGCACAGCTTCCACAGGGAGATGCAGGCTGCTGATCAAGATGCTCTTGTTGGAAACTGAATCCCCAAGAGCAGTTGTTCCACTGCTAAGAAAACACTGCACCTTGGAAGGGTCTAGGGACGTGGAAATGGAGAGTGCAACAGCTGCCATCACTGTTCCTAATGTCAGCTGCTGGATTTTGCTCTGTGCCCTGTCCTATCAGTCCAGCAGGCTTAGGCAATGATTACTGGAGGCAGCTCATCCCTTTCCATGGACAGAAGCATCCTCATCTCCTGAACTGTACTAGGTTTTAGCAGAAACAAAGTGCACGGTCACTTAGCCCAGCTGGGAGAGGAGCACCTTATTGCATGGGACGATGCCCAGCGCATGTGCAGGTTTTCAGTCAGACACAGGGGACCTAGGTACCTTCAAGGCAGTGACAGCCAGGCTGTGAGAGATATCCTTTTGGCCTTTGCTGGAATTTTGCTGAAGCCTAAGTCCATTTTCACTTGCTGGATAAAATGCAAACTCAGTCCCGTTGGATAAACTGCAAACACAGTCCTTGTTCCGTTTCAGATAAGTGTGTATCAAAGCACTGTCTTGCAAGTAGTTGGAATTTTATGTGAAATACCTTCACAAAATATGAGTGGCAAGCTGTGTGCCTATGTACCAAAGCAGTGGAAGTGCCCTGTAGGCACAGCTTAAAAAGATCTACCCTCCCTCCACCCCCACCAGTAATTGCTGAATGCACATAATCAGGTATTCTTCATTTTCTGTTACAAGATTTCCCTCGTTTAATTTTCTCTTTGCTGTTGAAACCTATTAAAAGAAAATGATGGAGCAAACAACTAGAACTTATAGGTGTAATGTTCAGTTGTTTCCATAATCAGAAGAAAATAAAGTCCCTTGGATCATGTAATAGAAAAATGAAGAATATCTGAGCACCATCTCAAGCAGTGTTTGCTTAATGAATATAAGACAGTGTTGATAGCAATATTTCTTGTTGGTGGTACTTTATCATGTGATGGGGACTGCATTATGCAGCTCTAATTCTGGTTTGTGTTTTTTAATATACTTTTAATGAAGAAATGTAGATCTCATGGCTCTTAATGAGTGCACTTTTCACTCATAGGTAGAAGGAAGGGGAAGGAAATAGCTTTGGGAAAAAGAAAAAAAGAAGCATCCTCTATCAGAATAGGAAGACAATAAGGGGGTCATTTATGGAATGGTACATTTGGACCTCCCATGTGCTTTTCAACCAGCCACACATACCTCTGTGTACCCAACCCAGTTTCACAAGAAAAGCTCCTTCAGTCTTGAAATCTAGTTCCAAATGCTTATTAGTGAGAACATATTCAGGGACTGTGGCTTTTCAAAAGGCACTCTTACAGATATTTTCACAACTGTATTGTCCTCTGGAAATATTCCTGCAGGCCTAGGGCTCTTGTGTGAATGCAGATGCCCATGGACATTTACATGCATAAGGTATTTGCTTCTAATTTATGCCTTTGGGCTGATATAAGTGAGAAGAATGAAGCAAAAATGTTTGCTTGAAATTCTTAATAAGGTTCAGAGGGATTTTAGTTATAAATGGTATTTTGAATGCAAAACAAAATAACCAGAAGTTGTTCTTTTTGAGTAGCTTCTTTGTCATTGGTATGAACTTTACCACAGGGGGTAGATATGCAGAAGTGGAAAATTCATAGTACATTGCCCTCTCTGCTGGAACTATTGTTTTTCATTATATAAATAACTGAAATGAACTGTTGAAAGATTGGGTAGGTAGAGAAGGATATCTTTTTCTTTTAATGTAATCCCTTTTCCTTTAGTTCCTGTTACACATCAAAACTATGTAGGTTAAAATCCTTTCTGAACCTCTTCCCAGAAACATCAATGAGAATTTGCTTTTAAGTGTCTTGGCCACCCCAGCTGTGGAATAAAGCAGAAGTTTGCTGCAATTTATATGCTCTAACATCTTATGCTAATTAATCCCAACCCCAAACAAAGCTAAGGGGAGAGAGAGGGGGAGAAGCAATGAGATAATAAAATTAATACTTATGCAATTAGGAAAGAATATTCCTCGGTGGTTAGCGGGGTTAGCATACAGCTCATTTTTATCTCCTCTGTATGTCCCTTTTTGCTTCTCTATTTTATCTATCTTCTTGTTTCTTCCAGTAATCCTGGACTGAGGAGCAAAGCACAAGGTAAACCTTATGCTCCTATAGGAATACTTCACTATGCCATGGTATGGCATATCTCAGTCAGGAAACTCCAAGCCAGAAAGTCGTTTTGATACAAAAAAATGTGTGAATGATCAACCCCAACCATATCTGTGAGTCTTCCCTGGGAAAGAAAAATGAAATGCCTGTTTTTACCGTTTTTTCTCTTTTACAGACCCAAGTGACTCTGAAGGTGAAATCACAAGAGGTCATACTAGAGTAGACAGCACAAGCCTAGGAGATTAAACTAATGTTCCCAGACCTCAGGGAGACTCCTGAACACCCTGTCTTCATGGTAATCCCATCCTGATCTCCTTCCTTCCTCCACCCCTTATGTAGGGATTTAAGGGTGTTTAGGTAGCTTATGATCACTCAGGCAACAAAATATAACTGTAAAAGCTTTCTGCACTGAGATTGTTATAGTTCTTTCTTATTGCAAACCTGTCCAAGGCACCATATCTGCAATCTTGTGTAATATATCTTGCCTGGCTAGAAAAATGTGGTGACACCCTGTGTGAATGAAGGGCTACCTGTCTTAAGGATGGAGGAAACCTGGATACCAGAATTTTAAATAATTCATAGTAGAACTGTGTAACAATTTGGATTCTGAGTACTTCCTTTTGAATCAGACAATCCAAGAAAGAAAGAAATCTAGTCAGGCTTTCTTGACACTGGGTAGCTAGGATACACTCTATCTGGAAAGTCCCTACCCTACAAACCCCGATGCAAACCCAGTGTCCTTGGCCTGTGAGTGTGGTGCATGGAGCGTGGGGTCCCGACCATGGCTTCTGGCATAGCACTTAAAAACCAGTTGGAGCAGGTCTCTTCTGCATATCTCGGCTCAGTGCTGATGTGCCACCCCCACTACAGTGGATGGAAACAAGAACTAATGCTGAATTGAAGAAGCATGTGGACAGAAGAGATTTTGTTGTTCAATTTTTGGGAACACAGCACACCTTGTTTCTCCTATCTTGCAAACGACAGACAAGACATTTTCAAATATAATGGACTTCAAATGTCAGGTGTACTCAAGGGTGAGACTGTGAATGCAAATGAACTGTTTTGATAAGTGCAATCTAAATACCAAAACCAAATTACAGCTTCCCTGTCATTGCAGTTCTGCTGTGTGAGGTGAAAGCAGCACAAAATCCTGGGAGATAAGCAGATGATATGGATCTTCTGGAGGGGAAATGGGGCGCCATTAAGTGTGGTTAACCAAGAAATGAGGGAAAGCTCTGATAAAAGTGCAGGGCAGTTGAACTGGAAACAAACAAAAAACCAAGCAACTTCCTGAGGTTTTCTTTAATTACCGCTTCTGTCTTCCATCTCAAGGACAAATAGGTGGTCCCAGATCCTACAAGAGGAGGTCTGCTACAGAAGCAAGCTATCTGGTCCTTCACAACCCATCTATTCCCTGGTACCTGCCTGTTTCTTTTGGGCATCACTGAATTACTCAAGCTGTGATCTGAAGAACTGTCTTCTCCTCTACTACCAATTTGAAATTACTAATACTTTATTTTACTTTAGAAAGACAATCTTCCACAAGAGCTGAGGTGAAGATTTTTAAATTATTCAACCACTCTATGCAAATAATAACTAATTTTTGCAATGCCCTGGTGAGGTAGGTAATTATATGTTATCCTTTCTGACAGGCAGAGACATTAAGTTTGAATCATTGGCTCTAGACCAGAGGAGATCTTTGAACTCAATTTTCCTGGGCTGAGCTGAAATTTTGAAAGAAGCTCCAGTTTGATCAGATGCAGGTTTTTGTTTTCCATTTTTGTCTTGTCAAGAAACCAAGCTTGGAAGAATATCCCTTGGCTGAGTGGCCAGAATATGTTCATAAATGATTCACTTGAACCTTTCACAGTCAAAAATGACACTGAGAGTACCATGGAAATAAATTTTTGAGGGTAGATGAGTCATGGGTTTCATTGCAAGTAATGACAAAAGCTGATTCTGTTACTCACATGAGTTTTATCCTCACTGCCTAAAGCTTTTGCTGTATAGTGATCTGGCTGGATTGCTCCAGCTACCTTTCCAGTTTAGGGTCTTGTCATAGATGAGGGAGTGTGGTTTTGGTGTACTAAAACTGTGTAAACCTGAAGTAAACAGTACCCATGTTAGGTGCAGGCCCTCAGTAATCCAAAACTGGCTTGTGGTCTGAAACAGGTTTTGTATCTCTTCCAGAATCTGCCACCTACAACAGCTCAATTATCTTACGAATGACTCACTGAGTTCTTGTGGCAGTGAGCTCCTGTCCTAATTAAGGGAACAACCACCTGAGCTCTTTCCTTGCACAGCTTTCCTGTTCCCCTTTTATCTTCTCTCTGCCATTCCTTAACTTACTTCACTGTGACCTGTCCCCAGCTGTTTGTGCCCATGCTTACCTTACCCAGTCATTGCATTTACATGCTCAACATCACTCTGGACCCCTTCTGCATGATTTTAGGTGACCAGAAGGGTGAATGGAGCCCCAGGAGGAGCAACATGGGGGTAACAAGGCAGCAGCACTATGAAAAAGCACTGGTCCTTCTCCATAATGACAACTGGCTCAGCTGCTGATCTTTAGGCCACAGGTGGGCTCTCTCTGGAGATGTCAGACTGTACCTGCTGGTGAACGCTATCAGCCATGCTATTTGAGCTCTGAGTACCCTGGGATAGCCACCTTCATCCCTGAGCACATCCTACTCTGACATTCAATTACCATTACAGGCATCCTCTTTAGCTTCAAAACAAAGTCATGAGGAAATATGGAAACTTCTGTAACTTGTCCTGCACTGCACGACATCTGGGTCCTGTAAAGTACTCCTAGCCCCATCCTCACAAGAACTCCACCACTACAGGATCTCGAATATTTCTGAAACAACTTTTTATGTTTCTTGATGGAAATTACAGTTTTTACGTGTTTTGAATGCCCATTTATTAAAAAAATAGTATTTTCTAATGAAGTGATGTACAGAGTGACAGCAAATATTTGCCTCAAACATTCTATAAGAGATCTATCTATCCTGATTTTTTGAGGAAGAATATGAGGCACAGCAGGATGAAGTTATTTGATGAAAGTGCTCAAGTCTGCTATGACAAATGAGAACTTTAATGAGAACTGTGATTTCCTGATTTTCTGATATGCTGTTCAATAATTCGCTCCGTAGTTATGCTATAGTTCTGTTTGCTTATTTTAAATACAGTGTTTAGAAAGTAGAAATTAACTTCTCTGGTTATGCATGTACAAGTAGGCATGACATGTATCTCCTTAGATTTTACTTCCATGTTAATACGCATAGAAAACTTCCACCTGCTGTCCGGTCAGGCATGGAACTGTGATTTTTGCCACAACAGGGGGTAGGATTTATGTTCAGAGACAGTGTACAGTTAGACATGCTCTTGCTTTAGCATCTTTCATCCTAGAGCTCTGAAATGGAGGATGGAGACTTCCGCTCCAGTATAGCAAGGCTTTTCCCCCCATTCTAAAAACGCAAACACAAATACAGTTTCAGATGACAGTCTTATAAAACAGATCTAAGCCATTCTGGATTTTTGTTGTTTTTGTTTCCCATCATCAAAATGGGATCTAGGATCTGTCTGTGATGTAACTACCAACAAGTCAATGCAGTTAAATATTAATTTTCAAATTCAACAGATCACGTGTGTCATTATAATAATTCAGGGCTTTAGAAGCATAGTGAAGAAAGGATCTTGAGAGAGGCACCACATAGCACAACTGAACTCATTTATCTGGTTTTGCTGCAACCACCTCAACACAAATGCTGATTTAATAACACTCTTTGCTCCTGCTGGATTCAGTGCTCACCACAGGTGCTATTTACCTCTGAAATGCATGGTGACTACCAATCAGGCTCAGGGAGCGGCACATTTTTCAATAATAGATCAGTGTCTGAACATGTCAGCAACTCATGCTATACTTAAGTCTAGTAATGCTAACACTGAAAACAAAGGCTCAGTTCATAAGTTCAGAGGACTTAGCTAGGACAAGCAGGAGCACATCAGCCAAACACATCACTGCCACGTTAGAGAAGGGCTCATTAGCTCTTGGAAGGTGTTTGTCCCAAGTACTGCAGGTTCTTCCCATTAATATATTTACTCATTTTGTTTTCAAATGCATTCTCCCACATGTTCTGCAAACACCTGGGCATCCCTGTGAGTGTGCACTTTCTACAAGAGCTCTCTCTGGACATACGTCACGGGGCCACATGTGGTAGTGGGAGCATCAGATATGGGAAAGGATTACAGAGCCCTGATTCTCATTGTCAGCAGCTTTCCTCCTGGCCAGACGATAAATGGAAAGCAGTACACAAAATTGCTGTGAGTAATGAGGAGCAGCAAAAAGTAAGCTATCTGAAGTATTATGGAAGAGATAGAAATCCCATTTCAAGCGCATTTATAAAAGATAGTTACACTACTCGCATTTGATAGGTCCAGGCTTGTGCAGGGGTACATCAGCAGAATGTGGTATTCTTGTGGCTGTAGCCATTTACACAGATCTAATTTGGCTCAGGCCAGGAAACTGAGGAGCTTTGCTTTGCTTGAAAAATTTCGGGAGTCCGAAACTTTCTGTTCTGAACAGAGTGAGAAGAAAACCACCTTGCTTAAGAAAGAGAACATAGATAAGAGAGTACGAGCATCTCCACCTGAGGATAAACAATTACCTGGAAATTAGTCTGTGGACAGAAATCTGCTGAATGTGATGGTCACAGGAGTAAGTCTGCCTGCACTCACCCCGCTTCAAGCAGCTTCTTGGAAAAACAGGGTTATGAAGAAATATCTTCACCTCCTAAATTGAACTGCCATGTTTTATATATTTAGCCAAATAATTACCAGCCAAAGAGGAGAGGTAAGAATTTCAGTTTGTGCCTCATGCATCTCAGGAGAATGCTTTAATCATTAAGTACTGGTTGGTGTGAATCTCAGTCACTTTCACCTCCTGGAATCACTCCTGGGCTTAGTAAGCCTTCTGGATCAATATACCAAGCTAATTGAAACTTTTCATGGAAAAGTTCTGTTTCACCTTACTGATATTTTCCCTAGGGAAA
>NW_008239054.1:3199889-3216756 GCF_000691975.1 Corvus brachyrhynchos | reverse complement strand
ATCAGTATCACTTCATATATTGTCATAAAAATGCCATCTATTTTAGTAGTCTATTTTAGTAGAGATTTGGGTAGACCACAGTATTTTTTTCCAATTGCTTTTTCTGATTTTGCTTAGATGCTATACACAAGGGGTGGCTGAGAAATTCTTTTTGCTATATTTCTCCTCTAGAGAGATTTGTTTTTTCCAACTTTGAGCTGCTGCTGAATTCAGATGAGTATCAAAGCCTAGAAAACACTGAAATTTTGTCACTACAAGAGAAAGATCATCTACTAAAAAAACCCCAGCCTGAAATATCAGAAAATCTCTCAAAATAAATATATGGTGTCCCGATGAGTGCACCTGACTTAGCATGGAATTGGAAAATGACAAGCAGGAACAGTGTCATCACTCTGTCATGAGTGACCCTACTGTGTTATGAGCTCTGTTTTAGAGTGGTTTTGGAACTTCAACCAAACACCCCACAGGATGCTTTCTAACACACAAACAAAAGTAAGAACAACATAAATGTGATGGTGCTCTTCATCAATAAGATGTAGGATGCCCAAAAAGATGACTTCCACATACCACCACAAATACAAAACTTTCCCTTCTATTTATGTTTTGAATTGCGGTGCCCAGAAGAAGGCTCCGTGATCTAAAAGAAGAGATTTGGTGATAATGGGGATAATAGATGGTGGGTACAGGTTATAAGAAACATGAGAAAGAAGAGAGGAAAATAACTGTGAAAAATAGTAGAACAGTCTGAGCAGTCAAAGCACAAGTATCCCAGGAAGAATAGTAAAAGTAATAAAGAATGGCAGAAATACAGAGATGTAGGCTATGGAGTAAGCTCTAAAATCCTCTTTGTCTAAAGCAGATAAAGTGCTTGAAGCCAGTATTTCACAGTACCTCTGCAGCTCTTGGTCTCAAACCTCTGGAGCAGAAGGAAGGCATTTATTCACATATAAAATGGATGCAGCTGAAGGGAATGCAGTGAATGAGGAACAGCCACTCAGCCATGCAGAGGGACTGCTAGTCAGGCACCAAAATAAATTAAAATAGACTGTTCACCACCTAATGCAAGAATAGAAGTGAGGATTACTTCTCACACAGAAGTCAAGGCTCAGATATTTCAGCTCTGCAGCTGTGGCAAATGATGCAGAATTAGAATGTGCTAGTAGAAAAACTATTAACAATCACCAACTGTGTCAAAGCATTCTCTCTCCCTTTCTCTTTCATGAATTGTTCTTAATTAGACTACATTTCAAATGTGGTTACTATTTAATAAGAATCTTCAAAAGAAAACAGAGCTAAATTGACAAAGATTGTAAAAAAAAGCCTAATTTCTTTGGGTTTAATCCTTTGTGCCAAATAAACTGATGTTTTCTCAAATTTCATACTTATTTTAGAAAAGTTAATTGTCTGAGAATGAGTATCTGCAGACAAACAAGAAGACAGAGTTTGGTATAAACACACCCACGCCCAGTCAAGCTTTCATTCTCAGCCCCTCAGAGAGGGTACATTAGTGCAGGAAAATAAGCAAATCCTATGGTAGCCAGAGTCCATTACAGAGCTCTAAGAATTTATCACGTGTCCCTTCATGCACGGTTTCCCAAAAACGCAAGTGCAGAGCTACCTTCCAACCTCGTATTCGCTGGTGTACATTTCTATGGAAAAGATGATGTTTACAGTGCTCTTGCTGCCCTTATATGAATTACTTAAGTTTCTTTAAGCAGGTGTGGATCGGAGCTTTAGTGACTAAAGTTCACAGAGCAGTGAAGAGAAGCCATTTCCCCTGGAGACACTTTGATCAAAGGAAGCCCATGAGAAATAATGCTGAGGGTCACAGAAGAGGCGCAGCTTCTGTCACAGGAATACACCCTAAGGCAAGTGGATTTACAAGAATCAGAAGGAGAGGAGAAGGGAAAAAATGGAAAGGCACATGGCAGGAGTTAATTTTAACTGCCAACATAAGAAGTGGCAGGGAAGAGCAGGACATCTATGAGAAGTTAGAAAAGCCTGGAGCAAACATGGTGAACTGGCAAGGTAGAGAAGATAAGGAGAGAAACTTAATTGAACGCTTTGAAGTTATATCGAATATTAGAGAAAGAGAAACTAGTTTGTGGGCCTAAAATTACCCACAAAGTGAAATGGAAAAATCAGTGACAGGAAAGGAAAGAAATCCTTGATGCAGCTCAAAAATCTGAGGGATGAAGAAGGGAAGCCAGTAGAAAAGGCTGCAGTTTCCAAAAATGCATGCACACCCATGCTTCTTTAGGTATATGCTTTCCTTCTTCTTTCTAAAAAATCTAGATGGGGAGGGCTGTTACTACTTCACAGTTCAATGTTTCTAGACTCCACCTAGCTTGTCCAAAGCTGCCAGAGTCCTCCAGGTTCCTGACCCTGATGAGAGCCCCATTGGTGGCACCACCAGGGAAGCTGATGTTCACATCCCTGCTGCCAAAACCCACCAGTGACTTGCATGGCTACTGCGCACTGGTGCAGGGGATGCGACACTTCCAGAAAACCAGAACTGGAGTCCAGCAAGCAGCAGATCCACAGAACATGTGCTGTACTGTATCCTAAGAGTAGTCAAGGTGGACACTGGGATGGCTTTGATCACACATAAAGCAGAACAAAAGGAGGAAGCAGATATTGCCTCATCTGTATTTGCAGCACTCTGTCATTACTGCTTATATAATAATTGGGGTAAAACCCAAAGCATCACAGAGTGCATGTGTCTCACTGTCTGCCCCAAGTGGTGGGGCACAGTAATTAGGATTCTTTGAGGAACTCAAGATTTTGACTTGTTAACTTGGCTTGCAGGGGCAGGCGGTTGAGTGTGAGAGAAATCATGATGACAAAATACAGGAAGGGAAAAATACACAGTATGTCACTTTTCAGGGGGATTGTTAGTCATAAGGTAAGACAAATTATGTCTGTCAACTTGATGCTTTTCTGTGCTTTCCTACGTATATATGTGTATACATAGATATATAAGTAACCTCTGAAATGCTTAGTTATAATTCAACAATTTGTAAGAAAGTTTCTTCCCTGGTACTTTGCATGTTTTATTCCCAAGACAAGAGAAAAGAGGTGGAAACAAAACTGTTCTCAATACAAATCTGATCAGCCTCTTCAGTTTCTTTGTTATGATAATTGGTAATTACAGGGTGAAAAAAATCTTCATTTAACATGAAGATTGCTTCAAGTGCCTTCCCTACATTTTTTTTTCCCACCTATGGATGACATCTGTACTGAAGGTTAGACCGGGTCACATGAACTCTCTGAGCAGCTACCAGCCACTGCTCTCTGCTCCCCCGTTCCCCAGCACCCAGGGAAACAACTAGGGCAGTACCAAGATCTGCATATTTGAAATGGGCTCCAATGTGAGGTGGCTCTTTGAGATACTACATTTTTCTCCCTGTTTAGCCCAGTGGACTGAAATTTACATGGTGCCAGTGAAGCCATCAGGAAAGCTCTGGGCCAAGATCAGAAGCTTAAAGAGGATTAAGCCCATTCTGAGAAGAGTCACTGCCTAGTCGTCCTCTGATTGGGCCAGACAGATCCTTGCTCCCTGAGGATGACTGTGGCTACAGGCATCTGGCACTGGGTCACTGCATACCTACCCTCAGGAACAGGACCTTTCCAGCAAAAACCCACCCAGCTTCATGCCCATCTGCTGCACTACACCAGGGTGTGTCCTGAGTGATGACAGGTGAGTCCTATCCTTCAAAGTCAGCTTCTGTGCATGTCACAGAATCACGGAATCACAGAATCACAGAATAGTCTGAGCTGGAAGGGACCCACAAGGATCATCGACTCCAGTGCTTAAGCGAATGGCCAGTACAGGGATCAAAACCACGATCTTGGTGTTATTAGCACCCCTAAAAGGCACTCAGTTTCCAAGGACCAGTTCTTGACAGGCGTTAGTTATGGCACTCACTCTAACCACCAAATTCTGTGTTGGATTTCATAACCAGTTTCTGTTTCCATCCTGGCTTGAACCCTTGGTCGGAGTTAAGAGGTTCACTGTGGGCTTCCCGTCACAGGTCCCGACACTCCCCCAGCCTGGAGGCGAGTTTTCCTGGCAGTCTGTGGTAGATAAGCTTTGCTTCCAGCAATGTGGGGAAACTGCTCTGACGAGTCCCCAGGGGCTCTGGTAGCAGTGGGGAGGGCAATGGGAAATGGCAAAGGCCTGACTAAGGACAGTTAGACCTATTTCCCCAGCTGCTTGATTATCTGGTCGCCTTCCTGGCCACGTCCCCTGCCCTACACACAAGCACACATGCAGGTCTGCACACACACACACACAAGTGCTGCCTTTCCAAGTTCATATTAGAGTTCTGCTATGCACAACTTGCATTTCTATATTTTTTTTTCCTGAAGCAAACACGAGACATCTATGATGGAAAGATTAGATCTGGATAAATTAGATGTAATATCAGGCAATTTTCAGAGCAGAACTAAACATTTTTAAGTGGTCCTGGAAAAGGGGAAAATATTCACTTTTTAGAAAGTATTTGATAACACTGCTGAAAGGAGTTGAAATTTGATTCAAGGGTAGCCTTGTCTCTTTATTTCCTTCTGAATGCTTTTGGGAGCTTGCTTTCTAATCTTGACTAGATACATGTGCTCATGTATGCCTATTTTATACTGCTGTGCTTTTGTGGATTTTTCTGAAGTATTACAAAAAAAAGGAAACAAAGAAAAACTCATTGATGTGAAAGAAATTTCCAGCTGAATCTGGGTGCTTGACAGTGTGTACAGGTGTGCTAAAATAAATACACAGCCTCTCAGAAAATGTAAAACAGGCATTCCTATACAGTCTATGGTACACTGCACACAAATCTGCCAACAGGTAATGAATGAATAATGTTGGTGACTACTGAACCTCAAACAAATATATTCCACTGTTATCCAGGGAAAGTGTGAACTCAAATGTAGTCACAGATTCTACAATAAAATTTTATGGGACATTGTATTTATCCATAACACCTTTAAATGTAAAGGTAGAAGGAATCGACTGTGTGTATTCAGGAAAAAATACTACCAATCATACCATACCAAGGGGAGACAGTATTGTTTGGAACAAAGCAAAATCAGCTTCAAACCTTGCTTCCATTAGGAAGCTGAGCAGTACTGTATATAGATAATGTGAGAAAAGCTGCCAAAATCTGTTGTTATCTGGGCTTTCTGTTGTGCAGCAAGCACTTCTTCGTCATTTATTGGTAACTTCTCAGTGTAATGGAGTTAAACCGGAATTACATTGGTATTATCACTAACGATTTTCAATCTGGTTTGCTTTATGAGACTTTTAAAGAGTTGTTTCAGTGTTCCTATTACTTCTTTCCTTTATTGTAAAGCCACTTACAGGATTGCCCTCTCTCACTATAGATTTTGTATATGCTGTATTTGTAGAATACATTTCATCAGAACAAAGTAATGACTTGTGGTAAATGAACTCATGTGGGAACTTCTTAGAATGTGCACTGCCCATGAAAATATACCCTCCACATTAAAATAATGTTTACCCCACAGAACCACAGCAGTTTTAAACTCTGAGCCACACGTTCCCCATTTTTTTAGCTTTTGGCTGTTTGAGCCCCAGATCAGAGAAACCACCACCTGTACACCCGAGAGCACTGAGCTGCCAAGGTTTTCGCTGGAGCCAAGACATCCATTGTGGATGGGGAGCTCCCAAGAAGGACATCAGTATTTTCCACAGAAATAAACCTTAGATCTTTCAGCTGCAGTTAGGAAACCAGGAGGGGTTTGCAACTAATCTCCAACCAGGAGCTTCCCTTGGGAACCTGATTTTCATGTCTGTGTCTCCTTCCTCTGTCCAGGATTGTACCTGACACCCTGTCATTCCTGTATTTTTTTGAAATACCAGGAGCTCAGGCTACTCTGAAGGGGCAAGTACCAGCTCATATCTTAGGGGTTCTGCTGGGAAATGCCAGTGCCTTCTAACATGCCCCAGGCAAGAGCCTTCACCTCGGCCCAGTAATGCAGAAGCAGAAGTGCTGCACTGCTGCAGAAGCAGAACTGCAGCATATTCTGGGTTCTTCTCTAGTGCCCTGTTCAGCTATGCAGTATCACATTAAAACTGCAACTGGTTTTACCTCTCAGCCAACCATCATGTCTCCTTGTTATAGAAGGCCAGGCTGAAACCCTTTAACCACTTGGTTTCTTCTTCAGGAGATGTCCCTCATCCTGCCAGGGCAGCAATGTGGGAGGAGCAGAGAAGTGAGCCCCAGGAAAGCCATTTTACCCATTCTATTTTATCTGCTGCTGACAGAATTGAAGACTTTTCTCTGTCCAGGTTGCTTAAAAACTCGCCGGTGCAAGGTGGTGGAGTGTGGCACTGACTCCTCACAAATGTGAAAAATGTCTCGTGGGTTCCTGCAATCCCCTTTTCCTCGGTGGGTTTATGCTCCTCCTCAGTGTTTCCTGATGCACGGCTGCCTCCCCATAGCAAGCACAGCATTCCCCATTCCAGTTGGATGGCTCTCCACACCATTAGTGAACACAGCGGGGCCATCCATACAGGAGCCAGGACTGCAGCCACAGTTGTGATTGCATTTGGCATGAAATTTCATTTGTCATAACTCACTTTTCATTTTGTTTGCAGCTCTACAGTGTTACTGCTTGCCTGAACTGTCCCACACATATTCAGCCACAGACTCCAAGCAGGATTTGGAGAATCTGAACACAGTGCCCAGCGGTCCCTGGCAAACTGGTGGGAGGGGCAGCTGTTGCTGTGCCTTGCTTGCAGAGGGCTAGAGGCACTGGGCAGGCACCCTCTGCCTGTGCCTATCTGCTCACAAGAATGCTGGCAGCAGCTCTGCTGCATTTGGAATGCAATGTGTACCCTCACGCTTCTCTCCAAGAATTCCCCACTGGCCTTACAGCAGTCCCGTTTCTGCGCCTTTGCTCCCGTACTGTTTCCTGTTACGACACACAGGCCTCGATCCCTGTGGGCCTTGGCTGAGCTATCTGTGCAAAGGTTTATCATGTTTTTAAGGTATAAACTGATGTCATGCATTAAATCACTACTTTTATAGACTTATTTAGTGCAAAATCACATTCACACTTCATTTACCAGATCCCAAAGCTCCAGAGAAATCAGGATCATTTGTTCCTAACCAGGCGGATATAACTGAGAACTGCAAGGGAGGACAGCTACAAGGGGTTATCTGGGTGTATCTTAAAGCCGGTTTACAGGTCAATAAATACAAGTACATTCATTATAGCTGTATCCAGAGGCTGCATAGGGATGAGTTCATGTTTGCAGACCACAAAGCTTTATAATGTTATTCAAGAAGGATAACACTGAGATGGATGCTTCTGCCCACCGTGAAGGTGTGGTGTAATGAGTGACAGGAGAAAGCCACAGCCTTTGCCCAGAGACAACTCACACTTTCTAAGTGGCTTCAGAACAGCTGAAGTCAACTAGCTCATGACAATGAGAGCAGAGTTAATACACACAACGATATCCGATTAGCTCGGAAGACTGGAACTGGAGGTGAACAACACAACAACAGAGTTTGCTGGGAACCTGAATGTCTTTTACAAGGACAATTCTGCCATTTCAGACAAGGGGAAAAATCCTTCAAAATTGGAACCAGGACATAAGAAAATTAAAATTTTTCACTACCCAGAATTTCTGGGAAATGTTGACTTGGTACTTAATAATTTTCTCACGAGTCATGTGTGAGCCATTTATTTCAACATGATAAAGACTTCTCTTTCTTTACATTTGTGGTTAGTTTCATTTACAGCTATGCCATATGAAATGTAATGTAAATTCCCATAAATCATTCAGTGAGATTCTCTTCTGCCTCGACGTTTTGACTTGTTGCAAACAGTGTCTACTTAAGAAATCATCACATTCCCAAAGGCTGTATAGCAAGAGTTACGCTTGGGGCTTTTTGTGTAGTTTATAGTCAAAAAGGAATCCTGCACTTGTTAGATTGCAGTTTGGAGGGTCAGGTCATTTCTCTGTTGGAGCACATTTTGGGAGAGACAGGAAAGACTTATTGGAATACCCTCTGTCCTCTTCAGTTTTCATCAGCATTAATTTGCAGCTTCCTCTTGCTTCCATATTTTCTCTTTAATGAGCACATGGAGAACTGGTCTGTTATGAAATACCAGTAAGCTACAGATGAAAGTATGTCAATATGAATAGGTTTAAGCAAGACAGGAAGAAAAGCTCAAGTTCTACTCCCACTCTTCCCATACCTTAAAATCATAAGATATTTGACACTGTCAATTTGACTGTCACCGGGACTAAAAAGTAACTTTGTTTCTGTGAGATGAAGGAGGCCAGGCTGTACATGGGGCTGGCATGTCCCAATACATTAAAAATGGCCAAAAAGACCAATAAAATCATTCCTGCCACACAGCTTACAAAATCTGTGTCTCTGCTGGAATGGCAGCACTAGTGAGGTGCATCACAAAACATCTCAGCAAATGTCTTTGCTATGCAGAATTTGCTGTATTTCCCATTCAATTGATTTAAAGTGTCTCACAATGGATAATAGAACACAACAAAAACACATTTTTATTTCTTTATACAAATATATACAAATATATTTTTATATCTATGTTTACAGAAACTAAATTTAGAGCAGTGTTGACAATAACTCGTTGCATTTCTGCCCTTCATCCCTTTAATTTTAGATCCATTTATCTGTTGGGATTTCTGCGAGTTTGCCTTGAGTTAGTTGCCTAACATGGGGCTGACTGAGATGCTGTTTGAGATGTTCTGTGCTCTCCCACCTGGCCTCCAGTGGCTGGTCCAGGGACCTGCCAGTGCTGTGCTAACTCCTCTGCAACCTGAGGGTGCCCAAAATGGCACTGCACACCTAAAGAGCGGAATCCCAATTTGCAACCCCTTCACTACGGGAAATAATGGAGGGAGAGAGGCATGAGACTCTGACATGGAAATTCATGTTTCTATCTGCTGCTGCCTACATTACTGCTCTTGCAGCCTGGCAGCTTCTTTATAAGAGCTGCTGCAGGATGGAGTTGCTTTTTCCCTCTGATTACACTGCTGTTAGAGCTGTCTGGCAGGAGCTGCAGCCCTTCTGTTTCCTGACTGAGCATGCTTGTGTGGGGTTGGATTAAGTGAGGCTCCCTGTGGGAATGGCTTCTATGTGTTCTTGGTTTCCTTCCCAGCCTGGTTTCTCTCCATGCTGCAGACACTGGGATCCAGGTGCTGAGGGGTGGAATTATGAGCAGTGCATCCCTGTAATCTATGCAGAGCAGGATTTAGGATGTTTAGCAGGGGCAAAGAGCCTTGTCTCTCCAGCTCACCAGCTGCAGTGTGTTGCCTGGGCAGAAAATGCTGTTCTGGTTGCCCAAGGCCCACCACTCAGGATGACTCCCCAGTCCTATCCCATCTCCTAAACCTTATTTTTTTTACTTGTCTCCCTTCCCAGTTGCTACTCAGGATGAAACTGCATTTTGTTCACTTTATTTGAGACAGCCTAATGCTCTGGAAGTACTTGTGGGCCAGAACTACATGCCCCTTTCTGTTTACTTACATGAGGCAATTAGCACTGTCTTAGGCAGAAAGGACCTCCCAAACATTTTGGGGACAGAAATGGAGGTGTATGAATCACGGAACTTGTCAAGCTGGTTATAACCTCTGCTCCCACTTGACCCATTTCCTGAGTCCAGTGATGAGGCATCCCAGTGATGCTGGTGCTGCTTTCTGAACAGGAAAATGCACCTTAGCCTCCTCAGAAAGGGATTATTTTGTGCCCTGAAACATGAAACCTTAATTCCTCCTACAACCACATTTCATTTCTGTGAACAGTTGAGCCTTCTTCAACATTTTTTGAACCTGGAAAAAAAAAGAGAATTATTAGAAGTAAAATATGTTATTAAATGAGAGCTGACATGTGTCAGGCTTATTGATGGGAACTTGCATAAAATGTGATATTACTTCATTCCTACCTTAATTGAAGATATTTTCAGCCTAAGTGATGTGTAACTGCTCAGTGATTTAGCCCTCCTTTATGAATAATTACATTACATGTATTCTCTCTGGGTATTTCCATTGATACATAGGATAAGTGTCTCTCAGAATAGCCTGTAAAGGGGTCAGGCAGATCTCACTTCACTGAATCCCTTTGAAAATAGCGTATTTTGCCTTCTTAAAATCAATAGTTAAATTAATAAACACAATGAGAAACCTTTCAAATGAGAGGAATATTCCCTCTGCTTATTATCTAATTCCCTGGACACCCACTTACTAAAGATTTGACAGGAGTAACACGAAGCTACAGCATTCACTATGTGGTTCATTTTTTATCAAACAAGACAGAAAGAATGAAGCCTTGTCTGTGTTTGAAAGCTGTATCATGTTTCTGCCATTTCTTTAGGCATTCTTACAGAAACCTTTCAGTTCTCCCTTTCTCATCTTCTGCAGGCTATTGTATTAGCAATATCTTTTCAGTGATTAACAAAATAATGGTGATTTTTGCATGAAGCATAGGAAGAACCTCATTCTTACCTGTGTACTCATGAAATAACCAATTTGAAACTGTGATGAAAACCGAAATAATTATAAACACTTCAGAAAATAAAGAAATCTTCAAGAGCTATATTTAATATTAAACACCACACAGAAAATTTCCCAGGCAACAGGCCAAGCTGAGATTAACTGGATCTTCTTTAAGAGGCATTTGTAATGTAAATTTAAAACCAAATAGTAAAAACCACTTTGACAAACTTTTACATCATTGCCACAATCTGCACCTAAACCCAATAAAATAATAGACAGTAAAGCTGCCAGCATCTAAGCCAGGATTATGCAAATGCCATATTCTGCAGCTCACTGACAGCACTTGGAGAGCTGAATCTAACAGCACCACTTCAAAGCTTTCCTAGGAAATAATTGAACACTTAATGATTTTAAAGTTCCATGATAGATCTAAAGCCAAGTTGTTGTTTAAATTAATTTACCTATCAAATGATCAACACATATGCCTGGAAGAATCTTACCTCTGTGTGTGTGTGTGTGTGTGTGTGTGTGTTTGTGGCTCTGCTACACTGATGAGTTGAACAAGAAATGCAGTGGGGCATGGATCTTGTCCCAGGACACTGGGGTGAGCTGGGTAGGTAGCTGGTTCTGGAGGAGGTGAAAAGTCCGCCTTTCAGACCACAGCATTCCTTTGATATCATTTATTTGCTGACAACTGGGTCTACTTCCAAGGCAAACTTTGGAGGGCATCTTTCTTCAAAATGCCACAGAAGACTCAGACTTGCCTGCAGCAAAGAAGCAATGGATTTTGTTTAAGGCATTTCTGTGTGATGTTGGTGTTTCAATACCAGCTAAGTTGGCTTCTGCCAGCTTGAAATAGAAAAGAGAGGGAGGTCAACCAGCAAAGTCATGATGGGATAAGTACAGGAACTTCACTCTCTGTCCAATTTCTTAGAGTGCTGAGGGGCACTCCTTGAAATGATGAGACAGCCCGCTTTTAACACAAAAAGCAATGCTGTTCCACACCACTTGTAATTGAAATGTGGCCTTCATCACCATGGTATGTCCACCTCCATTACCTGAGGCCAAGGTTGTCATGTATTCCCCTTGTTTCTGCTCACTTGCTGTGTCCCAAGCGAACTTCATTTGCACCACCTCTAGGTATCTGCACTACATTTGGCACAATTCTCCACCTTTGCTCATCACCTCTTTTGGTCCCAAGACTTGCTGCAACTTTGTCAGCCCTTCTACGGGTCAAGCTCAAAATATGCTGAAGGGTTACTGCAAAATTGCTCATAAGGCCAAGGGCAAAATAGTACTTGCCTTGTGGATAAATTTTCAGCCCTCAGGTTTCTGAATTAAAATATGTGGCCTCAAAAGGCTGTAAGATAAGTTAGTGAAAAGTGCTGTGCGCAAAAATGTTTGAGCCTTACAGCATGAAAAGGGAAAAGAGAAATTCCAACCAGCCTGGTCTTGCAGAGGGTTTAATCCTTCTTTATAAATTAGCCTCTTTGTACCTATGAAACATGTTTGATCAGATTCCAAATCATGGCAGTGATTTGTGCCAGCTGGGAAGCTGAAGAGTGGAGTAATGCTGGATATTTAAATATTTTACCAGCCCTTCATCGGGGTTAATATTTTATTAGCAGCAAATATGCCTTTCTGCTAAGGAGTCTACAACTACTACTCACCATGCTGAGGTATGGGTACCTTTGCCTTACACAAAGGCAGTATGAAAGACAAGAGTTGAGGGAACAATTGGTGCCACTCATTTCTCTTTCCTAAGGGTGCACCAAATGCATCCATACTGATGAGTGCTTGCACTCTCTGTGCCTTGATTTGCAAGCCTGAGTCACACAGTTCAGCTTTTTTCCCATTCACATTGCTTTCGGCAGCACATACCAGCCACTGTGTAGCTGTGAACCATACCAGATCCCTGGGTCTCTGTCTGATCAGGATGGCAGCTGGCAGGTCAGTAGGATGGAGAGGTTTGCAACGCAATCTGTAAAAACTGTTCAAGCCTAGTTCTGTCAAAGTGGTTGCCAGTGGGACAGGCCTGCCTGAGATCGGTCCTCCTGTACTCACCTCAAATGTTTCATGCTTAGGATTACTGGCCCCTCCTTCTGCAAGGGACACAAGCGCAGAGAGCTGTGGCAAGAAGAACACCACCAGATCTCTGATGAGAGCATGCATGGATACAGTTATCCAGATCCAGATATAAGATCTTGGAAGATGGTTAGATCAGTGCTTGGAGTGCAACAGCCAGAGCAGGATGCAGGAGTAGAGACTCTGTTCTGTACTGCCACCTGATCCACCATGAGCAACCATCTCCAGTATAGAAATGTCTATGTAGATAATTGTTGAAAAAAAGCCCAAGGCAGTTTCTCTGAGCAGCTGCCTCTGGAAGGGGTATCAGTCAAGTGGCAGTATAGAGGTGTGCTGGCAGCCTGGGACCATGGGGAAGCTGCAATGATAATTAAACCACCCATGTGAAAAACTGATATATTAAAGTAAGTTATTGATATATTAGAGTAAACTTTGTAGGAATTTACCTTATTGTGTAATGCTACCAAGTCCTGAAACTTTGTTTTTTATGCATATATAGCTAAACAATTACAGCCAGTCTCGCAGGTTGGTCAACTCATAGTGGACTATTTATTCTACCAAAATATTAAAATTATTTTCTCCCAGTATTTTGGTTGAGTTATAAAGAATACCTGGAATTTACATGAAATTTAGTACTTGTGGAGATTATGGTAGTGACTAGGACCACCCTGCTTTCTGTTCTTCCTCCATTCTTTCATACTGTTATATCCTACTAAATTAATTAAAAAATTAGGGAGCCCTCCAGTGGCTAAAATTATAGAGCCTAAATTACCAGTGTAATATTAAAGAGGTATCCAAACATTTGATGGTGTCATCCAACTTCACAAAAATCCATACAATTTTAATATAGAATGTTACAAAGGGCTATCTTTGTACTAAAGACACAGTTTTTGAAAGGTCAATGCAGTTAATTACTTGTGGAGATACTTGAGGAAAAATTTCCCTAAAAGTTCTTTTTAGAAAATACCCACAAATGCAACACAAAATATCAACTTTGAGGTCTTAGAGATTTCCCCTTAAAGGTAAATGCCAGGAATTTTAGAATGTTCTGCATTTGGTAATACAATTGTTCTCCTACTCATCAGACTCTTACTTGGTATTCTGCTTTTCATTTCAAAAAAAACCCCAAAACAAGCCAACCATCCTCTGTGGGTGTGGGAAATCACGACTCTTGATTCTGACAATCTCTATATTGATTCCTTAAAAGTCTGTATATTGAAGATTTATCCAGAAACATGGTGTTCTGTTAAAAGAAGAGAGAAGAGTATGTGAACTTAACTCAGGTTTGCAGCCCAGCTGTAGCTCATTGAGGTAAACAAAAAGTGTTGGGGAACTCTGCTCTGGATCCTCCTTGATCTCACTTCTAAAATGCTCATTGATTTCCATGAGAAGAGATTTGGATTCAAAATCCATGGACAGATGTTGCAAAGAAAAATACAGTTTTTTTGTCCTTAAGGCGGTAACTATCTCCTACTACATGCTTCGTATTTCTGTTAGATCATGAAACTAAGCACAGAGGGAACGTAAGTAAGACTCTTATAAATGAGGATACTTGGGATGATTTCATATGTGCCTCATTGCAACAAATTGCAAACCCAACACAAAGCCCATTTAAGTCAATAGCTTTTGGCTTGGGTTCTTGGAGAAGGATAAATGGATCAAACTAAGAAAAATGCTAAATCTTCCTGTGAGCCGGGAGGCGATCTTTGCACAGAAAGTGATTGCTGAACTGCTGGCCAGCTTTGCCATTGAGTGAGGTGGTGATACCCAGCCCCAAGCCCAAGCTCCCAGTCATCTATGGCTTGTTGTCATCTGCACAGCAGCCATGAAGCAGAGCCAGTCTGGTCACTGGCCTGGAAAGAGACTCCTGCCCTCTAATTAACTGGGAGCTGGCGTTGGTGACTTGAAAGACCTCCCAGCTTGTTTTTTTTCCCCTCCTCTCCAACATTGCAACAGGTCGCTGTTGCCTTGCATGCTGCTCCACAGCCAACAGGTGATCACAGCACTTTGTAGGCAGTCTGAGACAATATCCCAGAGCCTGCATGGTGGGATGTGTGTCACAGGAGGGCAGTTCCATCACACAGGCTTATCTCGGGCTACAATCACTGACCCTGGCAGCACTGGGCTGCAGGGAATGACAGTCACTGTGAGAAAGCTGAAGCACCAGCTTCAGTATGATGGAAACACCCTGCTTCCCAAGCATGAGGACGGCCAAATTCTACACTGCATTGTGACCACTGCCCTGGCAGCATTGGCTGCTGCTGTTGGTGAAGGGCAACCCCAAAGCCCCCTCCTGACTGCCACAGCACCACAAGTCCAAGAGAAGGAGGTGCACAGTGCAGCCTTCCATCATCTGCAGAAGCATAAAAATAGCATGGGGTGCCTACAAATTGAAAACGGTCTGTGTCAAGAGCTGTCAAAAGCTGTGGTTGCCACAGGGATAATTGGTTTGTGCCAGCTGTAGTTGATGGGTACCAAGCTGATGAAAGGAGACAGGATAATATGCCTTCTGTTGTTTAATTAAGGATTTTCTAAATCTGTATAAACTGAAAGCTCTGGATGTTGAAAACCACCCAAACGCACCCCGATATTCGTAGCAATGAGAGAATGCTGGGGAAACAGGGCTCCTCCCAAAAAGGGCATGCGCCCAAAAAATGCAGTCCCTGTGCAGGGAAAGGCCATTTGGCAATGCTCTTGCCCTTTATTTCCCACCAAATTGCTTCCTTCAGATTAATGCTTGTCAGGATCTTCCCTTATCACAGGGGCTGCAATCTTTACTTAATACCCTGAGGGAGTGACATCTTGGGTTATTTTGCACAGTGCAAGTGATTGAAATACGACAGCAAACCGTTAACATGATCCCAAAACTGCTGGCTCATGGCCCAATATCTTTTCTACAGTCATTTCAAAGAAGGTGATTAATAACATGTCAGAAAGCTGCTCTGTATACCAAACACTACTTGAAAGACTCTAAATAGATAAAACTGAACAATCAACAACTGTATACTGAAATAAGGACAGGTACCCAAAGGGTTCTGGGAATCTCAGTTGTGATTTCTACTTTTATTGCTGTTAATGGTAGGTATCAAGAGGAGATGAATAGCTCTCAAATTTAATTTGCAGCTAATCTCATAGTAGGTGGCAAAGACTCTATCATAGAGGCAGCAGCCTTATCTGGAGGATACAGTAATAAAATCCAACCTGAACAACACAAGCTAATACAGCCAGAAGAAATGAAGAAACACGCGTAGCTGTTTGATGGGGCCGGAGGTGTTTAGAAAGTAACAATGCTGGAAAAGTGCTGGGTGAGATGATGTGCAGCAAAGCCATGAAACTGGCTGTAAGCTCCCAGCGTGGCATGGCAATTAGGCTGGGCAGCCTGTAAGAACAAAGCTTATTGTTGTGAGTCTGGGCAACATGAGAAGGATAACATTCATTTCACAGGACTGGCGTGCTGGGGGAAAAAAGATTATTGTTATGCCATCAAGTATTAAACTTGTGAGGAAGAGGCTAGTGATCTCAGAAGTGTTTATCCTTCAAGCACCTCCCTCTCTGAATTCTCTACCTGCCCCCAGCTTGCCCAGTTTTGCAGGGATCTGCTCCTGCAATCAACTCTGAACCAGGAAGAGTAGGCGTGGCACAACTGTCCCCCCCAGCCAAAATCCCTGCTGGAGCCCAGCTGTGCTCTGGTTCTCAGCTGCAGATGTGATGGGCATCTTCAGAAGAGTGACTAGTATTGGATAAAAGACCAGTCTCACAGCAACAGAGATAGTGCTGGCACTTCATAACTGCACTGTCTCTCTACAAAGGACACATCTGTCCTCAACCCAAAAATGAGAGGATGGGAAAAAGATTCAGAGATGGCTTAACCAGGATATTCAGAGGTGTGGAATGGCTTCTACACCAGGAGCAGCCACAGAGACCAGAATTCTCCAGCCCAGGAAAGGACATGTCCAGGGACTGATGTGCTCTAGGTCCACCAAACATGAAGGAAAGGTGGGTAGGGAGTGACTGTTGGCTGTCCCACATGAGTTTGATGTCCCACAAAGAGGCAGTGACACCAGAGAGTGGCTAGGACAGAACTGGCAAAAGGAAACAGTTCTTCACAGAAACAGGCTAAAATATTCACATTGGACCAAAAACAACTGGGTGAATCCACAAGAATCTAAAGCTTCTAAACACTACAGCTTCTAAATACCAGAATAACCCTTCTGGATGGGGAGCTGCAAATTTTCAAAGGCTGGGGGATTATTCTGGGTAAACAGACCTAACCTGCTCTTTCCC
>NW_008239054.1:3190414-3199848 GCF_000691975.1 Corvus brachyrhynchos | reverse complement strand
GCAATACTGGGTCAAACAGTCTGACTCAGTATGGCCACTCTGACGGCTCTGACTATGTGTAGTATGTGCCACAGTTTTCCCTGTGTATGTCCTCTTGCTACAGCACAAGAGCTGCACCAGGCCAAACCTGATGTCTTACTTCTCCCTGCATTTATTGTGACAGTGGATATGATCAAGCTACACATTTCTGTGCCTTCAGTAACCATCTCTTTCAGTGGTCACTATCTTCTCCAAGGCAGGGCAGGCAATAACAGACAGGAGTGTTTAAATTGGAAAAGAGAGGTTTTCAAAATATTTTAGCACTTATAATTGCCTTCTGGTAAGAAGTATTCCTGAAAAGTGATTTTTAGTTTTCTACACTGAAGTCACTTGTACCACTTCTAGGTCTGGTTGGTGGTACATTTGCCTGTAGTTCCCACAGTCCCAGACTTCACCAGGGCAAGGCAAGCTACAGCTGGATCAGTCTTCAGGGATCTCTCTACAACTTCCAGGTGATGAGTTCCTTCAGGTCCTAGACACTCATCCTTGTCTAAATGTCTCTTGCAGCAGCTCATCTTGTTCCAACCCCAAAAACCCCCATCCCCAAAACAAATGTACACTGATTGCACACTGCTATGCAGATCAGGGTATCAGGTTGTGACCACCTGCCTCTTTCAGGTGCACTGGGTCTGGATCAACCCCTCCTTACCTCACAAATAGAATTGGCAGCTCTCCAGGGTATGCACTGCACATTCACCTTCTCCATTTCTGCCCTGAAATACAACCTGGCTGCTTCTGAAGATTGTAAAAATAATCAATAATAGGTTAAACTGCACATTTTCTCCAGGCACTGGGTCTGTTTACTTGTAATAAGTGTTTATGAACTGAGAAAGGCATCCCAAATTTACAGAAATGCTTTTCTGTGGTAATCCTGAAGCTGGATTTCTTTTTTTTTTTTTTTTTTTGGTGCCTGTATGCATTGTGATACCAATTTCATTGTGCTTAGGGGATAAATTTTATTCACTAACACAGTTTTGGATGGATTTGCTTTTATCACACTGAGAAACAGGGGGCTAGTGCCCTCCCCCCCCCCATTTCTTAATGATGCACTTTTGTCAGTGAAGATGAGTTGGTAAAGACATGAGGATTACATTCAAATTCAGCTGTATTTGTAGTTTAAACATGCAGGAAATGAGATGAGGGGAGGAAGAGCTTATGCTAATCCAGACAAATGGAAGATCTTGTTTTCACATGGTTTATTTGAAGTCACATTAAATTCTGTTTGCAACCAGATGCATCTGCAAAACTGGGGCTGCCAAAGTATATATGCTTACCTGTGGTCATACAACTACTCCTGGGCTTTTAATGAACTGCCATGGGGATGCTTAAATCATGTGCTGCAAATGCAAAGCACAGTAGAATTTATTAGGCAACTAATCCACAAAGCCCATCTTTTAATTCATTCAGGTGGGCAAATGAAGATAGAAAGAAAGAAATGACCAGCTTGTGGCCCCACAGCAAACCGGCCCAGAGCTGGGACAACAGGATGGGAAACTGGCATTACACTCCCAAGCCGTAACTGCTCCCAGGGCTGTGGTGAGCCTGTACCTTGGTGTCCCAAAAGAGTGATTGAGCAGCATGAGCAGTTTGTCTCCCAGCTCCAAAGGAGAAACTACTCTACAAAGGAAAACAATGCTTCCTGGGCAGCTAATTAATTGCCTCTCTCATCTTTGAAAGGCAGTGTTGGCCCTTCTTCACACCACTCAAAATCTGTGTCCCTTTGGCTTGGCTGTTTCTGGGAGGTGGTACTGGCTCCCTATGCCAACTGCTCCATCAGCCTTAGTCATAGCTCATACCAGGTGAACAGGACACCTGGTCTTGGAGCCATCAAGGAGATAAAGACACAGAGCCCCTCCACCCTGTGTCATGGTCCAGCTTGGCGGTGCTGGATGGTGAGGTGCCGTGACCTTCCCGAAAGTGTCTCCAAGGCGAAACCACTCAGCAGGACCACCACACACTCATACACATGTACACACACACGGATAGCTCCAGAAAATGGGTTGATGCCAAAAAGGGAGGAAGAGTCTTTGTATGGGGTTCCACAGGAGTAGCTTTGTTGCAGCAACACCATAAAGGCATTCAGGGACAAAGACAAGGAACATAGGAGGATCCAGGTTTATATATGGGAGCAGGGGCGCATCAGGAACCAATGATCTCAGGGCACGGGGGCGGTACACAGGCAGGGCTAGGGTATGGAATCTAGCGGGGAAACTCTGAGGGAGTGGTGATGGGGCAAGGGCCAATGGGAGAACAGGGAGTGGAGAACCTTCTAGGGCAGGGACATAAAAGGTAACAAAGGGGCGGGGAGGCCAAAGGGCCAACCAGGGAAGCAGAACTGGGGTACATTAACATAATGTATGTTAATGTACCCCAGTACAGAGCATCCTGGGGGAAGCCTCTTTTGTCACCCTAACTTGGGGAGGATCTCTGGTACTGGGGACTGTCCCACCAATGGACACCCTTTGTCCATCATACCACAGGCCCACTGGCCTCCACAACACTGAGCCAAAGATTTGACTTTTCTAGTGGTCAGAGCTGGCCAGAGTAGTGTTTCTGCAAGTGGAATGGACTGGTTTAAGCTCACTTCATCCTTCATGCACAAGGTAAGAGAAAACAGATAGAATCGAGATGTTACAAGGGACTACCCTGCCAGGGTTTGGTGGGGTGTCCCTCTTTAAATGGTGAGCTGTGTCCAGTCAGACTCCACAGATGCTGCCCAAATCTACAGGAAGAGGACACAACCTGCCCTTATCGACCTTTTCAGTTGGTCTTATGAGCACTTCTGTGAAGAATGAGAGAGGGCAGCTCACCAGGTTGCTCATGGGTGGTTTCCCCCGCTCCTTGGAAAGCCACCCTAGCACAAGACACCAAAATGACACTATGCATATGTCCCTCATGCAGCCATTCAAACTGTGCCTGCCAAGTCCTTTTTCTGAACAGAAAGTGTATCACCCTCTCCATCAGCATGTGTGTTAAACTGATTGTTTCCCTAAGATATAGAGACACATTTGGGATTTTTTGGAAGCTTTTTATCCACTTTTGTTTCTATTCCTCCCCCTTACTCCTATAAAACAAGCCTGCTGGCCTACATTTGCAATGCTGAAGAAGGTGTTACGACATTTCCAATGTTCAATATTTTTGTTGAAACCATCTTGACAAAATAATTTTTAATTAAACACATTTACTATTTCTCATCTCTGTGTGATCCGCCTGATTTCCTAACTCCTCAAAATGACAAAAAACATTTGTCTGTTCCGAGATGCTGGCCCAAAGCCCATCACACCCACAGGCTGTAGTTTTATGATATGAAATGTTTGCCTAATTCTACATACCATGGAATTATAACCTTAGTTTAAGGAAGAAAAAAAAATTGTTACATAAGCAATCCCACCAGAACATAGAATTAAAGGACAAATTCCAATCTAGGCAACTCAGAGGAGTGGACATGTATTTACTCTCTGAGATTACTTCTTAGCAAGTGCTAAGATACCACAGTGAGAGGTGCTGTTATAAAAAGAAAACACAGATTGCTGGAGCTAGAGCTCAACCTCTCCTGAGAACACCAGAAAATACCTCTGCCTCTGCTTTCTAGTACTTGCTCTTAGCAGGTACCCTGCATAGTATGGGAGCAAAAAAAAAACCAACCCAAAGCTTCACAGTACCTTATTTTGCAAGATGCAAAACATTTCAAGTAGATGTTAAATGACCCCAGCTCTTGATTTCAGTGAAAGCTAAAAGTGCTTTGCTATGCCACCAGGCAAGGCAGGAGAAGGAGGAGGATGTGCTCAGTACTTTCATCAAGAAGCTCTACACATGCCAGCTTTCTTCTCCTACGGATGGGATGAGACACACACAGTATTTCTTGGTGAGTTGTGCGTATTTCTGCAAATCACTTTCATCACGTTGCAGCAATTCCAACAGATAACATGACACTTTTCTCCCCTTTTGCATGACACCTTTCTCCCCTTTCTTTTATAAATCACTCATTTGTGTCTTGTAGGTTTAGGAATATAATCATCGCCCAGTCACATGGCTCAGTACAATCATTATGTTTCTTACATCTAATCTCTAATGCTCAAACACTTCTTGGTATCACTGTATCTACTTTGTATTTCCTGATACCACAAACTGCTCACAAACAATAAATGAACTGTTTGTGTAGCTTTCCTTTCCCCCAAAACTGACATAGCAACTTCATTTTGAATACATCAGTTTTTCCCAAACTTGCATTTTTCAGGGTTGCCACAGTCTGCTTTTCAGCATGCCCTGACATGCTCCTGCCTTGATGATGCTGAGCAGCACAAGGGCCGGTCTCTTATCACACATCTCCCTCCCCTGGGGAGTCATGGGCCAGGTGCTCCTCTGCCTGATCCACCAGCAGAGCCTGATCCAAGGGCAACACCAAACTCCTGCCCAGGAATGTGCTATGAGAGCTGAATGTCTGCAACTGCTGTTCTCCATGAAGGCACAGGGCCCCATTTATGCTGTTCCCCTTTGCATGGGATAAATAAATGTTTACTGAGGGCGAGAAAGAGCACAAGACTGAACTTGCCTCTGCACAGCCACGGTTACAGCCAGTGAGCTTGTGCACGGGGAGGTGGGATCTGAGATGTGCTCAAGAGGAAGGGCATGGAGCTCAGCCCATCCCCTCTCCCCAAGGGAATGCTGTGACCAAACTGGTCCTGGGCTATCTGTGATCTCTTTCCAGCTGGTGCTTATCAATGCCATGAAAAGATGGACAGGCACTCCAGGAGTGCCCCAAGTTCCATATCTCTGTGTGTTACAGTCTGTGGAGGTGAGAGACATTGGCCTAAGTTGTCTTGAGCCCAGAGCAGCCTTTTGTCACCTGTATGGTGAGCTGGCTATTGACATATAACACCAAAATACTTCAAAAATACCAAAGGGGGGAAAACACAAGAAGTTTAAGCATCAATCTCCAGGTGACAGTAAAGACTTGCACATTTTTAAGAGAGAAGTAGCTCCTGGTGCTCTGCCCTGAGATGGACATGCTTAAGGGACAACCTATCCTCCATGTTTTCTTTGGGCTGCTTGCAAGCTTCTGTGTTGGCTTCCTGACTCCTCTGACACCCTGAAGTTCCAGCACAGGTCACGAAGTCAACCTGGGCACTACCCTGCCTGGAGCTTGGGCCTTCTTAAATGTGAATGAGCACAGCTGCCACTCAGAGAGGATCCTAAAGTAGAGAAGAGCAGCTGACCACTCAGTGACAAGCACTGTCATGGATCCTGAGTCCATGGGGGTGGCAGCCAACACAGACAGGATGCTTTGGCTTGGGCCCACGTGCTGCCTGTTTTCCAGCCTGTGGTGAGCACAGCTGTGAGTGGGTGGCCCTGCCAGCAGCACCAGCAAGGCGTTACACAGGAAGAGCCCATGAGCCATGCAATAGGATGTACCCTGCTGAAGGAGGAAACATCACTGTCTCAGGGCTTTTCACCTTAGCCAGCCAGTCAGTGGTGGCTGCTTGGCCAGCAAGAAGCCAGGAAAGTGCTGCTTTCCTGATGTTTTCTTTTTATAACAGCACCTCTCGCTGTGGTATCTTAGCACTTGCTGAGAGGTAATCTCAGAGAGTAAATACATGTCCACTCCTCTGTGTTGCCTAGATTTAATTCCATGTTCTGGTGGAATTGCTTATGTAACAATATTTTTTTTCTTCCTTAAACTATACCATTCCATGGTATGTAGAATTAGGCAAACATTTCATATCATAAAACTAAAGCCTGTGATGTGATGGAGAAGGGGAAGCCTAAGCATGCAGCCAGCCTGGGGTGAAGACCTGCCCTTGGCAAAGGTGTGCAGGCTAAAGAGAAGCAGATCCAATTTTGCAGGTCTGGTGTCTGCCACTGAGCGTGCACTGCAAGAGCAGGCACCTGCATTCTGCCTTATGCAGCAGCTGGCCTGAGGGCTCCTCTCTCTGCTGAGCTACTGCTGGTGCTCCTCTTTGCTCGTGCACAGCTTCCTTCACAAAACTTACCAAGAATACACACAACTTATGCAGCAGGTGACCAACTAATTCCTGAGGACATGTGAATCAGCTCTTAGAAATGGCAGCAACTTCTTTCACTTGTTTCTTTTATCTGCTTGAGTAGCTGAAACAAATTAGCTATGCTGCTGTGTTAAGTCACTGATTAACTGCAAGAGAGTCCATATTTTTGTCATCTGAGGTTTGCAGTCAAAAGTGGTATTGCTAGTTAGATCAACCGGTACAATTTGAAAAGTAGCCAAAGTTTGGGACATATGGTTTCTTTTTTAGGTCTAGAGTGGAAGGAGCAGAACTAATACATTTCTTTCCAATACAAATGAATCAAAGCAGTTTCATCTCTTGTTTTGATCATTATTTTTTGTACCTGATTTTCACATCAAATAAATATCAGAAAAAATCCAACCTACAATGCTTTCAGTTTTCATTAGAAATGGAATAAACATAGTCAAAAGAAACATACACAACCACAGCTCATTTTGCAATGAAGATTATGTACTTGTGACAAAAAAATTCATGTTCCACACTGGAATCTGTTAATGAAAACTCCTTGTTCAAAGAACATGCACTCATGGCCATATTAAAGCCTATTGAACTACCAAAATCTATTGGACTATTGAAATCAGAAGTGATATGTCAATAAGATCCAAATGACCTTTGAACGGCTTCCTTCTAAAAACAAAAGAAAACTTGGGGCTGTTACAGTGAAGTTCCCCCTTTCCTAAACTGATTAACAATAATGATTGCAAACACTCCTTTACAGGCTCTTCTTCATTGCCTTTTGCAAGGAGCAAAGCAAAAGTGGCCGAGAATACTAACTCTACATTCTAAAAGCTCAAGAGATGTGTTACCAGGTACTCCAGCTTGAACTGTAAGGGCTCCAAGCAGCTCTGGAAGAGGGATCAGAAATGCAATTGATTCTCACCCACTGCTGTAAATTCATTGTTTCTCTCCTGTCAGTCACTGTCAGAGGTAGTGTAGGAGAATGACTGAGAAGCAGATGGCTCCATCTAATAAATTTTGCAGGCTCATTTTTAAACAAGTAAGGCAGTCAGCACTGACAGTGCTTCACAAAAACCCTTCTGCCTGTCCCAATGTCAGCAGCAGCACTGAAAATGGGCTGCATGTCCCCGCTGGTTAGTAGGCTGGTCCTGCCGGGACTGGCAGTAGCCTGTTTCTCAGTTCCCACAGCAGTGGCACAAGTTTCTCTCTCGCTTGCAGACATCTCCTGGGGGTGGGGAGCTGAGTAGAAACCTGGTGGAGGGAAAGAAGTAAGAATATATTCTTATATAAGGAAGACGTTTTTTTACAATGATGGTGGTGAAACACTGGAACAGGGTGCCCAGAGAGGTGGTAGGTAGCCCATCCCTGGAAACATTTAAGGCCAGGTTGTACCAGGCTCTGAGCAACCTGATTTGAAATTGTCCTTGCTCATTGAAGGGGGGTTGGACTAGATGACTTTTAGAAGTCTCTTCCAGCCCAAACTATTCTCTCATTCTATGATGCTACGATTCTATGACTCTTCAAAGCATCAGCTTTCACCAATTTTGATGCTCACTGATACAATGGTGTGTAGGATTGTCAAGTCCTCTTTAGTATGCATAAGCAAGGAGGACTAATTGGTAGATGGTGCTGGTGGTGGTTTTGCTATTCTCGGTGGGACTCTTTTTCACTTCCTCACATCTCCAGCAGCTATTCTCAGCACTGGGTCAGCTTGGCCCAAGCTAAATGCTGAATATGCCTCCAGTAGCTTTTCCAAGCAATGGCACTTTAGCATATATATGCACTCACGTATGCATTATCTGTGTAGGCAAGAATATTAGGCAGGCCCTCGTTGCAGCTGTGCCAAGCACCTTTTCTCTGAGGAGAGTGCAGCAAATCAATTCCCATTGTCGATAGAATCCGGTGGGGGGGGGGGGGGGGAGGCGGGCGTGTTTTCCTGTAAGTGAAATATTTAACATATTCTGAAGCCATAAGTTAGTTTTCTCACATTTCTCCCATTTTGCGAAGAAAGTAGTAGTGCATGCATATTCATGAGTATATGAAATTGATGGGGAATAATTATGCTATTCCGGGTAGTAGTAAAAATGGTTACATTTTAGTCACTTTTAGCCTGAGAACCTCTGTGGAAATAGTTGCTCAAATGTTTAGAAAATAGATTCCTAAAGAATAGAGGATTCCTGAAGTTTCTGTGTGTCACAACAGTCTCCCCTTTACAAAGGTCAGCAGAAAGAGAATTCAATTGTCTATATATGTTTTATTTTATATTGAATCTAGAATTTACTGTCAATATTATAGATAGTATGCTTAATTATATAATACATCTTACATAAATATAATAGTTTGTATTTTTCTGATAAAACTTGCAGTGAAGCAGGTAAATGATTGTTACATTTCTTTTGCCTCAGGTCAGAAAGTCCCAAGCAGTCCTGTGTTTTGGGCTACTGCAGATGTGTTGCAGTACTCTTGCCAGTATAACAAGGCAGCTGACTTGCAGGACTTCACAGTTACTCATGGGAAAAAGGAAACATTTCAAAGACTTGCTAACTGAGAAAAGTGCTGCAGAGAAAAATCACTTCAAGTATACTTCTTCAGTTCACATTGCAATTATATGAAAATTTTGATTTATATTTAAGCAGTGGCTTCCTGACTAAATCTAAAATTTTCTTGGTTTGGTCTCTGTGTATATTCTTGTATAAAAGCAAACCATTTGGCTGAACATCCTTAAAAAGCTATTTTTGGTATGTATAACTAACCACAGCTTGCAAATCTTACTTATCAAAATGCACCTCAGCATTTCAAACATCATTTGAATACCATCAACATATAATCATTTCCAGGTTGCTGAATGCTCTCATGCAATGCTAAAGGCTTTAAACAGAGAAATTTTGCTGTGAAAAACATGGCTATTGGACACCTGATCAAAAAGTTCTCTGATCAAAGACAGAGAGTCCAATTCACTGGCAGACAAAGCAATACTCTTGATACAAATATAGCATCTCATTTGCTTTGTGAAGCCTAGACTAGTGTCATATGTAATGGCTATAGACATAATTAATGCAAATTATGCACTGCTGTCCAAAGACAGATTTCTAGACCACGTGTTCATTGTTGACCTCTGCTTCTTCAAGCTGCACTTATTTGGGGAAACATCAAGTATCCATTAAAAATGTCCTTTATACCATGTCATTTGTTTCTGAGTTTTCCTGTTAAAGATCAAAGGCAGATGATACCTCCTACCTTCAAATAGGTATGAAATAGATGGCAATTTAGGGACATGGAAAGGGAAGAGACAGAAATTACCTTTCTCAGACTTCATTTTTTGGAACCACTATTATAGTGTCACAGAGGTTGTTTTGTGATAGATACCTCTGTTGATAACTGACTCCCCATGCACTC
>NW_008239054.1:3188846-3190391 GCF_000691975.1 Corvus brachyrhynchos | reverse complement strand
ATAACTTCAATGACCAAAAGTGCCTAATATATCCTACATGCCCCAGCACTCTGGAGTTACAGGTATAAGCACTTTCTTACATAAGTCTTCTTTCCTAACTAAAAATATTTCACCACAGATATGAAAATAATATATAATTCAAATCATAATTTTAATAAAATAGCAGTGGGGTTCAAACCCTTCTGTGTTCACATATAACATGTAAAATATGCCTTCGTTTTTGTGGAGAGACAAATAAGATATGCCACTGTATAATCTGCTTTCTTTCAATATACATCTTATGGACTAAGAGTGCACTTCATTACTGGGTATGGAACAAACCCCAGGGAATTGGAACATTTCTAGCCTTGCCCCAAGCAGAAGGTTCAGGGGTTTTCCTGTTTCTTTTGTGTATTTTTCCTACAGCAGGTACTTGGTCCATGAAAATAGGGCAGAGCATGAAAGCAGGCATGTGGGCCTTCTTCCAGATTCAAGAAATTGGGTCTATTGTGATTTCAGCACATGCACAATATTCAGTTATGCTCACAAAAATGCAGATACTCAATCCTGGCTCCAGGAGAAATACGCTTCAAGGTCCTGATCCAGTTTATGGATGTGGGCAATTTTATCCTTGCAGGTGATTCTATTGAAATAAGGGAAACTCCTTTTCTGATGCAGTTTCTAGCAGCTGGAGATGTGCTTTTTGGATTTGGGCCCTCGAATATTATTTGAAACATGTTGTGATGCATTTACTTGTGGTGGGTAACACATTACTCTGCGTGGACTCCCACTGACTTCAAGGAGTCTACCCACAGTGCCGGGACCCACTCAGAAGTCAAAACCTGGCCTCAGGCACAACGTATATTAACTCAGCAAAATTCATTTTGAGCTCTGTTTGGGGAAAGCCCTGTGCACGTCTGTGGGTGACGGCCATCAATGTGCTTACTGCTGCTTCCTAGCTACTCTTGATGCAGGAGAGAGAGAATTCATTAACTCTTCCTCTGAGGCTACACAAATCACCAAGAGCTCTGGCACAGCATTTCTCACAAGCTGCTATGTGCACTGCTCCCACCTCTCAGGGTTGCAGACTTTGGGGTTCCTATCAGTGTGTCACTCTGCCCCTTTTATGAGCTTTAGTGAAGTTATTTCTGTGCTTTCAGTGTATTTTGGGCTCTGAAATGAGGTGCCAGGGGCAGCACAAATAAGATCCTCACAGCTAAATTTAGGGGAAACTCCACAATACTCTTGATTTTTTTTCTTCTCAGTACTTAATAAAATATCACTTCACTCTAGATGTGTAACAAAATTATAGGATTGCATGTCCCATTTACCAGGATGTCATTCCTAAACATCAAAGGCCTGCAGGACACGGGCTCCCCTTGACTGTTGGGGTCCCTTCCCCCTGCCATGGAGCCCTGGGAGAGGGGCCCTGGGGGGAGACACAGGGTTTCCCTGGCCCTGCTCAGCCTCGTTCCCATTGGTTGGTTTGTGTTCCCCTGCCCAGGCAAGGACCCTCGGGTCCCGTGATTGAACAGTTCCTGAGCAGAGCCCCGGCCATGCGGCTGG
>NW_008239054.1:3173285-3188647 GCF_000691975.1 Corvus brachyrhynchos | reverse complement strand
AAATAAACATCTCTGAAACATCTACCAAGAATCTGTCCATAGATATTTCCTTTCCACGGGACTCCTGGTTTGATATAGGCGTGTTACAGTAATCCCCGCTGTAACAAACTGGTGGGGGAATGCGGGCACGACACCGATCCCTGAGGAAAATTCGTGAGTAAAAACCTCTCTAGACCTCTCTCTTCTCATCTTGGTTTGGATATTCTCTCTGGACTATGGAAGAATCGTGGGAAAGGTGGCTCTCTGAGCCACAGAAAGAAATGGATCTAGAAGTAAAAGGAAATATATATGGACAGATTCGTGGTAGATGTTTCAGAGATGTTTATTTCTCCAGCCGCATGGCCGGGGCTCTGCTCAGGAACTGTTCCAGTCACGGGACCCGAGGGTCCTTGCCTGGGCAGGGGAACCCAAACCAACCAATGGGGAACGAGGCTGACCAGGGGCAGGGAAACCCCGTGCCTCCCCCCCAGGGCCCCTCTCCCAGGGCTACATGGCAGGGGGGGAGACCCCAACACTTGACCATTTTGTCCAAAGAGGGTATGTGCACAAAAACAGGTAAGAATATCTGTATTAAATTTCAGTGAAATACTAGTGGTTATATAGCTGGTTCACTGCAGAACTTTGAACACTAAACAATGATGTTGTGTTTACAAATGCAGGGACTTCATCCTACTAGTTATTTGTCTACTTATGTCAAAGTATAGTCAGGTATTTTTCACATCAGACACTTTCACAATGAAATCACATGATTGTTCAAAACAAGGATAGCAGAAAACAGTCAAAATCTTTCTTTTGGCGAGGGAGGGGAGAAAAGAGAGCATGAGAATAAGACGCTCTTATTGTGTCTTACTCATCTTGGTGAGAAGTAAAAGAGTGCAGTCGCATGCCTAAGACTGAGTTATAAATAATTGTCTCTTTTGGCCTCAAGTAAAACAGACCATATGTCTACACTGCAGCCACCGCAGGTCGCGTGAGCAAACCCGAGTTAGGCTTGAGCCCTCTCCCAGGCCTGCCTTGGCAGCAGGGACATCAGTGCAAATTCACCTCTCCACTCAGCCAGCTCCTTTGGCAGCGTCACTGTGGCACCTGTGGTCTAAGCAGTGCCTAAGCCAGCTCATGGCTTTGTCTCCCTGATCTCCAACAAGGTGAAGAAACAGTGAAAACACGAAAAAAAAGGAGGGGGGTGGGAGAAAGGAACAATTAAAGTTACAAAAGTCATGTATTCTCCAGAACAAGTCATGACAGCTGCTCTGCATTAGCCATTGAGCCACAGTTCAGTACGACTCCCTTTGCTTCTCAGGGATCTCAGTCCATTGGTCCAGTCAGCCTGCCCTGCTTCATTTCTCCCTCCAAGCACGGCAGAGCTGGCTGCCCCTCGTGCTCTCCTCCTGCTGATGCAGTGCAGGTCAGATGAAACTTGAGAGGTTTCAGATAGTGACAGCAACAAGGAACTCACAAGGGAGGAGTAAACAGAGCAAGGTCCTGGATGACTCACAGTGGGGTTTCAGCGCTCACCAGGAAACGTGGCCACTGATTACTACGCTTTCATCTGCAGTCTGAGGTGTAGGAGGCACGGACCTCAATATGCATGAGCAAATGGTAGCGTCTGAAGGCTGAACCACTGCAGCTTTAGCGTAGTATCCCTCTGTGTTTCATTCCATGGGAAAGGTCCTTTCATTAACTTCCCCCCCTGAAGATACCAGTGGCAGAATAGCCTGGCATCACTTTTGGCACAACCCTGTATCAGTTATACCCAGTTCCTCTCTCTTGTCCATCAGTTTCTGAGAGACTCCATGCTACATTTCTGTTGTTTGCCAGACAAAGGAATATATCCATGGAGTAAGTAGGTCTGTCTGGCAGGTGGGTGCAATAACTGCTGCACACCGAACAAAGTAAACACAGTAAAGTATTTCACAGCTATGCCATGCACAGTTACAAGCACAACCAGATAAATGTTAGGGTTACTCCAAACAGGATTAAGGTGTGGTTTGTCAGAACAAAGCCAAATGAGATTCGTGTTAGCTCCCTCATTCGCATGGCACACACAGTTCTTGACTTCGGTGTATGTATAATTACTGAGAAGTGATTCAGGTGAAGGTTAGATCCTGCACTAAGCGTTTTTCTCCCCCTTCCCCCTAAGTCAGGGAAGTAAATACAGAAATAACTTCACAAGAAAATTTGAGTATTAGGTTTCTATAAAAGAATTTCAAGAAAGTAACAGGTGACTAATATTACTGATGTAACATGAATATAATAGGTGAATTTCAGCAGTAAATCACAATCACCTTACATATGCCTTAGGGTATTAAGACGTGATGCAGAGTTGAGAGCTTAAAAGACCTCTGATCTGTGTTCCAATACAGGGACATGAAAGTAGTGTCTCATAAAAACAAGGGAGGAAAATGAAATAATGCTGGAGTTTTTAAAAAGTTGCTGCATTCTGTCACAAAAAAAAAGAAGAAATGTTCTTATTATATTTCTGATGTAATTATGAGCCTTCAGCTTGAGATCTTGACAGAGTGCTACGGTGCTAAAATCCACACTAAAAAGTTTCCATGGTCATTATTATTAATAATAATAATAATAATAATTTTTATTTTTATTTTTTAAAGCAGAGCTATAAACAAAGGAAAAAAAATCTGGAAGTAGCCACAGGTGAAACAACACACTACTTTCTAGGACACCAGTCCAACTGGTTCCAACTGGATATAAGGAAAAACAAATCATCATGAGGAAAATTAGGCATTAGAGTAGGTTGCCCAGGGTTGTTGTGCAATCTCCATACTTGGAGACTTTCAAGACACAACTGGATAAAACACTGAGCACCTTGGTCTGATTTCAGAGCTGACCCTGCTTTGAGCAGGAAGTGGGACTAGAGACATCCTGAGGTGTCTTTTGACCCAAATGTTTTATGTTCAGCTGAGTAGCAGGTGATGATTCTGCTTTGTGGTGAAGTATTTTTTTAACATGTGGAACGAGGTTTTCCTTTCTTATTAAGAAAAATAAAACCTTCTTAATATTTACATGACAATGGAAGGTGTAGGAGTGTTAGCTGCACACATCTGAGCCTTCTGGCTAGGGTGGTGGCTCAAAAGGTGGGAGACCCAGCTTCACATCTCTGCTGCATGACTCAGAGCAGAAGTTTGCCCCCTGCACCACTCCAGATGGGTTGCAAATGTCACACCGTTTGGATCCATGTTTGCTTCAGCTTGCTTGTAGACATCCTTGGGATGTTTGTGGTCACCATTAGGTTTTTGGCTCAGCAAGGCAGCATGGTTTGGGGATTAAGTCCTGAGCCCTCTGGAATCCAGCAGCGGTCAAAGGTGGTACAGTGCCTGCTGTGGCTTGGCCCAGCCTCAGACTGCTCTGAATTGTTTGTGCCCCCTCTTTGTTCACAGAGCAGCTCTCTGAGACTGCACAATAGCCCAAGAAAGGTCATGTTGCTGATTTTCTCCTTCTCCTTAGCACATGCCTGTCACAGCCTAGTTCTGCAAGGTAGGTACGGGATAACAGGAGATGTCAGCACGCAGATCCCAGACCAGTCTCCTTTGTCACCTTACAGACAGTACACAGATTGCAAAGGAGCCCTAGGGGGACAGAAGTGTTTTCAGCATCTCTGAGAGCCATTGGAGGCTGCCTATGCTGCACAGAACCAAGAGTACCCAATGGCTAATCCTGCCCCTAAAACTGTCTCCTTCTGTGCCCTCAAGCACAGCATTTCACCTCTCTGTTGCAATTTTTTCATCTGTAAAATTGGGATAATGACATTTTGCTAACTCACAGGACTGCTGTGAACTTTAATTAAGGTAGGTTTTGTAAAATGCTTTAATGAGGGAAAGCACTAAGAACAAGTAGATTATTTAGTTAAGCTGGCTGATGTGGTGCTGCCAGACTTGCCGGAATAACTCAGGATCTGTATGTACACACCGGAGATTGCTATTCTGTACACCTTCAAAACAAGCATTGCAGGGCTTGAGTCTTAGGCAGGCAGGATTCATTTTGAGAGTGCCTCTTCCTAAGCAGACTGGTGTGCAGCACTTACAGAGTGACAGAATGGGTCAGGTTGAAGGGACCACAGTAGGTCATCTGGTCCAACCTCTCTACTCAAGCAGGGTCATCCTGGAGCACATGGCACAGGATTGTGTCCAGATGGCTTTGAGTATCTCCGGTGAGGGAGACTCCACAGCCTCTCTGGACAATCTGTTTCAGTGCTTGGTCACCCACACAGGAAAGAGGTTCTTCCTCATGTTCAGGTGGAACTTGCTCCCAGTTTCTGCCTGTTACCTCTTCTCCTATTGCTCAGCAGCATTGAGAAGAGCCTGGATCCATCCCCATTACACCCTCCCTTCAGATAATTAGAGATATTGATGAAATCCCCTCTTACATTCACTTCCCACCTTCTTTTTATTTTTCAGACAGCAAACATATTTGATTTACCAAGATCCACCTTAAAATGGAGTACAAATCCAGATGGTAGGATAGTCTGCGATACAAAGGAACAGTATCCCTTCTAATCCTCTCTTTCTGTGGATAGAGAAAGCCACAGGTATATACAGATTACAGGTAGGAAACCAAAGAATTTCTGTACTGCAATGGCAGGTATTATAAGGTGACAGAATTGCCTCCAAATGCCTTTTCCTTAGGGTGTGAACAAGAGTTTTGTGATGGAGCTGCTCTGTTTTGCTGCCACCACACAGCCACTCCTCTGCCATGGCCTATAACTTGCATGAGGTGGCTGAGGCAGAGTTTCTTGCAGGGAAGCAAGCAGTGTCTCCACAGTATGCTGCAGGGGGATGGAAGAGATTGCCCTGCCTGCTGTATCCAGCTCTTCACATGCACTCAGACTTCATGTCACTATTTTCTCTATGCTGGATAGCCACACAGCAAGGCTTTGGGCATCTGGCAGCACTCAGAAGAGGGGTGACTATCAGATAAATCCATGCAAACACAGTGTCTCACAGGTATTTGTCCATCTGGACATTGTCTTTCATTTTGCACCTTACAGCATGCAGCAGGTGATGACCCTCATCCTCACATCTTTCTTTCAGTTCCTTTGCTACTTCCTGGGCCAGGAAAGAATTAACTGCTGTGAGCTACACTGAACAATTGAGCAAGTGGATGGACAAAAGCAGCACCATGACAGGCAGGACTGGGACCCAAGCTGTGTCTCTGGTCCCTCAGAGAGCAGGAGTCAGGCACTCAGAGGGACAGTGCGGGGACATCGTGCCTCTCTGTGGGGATCTTTCATTGTCCTTCTTCTACACCTGCAGAGGTAGGTGTCACCACAGCCTTGCCCAAGGAACGTGGCCCTACTCTTCTCCCTCCCTGCTCACATGCTGCCTGGTTGCATCCCTCTCATGAGAAAAGACCAGTCCCTCCAGTCGACTCATCTGGAGCAGTGGTGAGGTCTGGGACTCCGTATTCTTCTCTGAGGAAGATTTAATCTGTCTGGCTCTTAGCACCACCCTGTTGCTCTTTGATCAAAGATTATTTAAGTTATTATTGAAATATTGTGCTCAGACTTCTATTATGGCTGGTATTCACAGAAACAATGCTCCTCACTAGCTGAGCAAATAATGTTGAGCTGTTTGTTTTCGACAGAATTCCACATATTCACTTTATGTTACTTTCACACTGCTGGTCACGAACAATGACACTTGTCCGGGGCTACGAATAATTACTGGGAATCATATTTCGGTGACATTTCCAGCAAGCTTCTATAGTGAAAATTCATTTGCAGCTCTTCCAGCTCCTAGGCCTTTCTTTAGGAATCAGACATATGATTGGCTTTGGGGTTTTGTATTCTGATGAGTGCCAGACTTCCTTACTGTGTTCCCATTCTTTACATTTTAACCATGTTTGCAAAATGTCAAACACATAAATCAGTTTGTCTTTTGTCAGATATGGAAGATTATTGTCTGGAAAGATCAGCAGCCACTAACCTAGCTGAATCCATGCTGTTTGTTTGCTAATTCTACTGTGGACACCTTGGCTCCCAGGTATTCTCAAGTTTAAGCATTAGCAAAATATCTTTTTAATTGCAAGATTGTTTAGAGTAGCAGATACAGAGTCAGAGCAATGACCACAGACCAAGACTAATGATTTTAAGTGTTTGATGTTGCTACTCAGTTTAGGTACCTGACGTGGCATATATGGACATGTATTTTCAAAGCAGAGTTGCTTAGTCCAACCTGAAAAATCTATACCTATAGCTGATGTGAGCTATAGGTCAAGCTTAAGAAGTTAGTAGATACTATTAACAATCCTGGAACTTTGCCAAAAAACTTCCTGTCGAGGCTTTTTTTTTGATTTGATTTGGTTTGTTTTTTTCAAGTGCTCCTGAGAATCATAGAATCATGATAGAATCATAGGATGGTTTGGGTTGGAAGGGACCTTAAAGATCATCTAGATCAATTCCCCTGCCGTGGCAGGGACACCTTCCACTACAACAGGTGGTGGCTCAAAGCCCCATCCAACCCAGCCTTGAACACTTTCAGGGATGGGACAGCCTGTTCCCCGTTTTTGTTTGTTTGTTTCCAATAAAGATTTCAGAAAGTTGTTTCCAAGCTATATTTTGGAACAATAAGTGCACTTCAACTGCTGCCCCACTTAACAGAGAGAATTTGGACTTGCTGAAATTCATCATGTATTTGAAAACTGTTATATGGCATATCTAACAATCCAAATTATTGTTTGCTAATCCAATTACGCATTTTAATTAAACTGTGCAAAGTTCAGTGCTGCTGTGAGGTTTTATATCTGCCTCTTGGTTCATTTTATTTTATAATTTTTAGGTGTTATCAGATGACAGAGCTCTTGCTCAGAAAAACAAAGGTGAGGTGTCTGCATATTGGCACACTGAGTGGGTAGCTCTCACACACTCCCGTCCCTTTTTCCTGAACAGTCAAGTCAGATAAAATTGCAGATCCTATCATTAGCAAAGGCATCCAGTCCATTCCTCTGCCATTGGTTCACTCCTGGCTGTATATTTACTTCTGTTTCCTTGTGACCATCACCCAAACTTCAAATCTGCTCAGAATACTCTTACGGGATCTGGGCCCAAACTGATGTGAAAGATTTGTTACATAAACTAGCAAAGCCCAGAAATAGACTGAGGGAGTGCACATGAACTCTGTTAATTCCACCCAGAAAAGGCAAGCTGAAGTATAACTTAGCTGTAGTTGCTTTGTACTTGACAAAAGACCCCTGCTATTCAACCACACCCTTCACTCCACAACATGTCATCTATTCTCATGCTTCTGGGACAGAAGGAAGAGGAGAATGATAACTCCTCTATGACCAGACACAGGAACCCTTTCTCTTCATATGAGTGACCCACACAATACTCTCTTCTTCCTAAGGAAAGGAAGAGGGGGGCAGAGAACCAACCTTCCTAAGTGGAGAGGTCTGATGAGCTGTTACATCCCAGAGTGCTGCTTTCAGGACCAGCACAAGCTTTGAGCTAGCAACCAACTCTGCTCTGAGAGAGCAATCTTTCCTGTTCCCTATGCACAAATAGGGCTGATTCTGAACCAATAAAAAGTGACCAACCATCCCTGTAGGCAAGCAATATCACCATGACTACTCCTCTTCTGCTTGTAGACGGGATATCAGATCTTGCCTACCACTGAAGGATGGAAAAAAAGGCAGTACAACTCATTACAAGCACAGGACTAGGACAGGCACTCATCTTTCCTGACACTTCTCAGGACAAAGACTAGTAGAGCTTTAACTCTCATCCATGCTTCTACAACACCACCAGTGAGACAAGAGAAAGAATAGAAAAGCAGTCCTATAATTCTTTATTATACGGAGCTTTACTCTTTTCTTTACCAAGTTCATATTGTCAGATTAATTTATTTTATTTTTAATTATTTTAAACATCAATTCTTTAATTTTGAGGTTTTTTCATTTTGAATTATCTTATACCTCCAAAAGTCTCCTCCAAGTCTGTTTTAGGAAAACTAGAAAGGGCCATTTTCCTGCTGTGATGTGGGATGTTAGACAGCCCTGCTGCTTGATGGGTGAAGAGCCAGGTTCCATGCTGGCAATGGGCTTCTCATCAACTGCTGATTAAGATTTGTAAAATTATACATTAGCTGATAGCTGAGATCTGTAATTGTGCTATTAACTATGACTGCCAAAGGAGGCAGTAGGATGATTCCAGCCAGCAGGCCACCACTCTTGCTAGCATGATCATAAGCTCTGTCCTGCATCAGCATTTAGGATGTGCTTTACCTGGGACGGGACTTCAAGGCCACCCACCGCCACCAGCAGCCCAGCCACCCGTCTGTCATGATGTATTCTTTTTCCTGCTGTGGAAAGCTGGGTGTTGGTATAGCACAGGTTGCAGTGTCTGCTTAGTCAGTGGTTTCACTTCATACTAAAGGTTATGTAAGATCTGGAGTGCGGCTATCTCCCTGCTCATCCACCAGCAGAAGCAGCCAGGGAGCACTTCTCACCCTTTCTGATGTGTCCTCTGTATCTCAGAGCTGGAGGCACTACCCCTGCACAGCTCCCAGCTCTCCCAGTTGGCTGGGCAGAACTCCAGTTTGGGATTCAGTTTGGGATTGCAGCCGGGTTTATCTTATCTTATCTGCAGAGGTTTTTGCCTGAAACCAGGCCTGAAGGGTTTTCAGTCCTCACAAGTGAGGGGGATTTTTTTGTCTGACTTTTTACCAGAGGAGGCTATACTGCTCTGGGTTTCATTCTTTTTAGGTAAACAACTCTCTAGTCTGTGTAGATGTGCCTCCAGGCAGGTATAGATACATTTTAGGACCTGAATAAATACCTCAGCTACACATTTGATCTTGGCAAGCAGGGAGTTATGTCACCACGCAGGATGAAGATGGCCCTTGTAACATAGGTAGATGAGAGATAACTTTCTAGAGATACACCTCTGTTCTAACTTATACATGGCAGTGTTCCTTTCTGGGCTATCTGAAGCCTCTAAAGGAATTTCTTTCTATTCAATGTGCTAGAAAAATTCATAATTTTCACCCTTACGAAAACCCAAAATTTTCATGATTGGGTCAGAGAAAGAATAAAATGCATGCTTAGCCTCTGAGTTTGAGGGAAGGGTGATGAGCATGACAGTCAGAGAGAGCACATGGTGACAGTAGGCATGGCTATGCACAGTTTCATTTCTTCTGTTGCTCCTGGAAAATAAAACAGGATTACCTTTCTCCCCATGCCTAAGTGGGTGTTTCACAGAAACTGTCTGACTGGCTGAGGGGGCTGGCCACATTCATCCAAAACACAATTTTCTGAGAAGCTGGTCTTTGAAAGAACATGTGCATCAACAGGTAAACACCTTTTCCATCCTATTTTCTTTTTTAACCTGAGAGGTGAGTATTCCTCCCACAGTGAAAGAACCCTTGGTAAACTCCTGCTCGGGAGCCCAGCCACTCCTAATATTAGCTTGCGCCATTATGCAAATGCAGCACTGGTATTCCCACAGTCTGGGGAGGGACCCAATCCCAGCTTCCCACAGCATCCAACAGCTGCCTACAGCCTGGGCTCTGCCATCACTGAAGACTGCAGCATTTGTCTGTACTTCAGTTCTGACTTGGGTTTTGCCAGCTTCTGTCACTGGATGTACTTGTTGCTGCTCTGTGCTTGAGAGTCTCTCTCTGCTCCAGTTTTCAAATGCAATTAAACATTAATTGCTGAGAATACACAACTTCAGCTGCTAATATTTAAGAGAGATGGTGGTGAAAACAAGATTTCAATCATAATGCTTTATCTCAATGCCTACATGTAAACCTAATCCAGTAACTTTCTGTTTACCTTTCCTGGATAACTGTATAAACCTGCTCAGCAATTTCAAAAGACATTGAAAAACCACAAAACCCTGGGTTTTTTCACTGTTTAATTTAAACTCCCAGCAAAGCCTGAGAAGACATTAGAGCTCCTGACAAAAAGTAAGCAGTCCGTTTCTCCACGCTCAAGAGCTATTCCAGTAGTGCGCTGAAACTCTTTTTCTGTCAGGTCAAATGAACAATATTGACTCCATTTCTCTGCTAAATAGGATCCTAGTCTGGACACAATGGAACTCAAACATTACGGGGTTCCAAGCTGATAGCTGCTAGTGTTTGGCTCAATGGTTCTGGGATAAGTTTCAGGCCCTGGCTAAGATGCTAACATGTTGGTATGCCCCTGTGGAAGACCAGGTTCAGAAGAGTTGAAATCTTTTTTCTTCCCACCTCTCTTTAAAATGCCCCCTCACCTCCTTGGAGCACAGGAGGGGAGCAGTCAGTACCCCTCACCCTATCACTGATCCTCTTGCATCATGCAAGGCAACCTCAATGGACAAATGTTTACAGCCCAGTCTATTCTCCCATTTAATTTTGCTCATCTATGATGGTGAGAATACTTAAATATCCAAACAGAGAATACTTATGGTTGCCTGCCTGTTAGCACAATTTTTTTATGCCTGCCTCTAAAACTGTAAACATTGGAATCAAACATCTGTTGTGCTTTCAGCAGGTAAAGGAATTACAGTGAGGTACAACTACTAACATTTTCTTTATTTCTGGCTCAGACTTTTTTTTTTAATTGCTAAGAGTTCTAACACAATGATCTTATACACAATATAAAAGAACTTACATTTAAATACTTACATTTAAATAGGCTTATGATTATTTTCACTACATCTTAGTAATTTTCACTACATCTTAATAATTTGAATGACACATGCCTTACTCTTTTATGAGCTGCCAGGGTAAAAAAATCCTGTCTAGCCCAGCAAAATTCTCTCTGCATGGCTTCACACCAGTGAACAAGAAAGGAACACTCCACAAATCTCCAGTCTTCACCTAAAGTCGCCCAGTGACTTTCAGGTCTGCAAGTGGTCCTACTGTCAGGGTGTAAGACAGATATTTTCTGTGCTGCAAATGTTAGAAGAGTTCATACTTTCAAACTTGTAAAGGAGTCAGAATCATGCCATTGCTTTTGAAAGAAATCTGCATCCAGTCAACTGAGTTTAGGTGTGGCTGAAGGCATGCCAAAGTATTTTGGAGAAAATAACTATGGGAATTAATGTTCTTATAAAAATGATGCTATGTAAATTTTTTTGTTCATTTCAGGCAGAGCTCTCTGTATCAGTCATGTTCATTTTTAGAGTGACTTGATTTTTAGACAGATTTCTTCTGCACTGTAACTTGGACTACACTTAAGGGAAATAGAGCTAAAGAAAGAAATAGTTGTTTCCATTGCTTCAGCAACATGTTATAATATTGCCAAAGTTATCAAACTTTCTTATGAAAATATAAAAACATTTCTTTATAATTAAATCTTAGTATACATAAAAGGACACTTACAATATTATTAATTTATATTTTTTTAAACTTCTCCTGCTCAAGATGTAGTGGCCAGCACTTTGCTGTGTGTTACTATGCAGCCATGTCTTCTGAGCAGAAGCAGCCCTTCATGTTTGTATTTTAGAGGAAACATACCTTTCTGTACACTGACTTTAGAAAGATAAGAAAAATAAAGTTATTTCTCTACATGCTTGGGATTCACTGTGTTTCCTCCTGATAAATTCGCAGGATACAAATTTCCTTCCAGTAATGTAAGGAGGATCTTTCTGATCTGTCTGCATACTCCAGCCAGTCTACATGACTTTACTTTTGGTTTTGGGAAAGGGCTTCTGAAAACCTGCCAGAAGTTTTTCCCAGTGACTTCAACTGGGAAATTGCCATAAGCATGGGAAATTCTCAAGGCAAAGACAATATGAACCCTTTTCTACCCTTCAGCAGCATCACAACCCTTTCTGTGGTCTCTCTCCACCTTACACTGCCATCATCTGACAGAGGATCCTGAGAGACTAAAAATACTGTTAAATAAAAATGTGTTTATGTGACAACAGAAAGAAAACAGGCTCAAAAGAATATGAGAGTGTTCTGATGCCATCACTGCAGGATGGCACAGGAAAGTGTGTGCATGGCACAGTGCCTGGCAATAAAAAGAGGAAAATGCTGGGGAAGAAGCAGTCTCTGTTGACAGTACATGTGTATTATTAATATTTGATGGAGGAAGGGAAGGGGGGGAGAATGATTCCAAATAGATTTCCTTTAGCTGGTGCTGTAGTTCTTATGAAATGAAAACCCCACAAACTCAGTAGGAAAGTAGCATGTCAGGAAACTTAAGTGATAAGTAGCTGTTCAGTCACAAAATCTCTAAAATATTTTCCCCTCCAGGTCATATATTATGAAGAGATATTGCTTTCCAATCCTATGATAGATTTCACTTTTTTACACTGGGATGAATTTGCATTTGTGTCTGACAATCAATCTTGGAAGCTGAAGTCCATATACACACAAAAGGGGACCGTACACTTCCCCCTAGTTATGCCACACAACAGAAATGAAAAGCCATGCTGTAGGGTGAGGAAGTGATTCAGTCCTTCTACAATTTTCCTCTTTCAAACACCAATGCAGTTTTACTAGTGTGGCAGATTCTTGTTCATTTGGAAGTAATGGTGCTGTTTCATTCTATACTCAGGTTATCAGTCAGCTATAGATAACGTTTTAATTAATATCTATTTTACATCCTAGAATGAGCTGTTTGCTGTTCAGGAAAATGCAGCTTCTAAAAAACAACAGTTACAGAACATTTCTATTTTATGAAACAACTTTGTAATATGTCAACAGTTTGGTTCCACATCCCTCAGGTTTCAGCAAAACCTGTGCTAGATAATGTAAGTTTAGAAATAAAACCTGCATTTTTTAAAAAATTGCTTTTATTTAAACTATTGGCCCCAATGGTTCAGTCTTTCAGTTCTGATTTTCCTTCCTGTTTTCTTGTTACTGGTAGACTCAGGACAGATAAACTGACTCAGCAGCCGTGTCAGTGGCTTCACATTTTTCTTTTTTGCTGCTTTTCCATTTTTGCTCCCTTAGAAATACTTAGTTTTATTGACTCATCTCTTCATTTGTTGACTAGTTTGCCTCCAAGTAATTCCTCCTCTTGAAGTACAGTGCCGTGGCTACCTCCTGCCTCTTGTTCCCTCAAACAGTTCAACAGGTGAAGAGCTGAAATCTCCAAATGAGGAGGGGATCTCCTTTCTGCCGCCAGTGTAACATCCAGGCAGTGGAGTACCCAGAGTATCTGACTTAAGCTTCTTTTAATTGACCAAATCTAATGTGATGCTTGTTCATTATAACCTTCACCTTTTGCTCAGTCGATTTTTAATACATATTGAAGGTTTCCAGCAGTTCCTCATAAGTGGTTTGTTGCCCCATCAGACCTATACGAGGTACCATTCAGCACTGCAGTGTCAGTCAAAGGTATTTTTGTTGCAAATTTTAGACCTTATTAATTCATGCACAGCACAAGAAGCCATGGATATCTATTTTCAGTGGAGATATAATTAAAAGATACATAATTACTGTTAGAAAATATTCCTAGCAAACTTTACTCTTTTCGGCTTATAGGTAACATTCTGAGCAGTCTTCTAGGCTCACCAAAGATTAATATCAAAACAGTTCACCAGTGGAAAGATGCTTCAATTTTTCAGCTGAGCATCTGTTATCTTTACAATTTAACAAAGCATTGAAAACGTTTTTCATTAATGCTTTAAACCTTATCATAAGTTTGAATATAAATAATATTCAATATTATTTCTATGCATTGAGGTCAGTAAAAACCTGATGAAATTCTCACTAAAGGAAAGAACATCTGATTAAGTCATATTGAACCTGCTTATTAGATGGATGGGAGGCATTGCAAAGTGTTCACTCAGCAAGAAACTTTTCTTTCTGTAGATTTTCTAATGGAAAGGTTCTTATTCTCACATGTTTATGAACAAACCTCTCTGGGTATACAAGAACAGCTCTTTGAGTGGACACATTTATTCTGCAATGAGCTACTATTTTATTTATTCTGACAAAAAAAGTAATTTTTTTCTGTATATAAGGATTAACATGAACAGCAATAGCTGCCAAAAGTCATGCCTACGGCAACACTGATATTTAAAATGGAGACATATTAATTTTTTTCCTTAATCAAGGACTTTTGAAACACTTGGAGAAGAGCAAGGAAAGTCCTCACTACTTATGATCATGTGGTACATTTTTCAGGGATTCATCCACTAGCTCCAGCATCGTGGCCCTATGATTTGCATAACTTTCTGCCTATTCAAACATAGATTTCCATTACAATTGCATAAGAGAGATTCTTAGTACTTTTCTCTGCTATTAAACAGCTGCTGCATTTCAGTGTTGGTGAAATAGTTCTACATCATTTTCCTTTTTTTAAATGAAGTGCTTTGGGATCTCTAGCTGAAACATGGACTAGAAATGCAAGTTATCCTTAGCCACATAACTCAGAATTACCTTTGCATTTTGATCTAAATCTGTATCTGGATATACAAAAATCCTGAAAACCAGAGACATTAGACCTGCTCATATAACTGACACACTTTTGTGGAAAATAAACAGATAGAACTGCCATCTGCTACATGAGTGCTGTAATCCAATGAATGCTAGTGCTGAAAAGTATCCCCTTTAATGAAATTTTTAGTACAAAAAGTTTAATTTCATTTATATGTTTAGAAAACAAGCCCCAAAAAATGAATATCCGAAAGCTTGAGTGAATGTACGTCATAACTCCTCAAGTTTCTGTTTCCTCCCCAGTTTTATTAACATAGACATTTGGGTTTGCACCAATACTTGCTCTTTGAATCTGTTTATGTAAGTTTCCTCCAAGTAATGACTGTAACAAAACATACCCTGGCAGAAACTTGCAAAATATAAGCCTGTTTAACTTACTCAGTAAAGATAACATTTCTTCAAAACTGCAGAAAAAGAAACTCTAGCTGCATGTAAATTAAATTTAGAACACTCCTTTGCATAGAGTGAAAGTCTGGCAGGCCAGGAAAAATCCATAAATGTGATTGCAGTGACAGAAATTAAAACAAGAAAGAGGTCTCCGATGTCCAGGCAGCACATGCATGCCTCGTGCAGGAGAAGTCTCTTCACAGAACTGTTCGTGGCTTGCTCCCCATCCCCATCACATGGCTGCCTCCATTTCCAAGCTTTCCAAAAGTTTCCAGACAAGATTTGTACAAAACCAAAATGCTGAATGAAAGAGCAAGAATAAAGTGCCTATCAAACTTTTATGTAGTTATTTAGCTACAAGCAGCAACAGGGCTAGCGATTCCCCATCTTGCTGCTACTACACCGATGTCAGTAAGTGTTGGGGTCCCTCCCCCGCCGTGTAGCCCTGGCAGAGGGGCCCTGAGGGCACAGACACGGGGTTTCCCTGCCCCTGCTCAGCCTCGTTCCCATGGGTTGGTTTGTGTTCCCTGCGCGGGCAGAAGGACCCTTGGTCCCGTGACTGGAACAGTTCCTCGGCAGAGC
>NW_008239054.1:3172633-3173226 GCF_000691975.1 Corvus brachyrhynchos | reverse complement strand
AGAATCTGTCTGTCCCTATATATTTCCTTTCCACGGGACTCCTGGTTTGATATATGCGTGTTGCAGGATCCCCACTGCAACAAATGGTGGAGATTTGTGAGCAGAACGATCCCCGATCCCTAAGCGACTGATTTGTGTGAGTAAACCCTGGAAACTTTGGATTCCTCTTCTTGGTTTTGCTTTGCTATTCCATATCTTAACTATGGAGGAACCGTGGGAAGACTCTTGGCTCTCAGAGCCGCATATGGACATTTATCTTAAACTTAAAATGATTCTTGAACAACGATTTGTAAATTTTAGCTTGATTCAAGCTCAAAAAGAACTGAAACACTTCCTGGCATGGTTGTTTAAGAACTTTTTCTATGTTTCTTGGGATTTAATTCTTACGAAGGGCTTTTGGAAAACCGTTTGGACACAGTTAATACTGGAGTCAAAATACATGCCGATGGAAGAATATTTTCGTGAATATTATTTAATTACCGAGACAGTTGAGCAATGTCAGCTGTGTCTTGGCGAAGGGAAGCCTGGCGCAGGGACCGTGCGGCCCAGGCCACGTGCACCGAGCGCTCTGCGAGCAGCAGCGAGGCAGTTCC
>NW_008239054.1:3168956-3171316 GCF_000691975.1 Corvus brachyrhynchos | reverse complement strand
TGAAACTGTTCTTGTTATGTTTATCCAGTTGTTTTCATTCTCCTTTTATTAAAATAAAACGGGTGAGGTGTTGGGGTCCCTCCCCTGCCATGTAGCCCTGGGAGAGGGGCCCTGAGGGCACAGACACGGGGCTTCCCTGCCCCTGCTCAGCCTCATTCCCCATTGGTTGGTTTGTGTTCCCTGCGCGGGCAGAAGGACCCTTGGTCCCGTGACTGGAACAGTTCCTCAGCAGAGCTCCGGCCATGCGGCTGGAGAAATAAACATCTCTGAAACATCTAGCAAGAATCCGTCTGTCCATATATATTTCCACGGGACTCCTGGTTTGATATATGCGTGTTGCAGTATCCCCACTGCAACAAGTAAGGATTTTGGTAAATGCTCTCCCATTTGCACACTGCTTAGAACCATGGCAAAGCCGTGGGTAAGACTGGTTACTGGCAGGGATTGCTACCAGAACTTCAATATGGGTTAGGAAAAATGGTTTGCCTAGGTCACCACCTTCACCTTTCCTGTGGCAGTAATCAATTCGTGGCTCTTAGTGGACACTGGAGTATTCCATGGGAGGTTGATGTTGCAGTGGAAGGCTATTTTGATAAAGATTTAAAAGTAATGCCCTTAGCTACAATATAGATGAGCACCACAGCAGTTTCTGCTTGTGCCTTTCATTAGAAGCAAGTAGCAGGCACTCTGAGGAGGGACTGCAGGACAGGTGCCAGCAAACCAAACCCCTTCAGGGCCTGGCAATCTGAAAATGGAGAGAGGATGTAAATGGGTGAAACATAGAAATAAAAATCTGAATATAAATGCTAGTTTAAATACTTCTCGAGGCATCCTCAGTACCACAGTTGCTCAAGGTTTTTGTTTCAGGGCTAAAGATAGCTCTGCTGGTAACATGAGACAAAATAACGGTGGGATTGTTTTACTCCGAGAGGCTGGGTACTAAGGAACCAGCTTTATTTCCTCCCACCACCAGCTCCTTCCAAAAGATCCTTTACTGTGAGAATTACCTTGTATTTCTTAACATGAGACTTAATGGGACCTCAGCATCTCTATGGCAGTTCTGTAAATGCAGGACTGCCTCTGGGGTATGGCCATTGGTCTGTATCAGGTATGCTGCTAATGTAAGTCAAGCCTACGTTTATGCATTTTAAAATACCAGACTTCTGTTTCCATGACAGAAGTTGAAAGAGACAAAGGGCTGAAGTCTCACAGCTTCAGAGTAAAAAAGATTTTTAGCACGGCAAAAGACTTGCTTGGTTTTCTGCCAGCCCAGTCCCAAGTGATGCAAGACCTCTCTTCCACCCCACTCTCCTTTGCACCAGAATTGCTGTAGCTCCCTCAAGAGACGAGAGTATTTCTGCTGAATTTCCAATTCTTAAGATAATTTGTGCTGCTTGTGGTATGCAAACGAGCTTTATGGGACTGGGATATCTTCACAGTGTTCAAAGCAGTGAAAGAACCTCAAGGTATGCTACATCATTCAGGATATGAAAGAAAATTGAAATTCTGCTTCTAAGGAAGGAAAAAAAAACTGGAAAAAAACCCCTATAATCTGTAGTAAGTGTCTACTTTTGACTGTGAACATTAGCAGGCAAAGATTAGCACCTTTCCACTCTGTTTCTATAAAAGCTCTTTTATGCAACCATATAGTGCAGAAGGGCTGCAGGTAGATCTCTGCCAAAGATCATGCAGTTCAGTGACGGTCTTGGCTAATGAGACACTTCAAGACTGATCCAGGGCATTGAAGGAACATGGAAAAGGATGCAGAAGCAGCAGGCAGTTACCTAATACTATCAAGTCTCAATAAAAAATGACAAGCTGAGATATTTTGGCAGTCTTTCTGAATACTTAATAGGACAATGCTTGTGTAAATGGGCCTGGAAGTAAGGTTAAGAGAAATAAATTCACAGCAGAAAAAACCCCAAACCCACACCTCAGAAGCAGCAAATTATTTCAGTTCAAAGCTCCTCAGATCACATCTGACCATAAGGTGACAGAATTAGCCCCACTGATTGTTTCTGTGAGACATGATTCACGTCCAGTATTTTATACGTAGCAATTCAGCAAAAGCGCTCCCACCCGAGCCAGAATACATAGATATTCAACTTTTTGGCAGAGCGACCGTGAGAGTATTTGTACCTATGGATTTTCTGTGACAGATAAACAAACCCGTACTCCTTCCTCACAGCTACAGAAGCGAAAGGGAATAAAACCCCGGGGCGGTCTGGGGGGTTTGCTTTTTCCATGGGACCAAGTTCTCACAGCGGTTTCCTTAAACCACCAGACCGCGCTGATCGCAAAGGCAAATGCGGGAGCATTCCCACGCACCGGGCAGACGTGTCTGTGCACAAGGGATGTAG
>NW_008239054.1:3069761-3167037 GCF_000691975.1 Corvus brachyrhynchos | reverse complement strand
GACGGTGCCGGCCTGTGGGGCTGTGCGTGTGTTGTTTGTGCCTGCTCGCTGAGGTTGGGCCGCGTTTGTAGGTGTTTCAGCATCCCTAGAGCCCGTTGTGTGTCCTTTTCTCTCTCTTAAAGGCAGCTGCACCGTGTGTATCGGCAATTTGCAGTTTTGTTTTTTTCCATTCCTCACAGCTGCTAAATACTCAACACCCATCCTTTTTTGCTGACCTTTTCCCTCCCTCTTGAAACCCAAGTTTCCCATGAAATAGTATGGAAGTTTATCATGTTTGAAAAACATTTAATCTTCTTTCCATTTCAGCCCAGATAGTCAACAGCCATTAAGCTTGGTCTCAAAAAACAGGTGGGGGAACTTAGTGATAGTGAGTGTAACAACCTGAGAAATTGTGCACTGCTTTAATCTCTAGCAGTATAATAGAGAGGTTTTTTTTGGAGTACCTTTAGACTCTTGTTAGGTGCCTTTCATATTAGCTGTCATCTGTATATATTGGCACCATTTCACTAAAACACGGAATTTGGCAACCCTATTGTTTCTGCTTAAAAGAAACAGAAGAGATTGAGTAAGACTCTTACAAGTGAATACAGAAGTATGTGAACGGAGCCACCTAGAGATACTTGCTGCAGCATTATCAGGCCTCCCTTGCCTACAGACTACATCGCACATTTCCAGATATTTGAAATGGTAATGTATTTCCTCTCCTCACATCTCCTTCACAACTTGCTGCACTCCTCCTAGCATCTCAGCACAATCTTTTATAAAGTAGACTTGACGATTGTTATCAGTGTGCTAAGGGTTTACTTATAGAGGTCTGTGTCAATAAGCTTGGTAAATATTTTGTTTAAGGTTATACTCTGATTTATCAAAGGTCAGATTTTTCTCTAGAGTCCGTTTGAGATGGTCTGATGATTTGTAGCATCAGAAAGTGAGGTAATGACACTCTTAGTCCTTGAGTGCTGAAAATGTATGGACATATCTGCTTGACGCAGTAAAGAAGTTGTAAAGGAGCATTCTTGACGCAGTAAAGAAGCAGTAAAGGAGCATTCTTGCTTGAACTCACCTCCAAATGAAGCTTAGACTTGCCAGCGTTCTCAGAATGTGAGCTGCACATGTGGTGGTTGTAGCTCATTTGTCCAAAGACAGAGTAAGAAGTTGGCGGGTTTTTTTTCACCCAAATCCCTAGACTGATGGAGGGCTTTGGAGCATGTAATAGCTGTCAGTGTTTTGAGGATTAAAACCTGTTCTGTTGAATTGCATATCTGTTCCTCATGTTTTTCCCCTTTCTTTCACAGAAAGTAACACCCACACTGAGAGTTAGAAAAACTGAAAGAGGCGTTGCACCATTTATAGAAGTTGATCAGTAAAGTTTCTCTGAGCTTTGCAGGTCTAGATTTTATGGGAATAGGGCGTGAAATAGAATGTGCTTTAATACTCAGAAGCTGAGGTGCAGGACTGGTTAAGCTGAATGAATTGAGTAGAATCTCTTAAAAAAAGTGTATGGTGGTTTCTCTCATTTCAGCTCAAATTTTATCAAAAGGAAGGAGTATGGGCTTCATCATCAGTGAGCAGCTTACTCATGAAGTCAAGTATGGAGATGATTGCAGAGGATTTCACTGTGCTGCTGATTGTGTTTGCAAGCACTTAATTTCAGGAGATACCGACATCTATAAAATGTGCTCTTTTTACTACACGGTGACATTGCACCCCTCTTGCCCTTTCAGTTGGAAAAGGAACTTGTTGATATTAGAGCACAATACTCTTGCAACTACAACTTTTTAGGCTATCTCTAAGACTTCATTTAGAAGTAATTGAAAGGTTTATTGGATTTCAAAGACTACGGGGTTTATTTGCTTGTGTGAAGGAATGACAGAAGAGGCCTGACTGGAGGAAAACTAGCTATATACATAGAAAAAAGCATCAGGGTTTCTCCTTTTTTTTTCCCAGTTACTGTTTCATGGGCTTTTTTAATATTCAAATAAAACTGAAACCCTGAAACTTTTGTCCAAGTTAAATGTATCAGGCTCTGCCACAATGTTTTCTTGTATGGGGGCTGTTGGAAAAAGAAATCCTACATCAGTAAATTGATAAGTATCTTTGCAGTTAATGTTATAATTTGTGCGATAGTGTCTGTATCAGAAAGTACACATCTTGTTAACTCTGGTCAGTTTATGGTGGTAACAGAAGTGGAGATCTGCCCTGATCTCCAAGTTCTTCCTCTGCATGTTCTTCTTTAGGCTGTAGAGCAGTAGTGAACTAGAGTCATCTTTCTTCTTTATTTGTGCTTCCACACCCTCTTTCTTCTGGGGCATTTGCACTTTATTCTTTTTACTGCATGTGCTCTGCCCTTGGGCTACCCCATCTGCTAGCCTTCCCTTCTACGTGCTGTGTACTCTTTCATTTGTAGGTGTTCTCTGGCTTTCACAAACTTGGTTCGTATACAGCTGCCCCCAAACGAATGTCAACATAAGATTATTCTGAGCACTGCAGATACCCCAGGATAAGGGTTTCTGTACTCAGCTTCTTGCATGAAATTTCAAGGATTGCTTAATGATGCTGGCTTTTTTCTTCACTCTTAAGGCAAGAATCACGTACTTTAAAAGTATTCTTTCTAAACAGAATAATGCACTGGATGGCTTTTTAAACCCACAAGCTCCTCAGGGCCCTGTATTGAATGTGAGATGCTCTTAAGGCTGGATCTGTTATACAGGAGTGAGTGGCAGTTGACCAGTTCTGTTGCTGTGGGGTGATTTCCCATGGGAAGGGGAACATAAATGGTGTCATTACTTCTTCTTGACCTGACACCACGTGTCTGCACATCTGAAATCCAGTGATGAGAGCTGACACAAGGAGAAAAACACTTCCATTAGAAACCATCGCTCCTCCCTCACACGTAGCTGTCTGTGCATTTCTTTTTACCATTGGGAACCTATTCGGTATCTTCTGTGTTGCACTCTGGCTTACACTGGAGGCTGTTAACAGATCAGAGTTTGCAACTTGGTTGTGGGCAGATGGAAGGCCACTTGCTCACTGTTGCCAAAACAGTCTTGCCTCTGTTTTTCTGGAGGACTCGTGACTCTAATGAAAGAAAAAACTGGTTGTAGGTGATGCTGTGTTCTTGGAGAAAGAATGCAAGGAAAGAGCACTGACATTTAGGCAGCAGTGATGGTGCCTGCCAGTTAATACATAGATGGCTCACAGATAAAGCCAAAAAGCCAAATTTTTCTTAACTCCAAGGCATGATTGCTGACATTTCTAAAACTGAGTCTTTGATTTTTAATTAGGTGCATCTTATGAAAGCTTAAAGGGCAGATATGAAAGATGGCTATTCAGTGGGACTGTCCAGAGTAGCAGGAATTAATGTCACTTAATGCTGTTGGAAATGGTATTCTCTAATAAATTGTGGGAGGGCAGGAGGAGAATGAACATGTATAGAGTGTTCTTGGCTTTCTGTAGTCTTAAATGGGATAAAAGAAGAAGCAAATGGTAAGCTTCCTCCAGATTGAAAATCCTCATCCTGCAAAGCAGATCTAAGATACCTTACATTTTCTGTGATGTGAATCCACAGCAGTCAACATGTTGTCTGTTATAAATACTTCTTTCTAAAAATCTTCTTGCTCTGATAAATTCCTCTGCTGCTGTGGGCATCATTACAAAGACTTGTGTGATGTATTAGAAAGTATGTAATGTTTAATGATTAAATTAATCAACGAGTCAAATATAACTCTTCAATTCTGTGAATTATTTTCAGATGAATAGCTTTTATATTATTTCTTTGCCTTCCTTTTGGTGTATCTGTTTTAATAATTGTTTTGGCTGCTATGGAAACACTTCAGGATAGGAATAGTAAATGTTCTTCAATACTGTTTTCTAATCTCTGATCTCCTAAGTGTTGTATTCTTTTCTTATTGGGGTAGCATGAACATGGCAAAAATTGCTGTCTAGCCTCCATGCTTACATCACATATAAATGTTAAATTAACTCTTGTGCAGTCATCTCTGTCTTATAATTATTGATTAGTGTATTTGGCTTGATAAAGTTATAAATACCAGGACAGAAGTGCAACTCATTTTTTCTTTTTTCCATATCACACATGATTTCCAAATAATGTTTAATGAATATTAACTCTAGAGAAATGCACTAATATGCATGTAGACACTTGGATTCAGGTCATGCCCAGAAGTTTCCTGATGAAGGAGTTGCACACACAGACACCCCCCTTCAATAGATACATTACATCACATGGGTAATGGGATTTTTAATAAATTCTTTAAAGCTTTTAGCACTTATAAAATTGGTAATATGCCTTCTTTATGCAGAAGTTACCTTTCAACAACATAAAATTAGAGTACTTGCTGGAAAATGTTAAAAGCATTTTTGCAACACTGGAAAGGGAAAGGCCTCTCACATTCATGAGTTCCTGTGAGCGCCAGTAATCCCTTTCATAAACTGATCAAGCTCTGTTGGTAGAAGAGGTTGGGTATTTTTGCTCTTTCAGTTCACGTTGAAATGCCTTTTGAGTACCTTACAGCTCTGATTAAGCAGCTGCAGCTAGAAGTCAATGTGTTGTCTGCTGGTAATGGCCTTTAATTATGTTATCCCTGTTCCATATGCCTTGATGCATTGCTGCAGTGTATGCTGAAGGTGTGTGAAAGGCATTCACAGTAGAATCACATACAGAATCAGGAACATGCACATCCCCAGAGAGAGAGAAATGAGGTGGGGTCTGCATGCATGACTGCAGCCATGCTTCAGAAATGCACAGTGTTAGGCTCTTGAGAGAGAAGAGGGAATTTTTGGCCCTTGATGTGCTTGCCAAACATCCCCAATAAATCTGCAGCAGATAACAGATAAAAGACATCACAACAGTACATAGTAGAAAAGGGAGACAATAAGCAGTGTTTTGTTTTGGCATATGTAAGAGAAATTCTGCTTGTGAGTTCCATTAGTTATTAATGAAAACCAATACAATTTTTCAGTGTAATACAGACAGGATGACAGGAGTGCTGCTGCAAAGAGTTGACAACCAGGGAGGGGGAGAAAGGCAGTGATGAGAGTAGTATAATGCAGATACAAAAGTAAGAGCACCTGGTACTAATTCTCTGATGGAGAGCTTATATGTTTGGAGAGATGGGGAGAAGATAAGGTTGTCACATGCGTTCTTTCAGAAGCGTTTTTGCAGTCGACTAAAAGACAGCTGTGCTTAGGAGAGTAACCATGTGAAATGTCAGTGTGTCTGGGGCCTCTCGTTTGTTAGCACAAAAATGCATTTCATAGCAGATGTTTGCACTGAGCTTAGCTGTATGATAATGAACACTGGAGAAGCTTTGGAGACCACCATGGATTTGAAGGGAGAGGGTCTATAAGAAGGAAACTTACAGAACAATTTGACAATACAGGAACTTTTTTGTCAACAGTGTACTTCTGATATGTTTTGGGGTTTTGTTCCAGTGGTTGTGTTCTAGCCTAGAGTGCTGGGTGGCAAGCCTGTAGCTTCAGGCTCTTAGTAGGAGTCCTGAAGAGGAAAAAGAACATCTGTAATGTAAAAAGTTCCTATGAGGCAAGAAAAGGAGCAAAGAGATTTTGGAAGTGAGTACATGTCTAAGAGCAAGCTGAGGACGGACTAGTTTTGTTTGGATTGCAGAAGATGGTACAGGAAGAAAAAGGCTGATAAGCTGAAGAGACTAGAAACTATATATAAGGTAAGGGATGTATTGTTCATCTGTTCCTTTTCTGAAACAGGAAGGGGACAGCTATCTCTACTTCTCTGCACATGCTTTGTCTTCATGCACTTCTTTGTGCTGCTACTTGGAGTGCCTCTGTAAATACCTCCTTTTATGTAACTTTCTCTGAGAGGCTGGCCTTGTTTAGTGTCTCACCTTCTTCAAGCATAAATCTATTTTGGAATTCAGGGCTTCTGTTGTTAAATTCCCAACTGTTTCAACTCACCCTTTTCATCTGCAATCTTGTCCTTGAGCAATTATCTATACTTTTTCTGTGTGGATATCATCTGTATTACTAGCGTGATGCCTAATGAAATTTCTTTTTAATAAGAGCAGATTTCTTTTAGTTTTGTGGGTTTTCCTTTACCTGACACTGTTTTCCCAATTTGTAAAAGTAGTTTTATTTTCATCCCAGGAGCAGCTAGCTACACAAGCTGTGAGGGGTCTCTTCTGGGAGGCACTTTAAAGAGCATTAGAGGTCTGCTTCCTTCTGGTTTGGGGCTTGAGCATAGTTGTCTGTCCTATTCCCTCTTACTAGTTTAGAAAATTTCTGTGGTTTTCTGCAGCTGTCAGAAATTTGAAGCGCTCCTCAGTCCTGTTCCTTCCCCAGGAAAATTCAATTTCCTGGCTGTGGCCATGAGTCTGTGGCTGGCTCAGCAGCTCATTCAGCCAGCTTGACTCATGTAAGTGCCCTGTCTGCCAGGGCACAAATGGTGCAGGTGAAGACTGCTTGTTGTGAACATTCCTATTTGTAGAGCTGACGTTAGGGAAACACTGGGAGCTATCAGTGAAATAATTAATTCAAAGGTTAAACCACCATGCTTTAAGATTGTATGGTTTCACGCAAGACAACAAAAATGGACCTGAAAACTTAAATGATGTGGACAGGAGGTTGAGAGAAGAAGAGAGAACATACTCATCATTGAGTCTGTAGGCTCTTTGCAAAGTAAATGTAAGGATAAGTACAAATAATTTCTTTTCTTGCTAGAAGGATGAACTCAACAGCTGCTAACAGTTTGTATAGTGTTTCTGGGTTAGTATTTTAAATACTTGAGAAACACATAGGGAGGTTTTAGTGCTTGTTTTCCAATGTAGACTATGGTAAATGTTCTTTTATTCTTTCTGCATTAGAAATAAAAGGGTTGGAGGGTAATGAAGTGTTTAGAGTGACCATCTGCTCTTCATTTGACTTACTATTTCCATTTATTTCTGTGCACCAATTTAAATGTGTCCTGGGCCATTAGCTATATTGTGATGAGATTATTTTGAAATATTTGTTGAAGTTCCAGACTCAGACTCTAACTATGAAGCATGAAAAATATTAAGAGTTAATTTATGTTGGCTGTTTGGTTTTGATCTGTACAGATTCAGATTGTTTCCCTTCCTTGTTGTTATGGAACCACAGATAGTTTATCCAAACAAATACCAAATGTCGTCTCTTTTTATTTTTTCTCCCCCTTCTCTTTTTTTCTTTAAATTTACTGACAAACACATTGAATTTGTTCTGTATTTCATTATTTTAATATATGTGGTACAGTTTGTATGATAAATAGGCTGGAAATCCTGATAGAAGAGCCAGTTTAATGTTTGTGGAATACTACAAGTAACTCTACACAAATATGTGGAGAATATTGGTACTTTCTTTTGAAGAACTTCACTTTATCTGAACATAGTGGTATCAAATATACAGTTAGAAAAGCAGTGTTACCATTTATGGACTGTGACCTCTAATTAAATTATTCTACACTGCAACATTATTTCGAAGGATAGCTTATCTGAGGATTAATTCTTTTGTGGCTGTTTGAAAACAATGCTTTTCACAGTAGTTCTTTGTAGCACTAATAATTGATTGTATTATTTTTATTGGTATATTATGTGTGTGTGTATATATATCTCTAAAATAAATGTAGACTTGAGAGGATTTTTGCAATTTAGCAGTCTTGACTGGGAAAATACCTGTTTCTTTTTTGACCTCAACTGAGACTAAACAAGGATACTGTTCTTCCCATTTTTAAGTTTTAAATTTCTTATTGCGTACATTTCACTATGTGAGGTCTTGTAGGTTATGTATTGGATGATAAATAATTTCAGTTGTCTTTGTTAAGCTTTAAAATTATCTCAGGTTGTGAATGAATTCTCACTTTAATTTTGATAAATAATATAAACAGGCTAGCTGCATCACATCTCTCTTGTTGGTATGAGGTCCAAACATTACTTGCTTTAACTGTGCAAGTGAATATTTTCCAAATTTTCTGAGAAAAGAAGCATTTCATTTCTTACGAATTTTTTCCTTCTTCTCCCTTGTTTCTCCACCCAGAATTGGTCAAGGCTGCTTTCTGTCACTTAAATCTTTTTCGTACCTTGTTAGTTGTTCCTGGATCTATGATAATTGTATGATTTTAAATTAAGAGCTTACATTTATGTAAAAAGACCAAACTCAAGACTTCCATTTTTGTAAGCAGGTCTGAATGCGCCAGTATTCTCTGCAATCATTGTGTTGCAACAAAGATCACTATTCAGTAGAGATGCTGATCCTCAGTATGGAGGTTTTATATTCAAGCTACTTACTGAGTAGAAATTCTTCCCGAATAATGAACCTTCCATGAGTGCTTTGCTTTGAGAGATGATGAATGATGAGTCTGTTATCTCTTTGAATTAAGCACATAAGTGAAGAGTGGTGGTATTCTTCAAAGTAGGTCGTATTGCTAGGAAGGGCAGCACCCTGCAAGTGTAAAGTCCAGTGGGCAGTATCCATTTTTCTGTCATGTTTTGGTCTTTGGATGTCGATGTAAATTGGTGGGAATTCAGACATCCTGCTGTAGCTCTGAGGAGGAAAGAGCTGGTTTAACAGTGTAACAATGTAACTTCGTTGTGCAAAAGACTTAATTTCTTTTCGTCCCTCTTCCTGCGGTTTCGTGTTGCTGCGTTTGATTTAGTTTCTTTCCCTGCTGTTCAGCAATGAAGAGAGGGTGGCAGGAAATGTTCTTCTTTGTGACTGGCATCCCCTTTCCCTGAAGAGGAGCAATTCCAGCCCCACTCCAATGGTCTCAAGTCCACCCACGAGTCTCATCTGCTGAGGCCACGCTGTGAGCTGGGGCTGGGAACACCCAGATGCAGGGCGGCTCCACCTGTACCCTGTGTCTCTCTGGCACAATTAATTCTGCATGCAGCTCTCAGCAGCACGTTGGAGTTTTGTTCTTGACTTCTAGTTAATTAGAAGATGTTAATTTTGATGGGTTTTCTTTTTAATGGGGGAACTTGCTTACTAAGACTGCAAAGATCGCCGGTTCCTTTTACAGAGGCCAGTGAAGCCATTAAATGTTGACTGTAGCCCTTTTCCTTTTCTCCTTTAAGCTGATTGCTTAAGCTGTTATCAGCCTGTGTGTGTGCTCTGTATGTCTCCATTCCCTTCTGCTCATACAATGATATTTCACAGTTGGCTTTTCTCTGTTCAGTGAATGGTATCAAAACTTATAAAATCAAACCCCTTGTTTTTAGGTGTGAAAATCGGTGAGCCTTTGGAGCATCAAAACTCAAAGTGTTGCAAACAGTAGGCACTTGGAGAGGAACTTTTCTTTTAATTGATGGGGTTTAGTTCATGAAGGGTGTATAATATATTTTGGGAGGTCAATATAAGAGGAAATAATCTCAACAAAAAATATTTTATATAGTATTCTTAACTTTGGAAAGGGAAACAATATAATGTTATTTACCCACTGCCCTTCATGTTTTCCCTTGAATTCTCTGAGCCATCCCCTCTTTTGTTGATCTTACTTACAAATGGGTTTTTTTCCCTGTGTTGCATGTTGATGTGTATGTGTTGCATATTATATGTGTTAAAATATATCCTCTAGTAAAACTTTTCTGATTTGTCATTTCTGGCTTTAGGAAAAAAGATGTTTACTTTAAAGATGGAAAAAATGAGGAAGGAGTTGGAACATTTATCTGTATATTAGCAAAAAAATAGGCTTAAGTTGATGACTGCATTTCTCAGAAGGGAGTGGGAATAGAAAAATTCAGTGCTGTGAAAAAAAAACAAGTGAGTTTTGTTTTGTGCTATTGAAATTTGCCAGCAGATTTACTCATTTTACAGTTCATGTCCTTAGAGTTTGATGTATTTTCACATTAAACACCCAGCATATTTTGGTCCGTGATTTGATCATAAAATGTATTTTGTAAAAAAAAGTTCACCTATTTCAGCAAATTTCAGTTTTGCTTTAACAACGTTGTTATGGTCGGGAAAGCAGACCATGATTTCATCCCCCTACATGTTATTGTATTAACTGCTGATAGAATGCTTTCTTCTTGAAGAATTTCATCTCACTTTGACAGAGCAAGACAGATCATCTGATAACATTTCCAGTATGATCAGAATCTTGAAAAATTGTCAAGCAAAGGAGAAAGATGAGCTCTTTCGTAAATAGAAAATACTGTTCATCCAAATTGTGTTTCACAAAGCAGATTTTTTCCTATAATAGCTGCCAGTTTCTCAGCATTTGTGTAATGCTGGGACGGGAGAACTTTCCCAGCTGTTTCAGTAAGCTGCATGCTGGAAGCTTTCTAGGAAGAGAAAATAGTCTGAAGAACTTCTATGTGACACCTCTGTGTGAGCTTGCTGTGACTTTCAGGAGCTGTTGAGAAGGGGGCAAGCTGCAGTGCAAGTGCTGGCTTGAAGGATAGCCCTCAAAATGAACTTTGTTTCTTTTGCATTCAGTAAGGCACCTTACTGTTTACTGAAATCAAAAGTTACTTCTTAATTTAAGGCAGATAGAGCTTTTATATAATTCTAAAATCTTCAGTAAGGTGTTTGGAAAAGTTGTTTCTTGCAAGCTGTGGGGTAAACTGGTTAGGTTTGTATTTAAAGAATATGAATTCCTCTTTATTGCATATGCAATAACCTCATTAACAAGATAAGGCAGCATTAAATGACTTGTGGGGGCCAGTGAATATAGATCCTGTGAAAAGCCTCAGGCCTGAGGAGCTCTCCCTACAGGCAGCAGCTCTCTGAGCAGCACTGCCTGCTATACTTGCACAAGTTGTGTATTAGGCTTCAAGAGCCTCTATATGGGAAGGAAGCTTTTCCTTTTGAGTCTTAGAAAACTACGTATTTTCTGTCTGCATTGCAGAGCTGATACAGTGAGGTGGAGGACGAAGTTCTTTTGTTTCTTTTGTCTTGCGCATGATGTGAAAGTGCTCATTGGAAACAAGAAGCAGGTAGTATTTTCTACTGACTGACCCTGTGCGATCTAGCTGCAGTTTGTGGTGAAAAAATGTCTCTGAAAGCAAAACATGAACTCAGTGCAGTTCCAGAGGCACAAGATGTGACCACTTCTGAGACTGTCGTCTGCTTTGCTTGGAAAGTATCTCCTGTGAAATGCCAAACTTGGGTAATCTCTGCCTCTGCACAGATGGTAGTGGAAACTCTGAGAGGCGAACCAGGGAGAGGGAGACTGGGTGTAGGGCTAGTGTTCTAGGAGATTCAGGGGGGACCTTACTGTTCTATAACTGCCTGAAAGGAGTAGGGGCTGGTCTCTTCTTCCAGGTAGTAAGCAATAGGATGAGAGTAAATGGCCTCAAGTTGTGCCAGGAGAGGTTTAGATTTGATGTTAAGGAAAATTTCTTTGCTGGAATGGTTGTCAGGCGTGTGAATGCGCTGCCTGGGGAAGTGATGGAATCACCATCCCAGGAAGTGTTCAAAAAATGTGTAGATGTGATGCTTAGATACGTGTCTTAGTGGTGGACCTGGCAGTGTTGAGTTAGTGTTTGGACTCAATCTCAGAAGTCTTTTCCAATCTTAATGACTCTGTGGTTCCACAATGAAAATACATGCTTTGGAGTATACTTCTGTTTCTGTCTTGTACATGGACATAACCTGCAGTACTAATAAACTCAGGGTGGTTTTATTGCTGAAGAATAGATTATAAATGCAGAAGTGGCACCATAGACAAGCCTGCAGCTTTGGTGTGAGATCTAAATGAATTTATGGTGTTACTTAAAGTGGCTTTTATATCTCCAAAGCCATTGTGAGGCTGCTGGTTCCTGGTGGCAGTAAGAAGTGGAATTGATGTTTGAGGCAGCTAGGATTTATGATGCACGTTTTCCTTTTGTGCTGCAATAGGGAGGGAGAGAGTTTTCTTAAGGCCTGACTAAATGAATACAAACACATACTAACAGAATTTCTTGTTTTTCAAGCAATTCTTTTTCAAAGGGAATTATTAGAATGAAATATGTGCAAAAAATCACTGATTATTGTTACCTGCTTTTATCTTCACTCCACTCACCCCAAAATACCTGGCTGCTTCACAGTCATTTCTGACTGAGCTACTGCATTTGCTAAGAAATTTTACTTTGGGTTAGTGGCCAGAAGATGTTCCAGCTGTCTCTGTTGCCATTTTTTCCTCCTTTTAACATCTTTTGTTAAGGCTGTTATGATGATGTTGAATGGAAGTCAGCTGACTGTTCTCCTAGATGTCATTTCTTCTATCACTCTTTATATTGGAGAGAGTCATATGGAGGGCTGGTAAACAAATAGGTTCTGAACTGTAGATTTGTTTCAGGTCAGAAAGGGTCATTGTGAACACTTAATCTATTCCCCTTCCCTGATCAGTCTCTAGAACTTCTTCCAAGAACATGTTTTAAGCCTGTCACTTTTCTACTGTCAGTGCTCACCTTGGATCTCATTAGTTCATCTGCCTTTAAGAGTCTTTAATGAGAAGCAGTTACTTACTCATGTTGCATGTGAACTTGTCAGCATAATAATCGCTCTTTTATTGTATTTGATATTTTTATGGTCCCTGTTATCCCCTGTCTTGGTACTTGAGCAGGCAGGCAACAAAAAGTCATGGAACTATGGGGAAAAATATTCTCCACGTGAAGGTCTGCTAAATTCATGCACAAGCCACCTCTTAATCTTGTCTATGTCTAAGTAGATAAAAACAAAATTTATTTACAGATGCTTTTCAGGCTCAAAAATATTGTTTGTAGCTTTTTTCTGACTTTTGAATAATGTGCAGACATTTGAGCTGGGCACGCAGCAATGTTGTTATAATGGTTTGCTGAATGTTATATGAAATGGCATTGCTTCTTACCTAATGTTCCCTTGTTTAACATTACACTGAGAGCTCACAGTCCATTGTTTTTCTGTTGTTACACCAATGTTCTTGCAGTGCTGCTGAAAGCCAGGGCACTGTCTTTGACCTAGTGAGTGCAAGTGAAACTCATGTACCTCTCTGTGTGACCTGTGATTTCACTGAGTTCAGCTACATTGTTGATGCAGTTCTGCATCCCCAGGATTTGCAAATCAGTATGTACAACTGATAAGACCCATCATCTCCTGCTACTGTGCCAGTTTTGCAGGAGTAATTTTTTTATTTCCCACCCAGGGAAAACTGGTGAGTGACTGTGAGCAGAACACTTTAGAGTTGCACTGACAGTGCTTCTTGCTGTCTGCTCTCCTCCTTTCCCTTCGTGATTAATTTTTTTAAAAATCTGCCTCTTGTGAACTACACACATCTATTTTAGGAATGCTTATGATTGCTTCTGTCAGACTCATCAGCTGTGTTTTGAGAGTATGGGTGTTTTGTGGTCAGTTGAATTTGAAACAGTTCTTGGCTTCTCATTCCGTGCTGGTGCTGTAGACAGATACCTGCCCTTTCAGCTGTTTGTGGGGCTGTGCTGAAAGCCAGGTCAGGGATCAGATCCAGGGATGTTTCATTGTTAAAAAAAAAAAACCAAAAAACATTCGCAACATTGAATGTCAGAAATTTGTTAAAAGTATGGCATAAGTAAGGGGCCAAGCAGTGGGGGAAGATCTGCCAGAGGGCACAGGAGCTCTTTAAGGTGTATGTTCTGCAACAGTCTGTGTTGTTGAGTTGGGCCTTGAGGCTATTAGGAATGGATTGATTCATGTACTTGGTGCTCTCATAGCTTGGTCATGGGAGTGCTTCTGGTCTGCCCCACCAAAGTAAGACAGATTAGTATGAAGTGGAGAAGAAATAAATGCTCAGCTACTGTACCTATGTTGTTCAGCAACAGAAATCATGGTAAATAGCTCAAGCCAGATCTGCACCAGCTCATCTGCTCCAAAGTCAGAGATCTTGCAGAAATTTATCTAAGGGTTCTTATGGCTGTAATAAAATAAAAGTGTAGTTTTATGGAGGAAGAAGTTAGACTTGTTTTATGAGACAATTTTCTTGAGATCATGATGAGTGGTATAATTTATGCTGCTGTTATCTAATTCATTGCTGACTGGACCTAGCTGTCTCTAGTTTTTATTTTCAGAATCTAACAGGGAGCCAGAGTTGATAAGAATACCAAAGCTGATACTGAATTTAGAAAGACACTAGGAATTTTAGAGAAAGTCACCTTTGTCTAGGTTTCACCTGTGGAGTTTCAAATGGAACCAGGGGTGAAAAGGTGGTCTTAGGGTCGTTACTTGATCTGGATATCCTGTGATGGAGTGCATCCCTTATCCCTTTAAGGCTGGCTTCAGGTGAGGTGAAAGGAAATTGTGCTGTTCAGGGAAGATGACTGCTGCATTGAGCAGAGCCTGGATTCCTAATCTGTCAGGGATCCATAAAATTCAAGTGGTCTGAGTTTATTGTAAATCTTTATTTGTAGATATTCCAGAAATGGGTCTTGCTACTACTACAAATTCAGTAAATCTTGATTGTGAATAAATGTCAATTAAATTTTTTTATCTTTCCATTTCTAATACCTCAATTATTTTTGGTTTAGTCTCTCACTTGGAAAGTAAACTATGAATGAATTTGACTTCATGTTACATTTTCCAAATTAACCTTTTAAGGTTTACTATTAAATTACTGCATTTATGGAAGGAAGCTTTATTTAAGAGCATGATCTAAACCAATGCTTTTTAAGAAGCAGGTGGAAGATTATTTGTCTTGAAAGAGCAAATGGATGGCTCTGAATCATGCTGAAAATGTTCCAATGGAAAATATGCTTTTAGCTCCAAATACACAAGTTACATTAGAACAGCAGGTTTCAACTAGAATGACAACTATTTTAAACATTTGAATAAACTTTTTCTGGGGTTTTTTTTGGTGGTGTTTTTTTGGTGGTTTTTTTTTGGGTTTTGTTTTTTTTTATTTTTGTGAAACATTTGAATAAACTTTTTCTGGGGTTTTTTTGGTGGTGTTTTTTTTTTGGGTTTTGTTTTTTTTATTTTTGTGGGGGGTTTTTTTTGTGGTTTTTTTTTTTGTTTTTTGTTTTTTTCTTGAGGGGAAAACCACTGAAATAAAGTTTTGCTTCAGGATTTTCTTTCTTGTGACTAACTAGTTGTGTTCTTCTGATGGCTGGTGGGATAAATCCTGTTTTCAAAATGCTAAAGAAAACAGAACTCCCAGGCCATCTGGTGCTTCTTTGTGTACATGCATGCCTGCATCCATTTACAGTCAGGGCTGTTGTGCTGCAGGGTGAGGGAGATCAACTTGTTCCTGGCCTGGGAAACTTAAAGGATGATGCTGACCAGAGCTGAGAAGTGTTGATTTTAGTGTTCATTGGTGAAGGTTTCCAATTTAATATATGATTTTTTAAAATGATTATTTATTTATTTTAAGGTGCAGGCATTTGCTACTCCTCTTGTGATACTCCCAAAGCATCTTTGGAGGTTTTATACTGTCTGGGTAGTAAGGTGACAGTGTCTGTTATCCCCATCTGGACGGGAGACTTGAGGCTCTGGTAAACTGCTGCAGAAAAGATTACCAGAGATTGCCTAAGACATTATTGCCTTTAGCTGTCTCACTCTGTGACTAAAGGGTGTGCTGAATAACCAGATAGGAGTTTAAACCTGAGACACACTGAGCTGCAGTGACTGAGATAAAGGTGTATGTGTGGTGGTGTGCAGGAAATGGTGATCTTTAGCAGAGTCATGGGAGTCTGTGGGCTTGTAGAGTACCAATCTGTTCAACAGCTGCAGTAAGATTGTCCTGTCAGGCTTCTTGGTATGGTTCTGGATTGCTCTTACTGTGCCCACAGTATTCCTCTGTAGGGATTTTTGTCTGCAAAGTCCCTGCAAACTAGTACCATTGTATTTTGGGAGTAAATTTTTGAGTTCTATACTGGCCAAAACAGGATCTGAGATACTGCTGGAGAGAGAAATGGGATTGTTAAAGTCTTGAAACTTAAGACATATTCTGTAGATGGAAAGCCCCTTGACTATGTGAGACTGAGGAAACCACTTTAGCTGTAGTGCCTTTTTATCTGGACTTTGTTCTAGAAGCAGAATTTCACCTTACACAAATACTGGAAGCTGACTAAAGGTATTGCAGTGTTACAGTACAAAGTTCCTTTTGCTTTGACATTCTTTATTGAATTGAGGTGACTGTCTTGTGATAACCTTGTAGGGTAGAAGATATGAGCTTTCCTTTTGGAACACCCAATAAGCCTAAATTAAAACCACATCTTTTTGCATGAAAATGGCAGCGTAGAATTTGGTTAAGAACAGTGATAAAGCATAGACAAAGCTGATAATTTGCTAAAATACAAATCTGTCTGTGCTACAGCTAATCTAGAGATTATAGGTATTCTAATTATGTATTAGTGACTTGTTACACACTGGAAATCACAGAAAAACAAGTGTTTGTCATGAACTTCTCAAATTGCTGGATAAAATTTGTTTTGAAGTTCCCTCAGCGCAAGTACTTCAGATTAACAGGGTGGAAGAGTGAGGTTGGGGAGGCAGTTTCAAATTTATGAAGTTAAGACCTCTGATTTTTTTGAGTCTTTTGTTAAACTTGTCCACTGATTCTGAGAGGGAGAGAAAACCAATCTGCCTGTTAAAAATGTATCAGAATAGAACTTGAGACTTTGAACACATTGCCTGTTAGACTCCTTTTCTTTCTTACGTAAGTTTATGACTTGTCTAAACGCACAAATTACTACTTCACTGTCAGTGTAAAACAAATCAAGACCGGCTGAGTTTAAATGCAATACTCTTAGGCTGTGCATCATCTAAAATGCTCTAATACACTTTCTTTACAAATTTGCCAGTCACAGTGAAATAGGTGTGTTCTTGTAAAGTGGCAGACTTCTGTTAAATTGTTTTCGCTCTTAACTGCTAGATTCATGGTTTTCTTAGTGTTGTCTCTAGTTTGTTTTTTTTTCCCTGATCAGTACTTAAAAGATGTGGATGTTCTACTCTTCTGATACATAAACATCTAAGAATCTGCCTGGTGATCACTCCAAACTTCATGCTGCTGACACTGAGGACATCTATTTTACCATAATCATCCTTTCCCATCCGATTCAGCTGCGTTGGCCAATATATCAAAGATTGTACATGACTGTGGCTGTGCTGTAGCTGAATTTTTGTGTTACTATGCCTTTAACTGAAATAACCTGTCTCCCCCAGTGATGGTAGTTCTCAGGTCATTTCTGTGCACTTTGTTTCGTTCTCTGTTCTGGTGTGCCAGGCTCATAGCATATTGTTTTCCTGCCTCGTGGACACCATGTGTACTTGCATGAGTGCTGTGGGTCATGAGTTAATAAAGAGGTAATTATCTTCTCACATCTGCATCTTTTGTCTTTAACTTCATCTTTTGTTAGAAGTGTTTCAAGGCTAGAACTTGTTTATTATGATGTGAAGCATGCTTTTGGTACTTGATGACAGTGTGTTGAAGTCTTTACTGCTTGTGTCTTAACTTTATCTAGAATTTTGTTTTTGAGGAGTCTGTCTCCTTCAAAAAGTAAACCAGTGGAGGAAATCTCTTTGCTTTGGAAAGCATATCTGGTGGCTATCATCGGTAAAAGTGTCTGTTAAAAATAAAGGCAGGAGAGTGATGCTGCCAACCTCAGACTGCTAATGTAATTTCAGACAATAAGCAAAGTAGGACTACTGTATTTGTTTTGATTAGGTGAGGAGAAATGTTGTAAACTGGCTTCTATGGAGACTTTGCAAAGACAATATTCCTCAGACAGTCAAGTAGTAGAGACCTTTATGATGCTCTGGAGTTTGCTACTTCAGTGGGCAGAATTTAACCTGTGGGAAAAGATTTGACAAGTTGTTTTGCTTAGGCCTTCTAGTGAATAAGACCATGTCTTGTAGCTCAGTAAAAAAATAACAGTAAAAAAATAACAGTAAAAAGATGGATTAAACTGGTTTTTATAACCTTAGTGATATTTGGATTTAATTAAATGGAATGTTAAGCATTAACACATGAAAAGATTATTGGCAAAATACTGAAGTTAGAAACTGAAGAGCTTATAGAAATCCATTCAAAGTGCATTTTTCTAAACAATGATGAACTCATATTTTTGTGCTAAAGGAGAAGTTGCATTAACTACTGCAAGCCTGTGTAATTTATCATAATTTATTTATAACAGGAAGAAAGAATGTAACAAACCATGCAACTCAGCATAATCATTCTTCTTTTTGACATGCTGAATTTGCATGCTCAGGTAACAGTTTTGACAAAAATAATGTCTTCAGTTTGCTGCACGCTTTTAAGGAAAAAAAATCAACCTGAAAATTTCAAGTATGGGGTTTTCCCCATCTTTAATAATTTAAAAGCGTTTGCTAATTTGCATAGAAATAGATGCAAATATGAGATGCTGTGAGTTGAGAAAGGGCTGGGGTTTTTTTAAATACATAAACACTTGGTAAATTTGAATAAAATGTACTGCATTCCTCAGTGATCTTATGCTCATAGAATGCAGCAACTTGGTGGTTTTGCTCTAATAATGCTAAAGTGCACCTGGTTGTTCAAGAAAACTTCATTATGTACGCTTTGTGACTATCTAATGATCTTTGTTTTGAGTAACTGTGACTCATCTGGGGATGGGCTGTGGTGACAGACTAAATTCATGACACTTAACAATTTTTGGGTTTTGCTTCCTGAAGCTGTTGTGCTCTTCACATGAATTTTTGATGATTGTTTCCTGACTTCGCATCTTAATTGTATGTTGGTTTACTCTGCTCTTGCTTTGGGCAAAGGAAACTCAAAGTACAGCTCTGGGACCCAAAGATCTACAGAGTGATATAAAACTTAAAAATCAGTAGATAAATTAAGGACTTGGCACCAGTACTTGGCACAGTGTTGGGAAAACTGCTATCTTGATGTAAAAACAAACCTGAACTTGGGAAGATAAATAATGAGTTTATCAAGAAAATAATAAAAAAAAAAATCTGTTGCCTTTGTTCTTCCAGCATTGAGGATGTACTTTGTTTAGTTTGAGGAGAGAAGTGAAGGAAGAAAGAAGAGGTCTGTGGGTAAAGGCAGACTTGTATTCCTGAAGAAAATGATTCATTGATAGAATAGGGGAAAACGTTTGTGTTTTTATTAGGATAATCATCTTCTATGGTGAAGTAGTAGTCAAATGATTTCTGGTTGTTACAGAGTTTCTGTTGTAGAGAGTCAAAGGATCTTTTCTTTGTATGAGCTAGGTTGAACTGTCATGCTTGTATTTTTTTTTTCTTAGCATTTTTATGCTGACATAGTTTTTAAAATCAGGGTTAACATAAGGTTTCTGGAAACTAATGAGACTAAAGCCTCTGCTGTGGAAGGTGTGGCATAAAGGTTGAGAACCTTGTGTTAATTTAAAATGTCACATGAATAAAAGAGCAGTAGAAGTGAGAGGAAGGGCAAAGGCAGTAAGAATGTGACTTTGTTGCTGGCTGCGTCATGTGCACACCTCAAAGTGCTCCAGATCACAAGCTCACTTTGTTGATAGTCATCACCTCTGCATGTCTGCCAGCGTCACAGAATGGAGCAGGACCCCTTGCTTCCTGACTAACCACACTGAATGTGTATGCACTTTGCAAATAACAAATGTAGGCAAGGTGCACATCTGTAACTTACTCCAATCCTAATTCTTCTTGCTTCCTCCCTCCTGTGCTCAATCTTATTTATAGGAATAAATGTTTACAAGCCCTTTGAGCAATTTAAAAGTCTAGCAAAGATAAAGTACAGATTATTATGTTATTTCGTTGAGAGACTGAGATGACTGTGCAATCTTTCTTCTGAAATTAAGAATTCTGGCAGCCCAAAATGAGCAAGAAGAAAGTATTTAGTAGGGTGCAATATCTGAAAAAGATCATTACTTAAAAAATACAGTTCTCCTAGAGTAATTTGGAAAAGTAGAGGAGCTTATCCAGCAAATACCAATCATTAAATGCTGTTATTTATATTGTCCATTTAGCATGAGTGCCAATTTTCAGATAAAGGAAGTTGATGGGAACAGATTCAGGTCAACAGAGTTGGTATTATTCCTGATGTCTAAGGGATTATGTTCTTTTGGTTCGTGTTATTAGAAGCTTTTGCCAGAAAAAAAATGCATGAAAGATGAAATGAATCAACAGTATGAATTCCATTCAGTAGCTAAAACATCCTTGGCAAAAATATTTAGGTATTAAAGTTGAACGCTTCTCTACTTTGCACAGGTCTTCCAAAGTAATTAACATGTATATATTGCTACATAGTAATTTAAACAACAGTCATTTAAAAGGCTTCATTAAACCTAAAAAATGCCAGGCTTGAGGAAGCCATGTGTATGTGTGGTTGCTGGAGCGATTTGTCATTTGAATTGAGAATGAAGCCCCTATTGAAAGCAAATGAACTAGGAAAGAACTGATCCAGCTGTATTGTAAATGAGCCTTAGAAATGAGTATAAGGCCAGTGTTCATTCATACTGAAAAATGTAAGATAGCTGCCTGTGACACTGAAAGGATGTTTAACTGTTGCAGGATGATTTTATTTTCCCTATGGGTGCAATGTAAGGAGGTGGGAGGCGGGGGAGGGGGGAGGGGGGAGGAGAAAAGCACTTAAGGAAAAGTTGTAGTGTGTCCCCTTAATTAAGGGCTCTAAGCAAGCTGATATGGTGACATACTATCAGTCTTGGTACTAAATGTGAACTGTCTTAGTACTTATTTAAATAGGGGGTTGTGCTGCAAGAGTGCCACTGCTAATGTCAGTGAATTGTAGTAATTTGTAACTGGCTATCTTTGCCTGCATGGATCCTTTTTTTTTCATTATGTACACATTGGTCATACTGAGATTGTATTCTTTTTGTCCAGCAGTGTCATGTATATGGCCTATATATCCTTGCATTTCCCTCCTTGAAGCTGTGTTTCAGGTCCTATTTCATTCTTGTTCTTTGTCCCAGAGAGCCCATTGACTCCACAACACTGTATTCAAAACTCAGGAAGGCACAACTGCGTTTTTTTGGACAGAACCAGAGTAAGATGAGTATTTCTCAGTTTATTGTAGTGCCAGCAAGCTGGGACCTGCTTATTCCAGTGCTCCACCCTTGTCAGGAGACAAGTAGGCAGTGCAAACAGCAGTATCTCAATAGGCCTTTCACCCGCCCAGAACAAACACTCATCTGGTAGACACTCTGGCAGATGATATGCAGCCAGCTATGATGAATTAGTCTTTCATAGTTCAGATTTGGTGTAGATCTGTTTTTCTATACAGAAAATACCATGCTTTGAAGCAGGTGTCAAGCTTCAGACTGCCTTTTTTTCCTCTGTATTCTCTGTGCTTGCTTCTTTCTAAGTATGGTTTGCAGGGTGGGGATTTGAGAAAGCAGAGGGTCAGAGCAAATCCAGCAGTCAACAGCATTTAGATATCCCTCAGATTCACTGTCTCCCATTTGAGAAACTGTTCTTTTTTAAGATAATAGGACTGGTCCATCATGTGCCAGAAACCTTTTACAAGACTGCATTACTGATAAAAGTAGGTGATTTTCACCCGAGCCCTTACATTTCATTATTAAAAAAAAACCCCAAAAACTAGTGGTGTGTTTTATGTTAGCCCTAGTTCCTGTGTCTTCAGCAATTTTGCCTTTCCAGTGTTATACCCTATGTCATAAGCCATTTCTGAGTCCTCCTAATGTACTGTCTTCAGATGCTGATTCTTGAAGCTTACCCCCTGAAACAGTTCAGTCTGAATACCTAGGTCAGCCCAGCTCTGTCTGCTTTAGTTAACTTGAGCTAAGGTGCTGCTGTGGTTCTCCTGCCTCCTTTTCCTACTCCAGTTTCTTAGCATGTTGAGTTTTTTCAGTTAAACCAGAATATTAGTTGTACTCATTTTTCCCAAAGTCACTTTTACACCTGGAAGATCTTTAGGTCCATTAGTTTTGTTGGTGGGGAAAAATGAGGACTCTGTTCCTGGTTTGCCCGAGGAAACCTCTAGCTAACAGAGATGCTCTTTTCCACTTCAAAAAGAAGTCCTGGAAGCTTCTGTCTGTGTGAAAAAGTATTTGTGTATTGGATGTCTGCAGGGCTGCTGCTTGATCCTGGGTGTTCCTTTCCCCGAAATAATCCAGCAGGAGCCCAGTTCTTTTGTTCTTGTTCAGGTGGCTAAAGGTAGCTAAGACTCAGTTTCTTATCTTGCAGACTTTGAGGATTTACTTTTTGTTGCCCCAAGTGGGATGAGAACAGGCAGAATGTGAGGGAATGAGGTAGCAGATCTTACACAACCCGTGGTTGCTTGGACTCTGTGCAGGCCTTACTTGACTTGCATTCCTCCTCAGCCCCCATTGTTGATGCTGAGATGAGACATTAGCAAGGAAAGTGGAACAGCAGAGCCTAAGCTGACTTTCTATAGAAACTACACACATCTGGTGTTATTGGGAAGTTCTAGAGTCTGTGCTCTGCACAGATGAGCAGTCTCCATGGACAGTGCCAGTTGCATACGCTCTGAGAAGGCTGAGGTGCTTGCCTGGGAGATCTGGAATCCACAGAGATATGTCTTCTTTGTAGAGACCCAGTTACTGAATCACTGAATCATTTAGGTTTGAAAAGACCTTTAAACAGACGTAATGCTGCAGAGCTTTTCCTTTGTACAAACTGGGACCATATTCTGGGCTATCCAAGAGCGAGAGAGGGCAGAGCAGGAGCTCAGAACAGAGGAATGTTGCTGGGTACTGAAATGAAAATGAGGGTTTAATTCCCTTGTCTCCTGCCTGCCTTCTGATAAACATAGAAATTGCAGCTAAATTTCACAATTCTAACCTCTGGTATATGCCTTTTCTTGTCATATTGTAATCTGCTATTGTGTGATAATTAGCTATCCAGAAGATAACAGAAGCACATAATGATTTTTATGCTAATTCTACTGTAGACTTTCTGGTTAACTGTATAGTTACAGTACCTGTATAACATGTCATAAATAATATCTCCTAGGGAGAGGAAAAGAAGAAAATCAGCAGGACTATCCACACAAATTGATGTGTTGGTTGCAGATGTCTTTACTACCCTGCCTGGTTATCACAAAAGACCTTTGGCAAGAACTTTGATGATTTGCACAGTTACCATGCTTGCCTGTGATAGTGAGAAAGGGTTTCAGAACCTGCATATGCCCTTCAGGGTAGATTTTGCTCTTTTTCAAGCTAAGGCACAGATTTCTAGTGGTGTTTTACCTCTTTTGTACTCTGACAAGGCTCCCGTATATTTGCTGTGCACCAGTGCTGTGATCTACTTAAAGGAGCTAATAGTACAAACACTTCTGTCTCTTTTTACTCTATTGCCATAAAAAGACAATTTTGCTGAAAGTGTTCAAAAATGGTTTTGTTTCTTTTTCTTAGAGTGCATGCCTCAGTCTTGTTATGTATTACAGGTATGTATGACTTGTTGTTCAGTTGCTGAATGAAAAGACAGAAGAATTAACATTCCCTTGGAGAGATAATCAGTTTTCTCGGAATAGCTGCTTAAATAAATGAGAGATTGTGTCTTACCCCTTCTTCCCCTCAAAAATAGGCTGAATTAACAGATGTTTTCATAGCAGCCTTTAGGTATTCTGAATCTTAATTTAAACATGAATGAGGCTGGAATGTTGTTTGTTCTTGTGTATGTGTGTATTGCAATTTGAAAAAGACATTTATGCTACAGCTTTTATTAGTGACATCTGTTTTGATTGTTCTCTTTTTCTAGTCTTAAATCACACATGCCAAGAGGGGTTGCTTATTTTTTTACATAACTTTGAAGAAAACTCAAATTTGCTGAATTTCTTGTTGTACTTCTGCTCCAAGATGTTAAGGAGTTACACTCTTAGAATGAAGGACCCTTAATCTTATTCCACAGGAATCTTTACATGTCAGTTGATTTTCTGAATACAGTAAATATTTTCCTAAAAGCTGAAAACATTTTTTAAAAATAAAATAAAAAACCCCAGATTCGTTTGGTTTGGTTTGGTTTTTTGCTTTCATATATGAGAGTGGACTACTGGGACAATTAGAACCTTAGGAACAATGACATTAAATATGTTTTTCCCAAAAACAAACCATGAGGGCAGGGAACACTTTTCTGCCAGTAAAAATGTGAAAATCCCAGCTAGCAAAGAATTTAGAAGTTTCAGTAAGTTAAAGCATTTTGAGTATGTAGAAACCAGCCTAATTGCTTGCAATAAAGTAGCAGTGCTTCAAGTGAAAGCTGAACCCACGTTCCTGGATTATCTGATGTGTATTATCAAGAAGTGTTCCTCATATGTTGGAGGAAATATGAACTCAGAGCTATGAAATAGCCTGGAATAAAGCAAGCTTCTACCAGTCATAGCTTGCTTGTTGCAGAGTGTAATACATAGGAGAAACTTACGTAGAAAGAATCATTACAAACCTTCTCTCCATCTGAGTTTTGGGTGTTGAAACTGCAGACTGGTAACAGAGTTTGCTTCCGTACTTGGAAGCAGACAGAAATGCACAGTGACCCAGCGTAAAGAACACTATTACTAGCAATATTATTGGGAACAAATACAGCTTTTTATAAACTGTGTTTCCAATGAAATTACTTGGACTTTTTGCAGGGTTAATTTAAAGCAGTATCATCCTTTGCCCATTGTTTATATCTCAAAACTTCCCGGACAGCTGTTTAACAGATTGAAAAAACAAGGGACTGAAGCAATAGCAAAATCTAGGGAAGTCTGCCTCCCAGCACTGAGTTATTTCTGTTGGTTACTGCCTTGATTGTTGTTGGTTTGTTGGTTTTTTTTATAATTTATTTGTTCTTCATTTGAACCTGAAGTATAGCTGAAGGTTATGTGCCTTGAAGGGTGGTGCTGTGTGCCTGAATTTCACTTCATTTCAGTTGGGTGCACACTCCTTTGGGCTTCCTTGTAAATACAAACCTCTGTGTATGTGTGTTTCTTTTTAATCTTGATGGCATTTGTTTTGTTCTGTTTGATCTTGGCATGCATATATATTAGCCCCTGGTAGAGATGAGTCACATCTGAGACATGGTACATGTGCAGTGCTGTTTATCAAGCAGTAATTTCAGAATTCATTTAAATATATTTCGTTTAGCTTGAAGGTGTGTACGCCTTGAAGAACAGGCTTGACAAGATCTTGAAGTGTAAGTAGTCACAAGGCAAATGTGATCTGTAAGGACTTTATAGTTCTCAGTAGTTGCTGAAATGTTGCAGGGAACAGAAGAAAAATTTGGTAGAAGATGGAAAAATATGGAAGAAAATAGGGAATAGAGAAAGTATAAAATAAGACAGTTGGGAAACAGGTTACTTGAATCAGTCTTGAAAGGAAAGATACAGTCTTACTTTCCCATTCCTGTCCCTTAGCAAAAGCAAATGCCAAGTGCTGCACCAAGGGAGGAAAAAATCCAGGCATCAGCAGACGCTGGGTTGGGGGAAAGCTGTTGGAAAGCAGCTTTGCAGAAAAAGGCCCTGGTGGACAACAAGTGGAACCTGAGCCAGCAGTGTGCCCTTGCCACAACGGAGGCAAATGGCATCCTGGACCACGCTAGATGGAGCACTGCCAGCAGGTCGAGGGTGCTGATCCTTCCCCTCTGCTCTGCACCAGTGATGCCACACCTGGAGTGCTGGTCCAGTTCTGAGCTCCCCAGTACAAGAGAGCCACAGAGATAACGGAGAGAGCTGAACGAAGGGCTGCTAAGGGGATTAAGAGACTGGAGCATTTCATAGGAGGAAAGGCTGGACAGTTTAGCCTGGGCAAGAGAAGTCTCGTGGGGTGGGTGGGGAGACACACGGATGACACACAGAGCTTACCAGTGTGTTTAACCACCCCTGAAGGGTGGGTGCAAAGAAGACAGAGACAGGCTCTCTTCAGTGGCACCCAGTGACAGGACCAGATGCAATGGGCACAAACTGAAACACAGGAGGCTCCATCTGAACATCAGGAAAAGGTTTTTTTACTGTGAGAATGACCAAGCACTGGAACCGGTTGTTCAGAAAGGTCATGGAGTCTCCATTCATGGATGGAGAAGTAGTTTGGGCACAGTCCAGGACAGAGTTCAGTAGCTAGCCCTGTTTGAGCAGGGTAGGTGGATCAGACTTTCAGAGGTCCCTTCCAGCCCCAACTGTTCTGATTTCCATTTCCAACATGGGCAGTTGTTAAATTAAAGAACAAACTTACTCCGAAGATATTATGGACTTAATACCGCAAAGTCACTTTACACCACAGAAATGCAAGTGATGTTGTTCATTTGCCCTGGATACTGGGGCAGAATCAAGTCTCTTTGGACTATTTGCCAGTCTTGTTCTCGCAAATCATCAAAGGCAAGTGATCCCACAACATCCTTGGGTCTCTTGCTGCTTTGTTTTAGTATTCCAGCTACTAAAACTTTTTTTCTAGTCCAAATAAGCTCAGCTGCAAGTTCAAACTTTCCTGTTCCATATAGAACACCACTGATTGCTGATCCCTTCATAGAATACTTGGGTGTACTGAAGGAGTGAATATTGAGACTGTTGTGATTGGTCTATGTTCTTAGATGGTAGTATTTCTGAGACAAACATCAAAGCACTCTTGTTTTGTTTTGTTTTATATAAGCCACTTTTGCTATAACCATTGTCCTTGCAGTTCTCTCTTGGGTACTTTCTCTTTTTCTGTCAGCAGTTTAAAACATGGTGTCCCAAACTGAGTATGGGGCTCCACTTGTGATTTGTTATTAGCAGGGAGGAATTGTAATTGCTTTCCAGAGACCGCACTGATAACACTCCTAGGAGGATAACACTGCTGCTAGAAATCGGACCTGCTTCTTTGGGCAGCAGTCTAGTACTGACTGCATGCACTTTTTAATCCACTGTGAGCACCCCATTCTCCTCTGCTGTACTGCTTCCTTGATTTTATCTTCAGTGTAGGGTGTCTTATGTCTAATGGATTTTATTTTTTTTCAATGTTGAAGCCTCTTTTCATTGATGCTTTTTTTACTAGTGCCGCTTTGATTTTTTTGCTGCAATCTTTAAAAGAAAATCTTGGTAGAGAATTGTTTATTCTGGACACTTTCACATTAGTTATTTGACCTATGTCTTGATAACGTCTATAAATTTTAAAAGCATACCTGTTCTGTCATCCAAGCCAACAATTAAAACTGCTGGAAAGAATCAGATCCAGGATATAACTTAAAATGTCTGTCTGCTGGTTATTTAGCTGCTGTCTTGTGAGTAAAGTTGATCAAGGAGATGAGTCCCCACATCACTGTACTTTAGACTACATTTCTCTGACTTGTTTATGAGTGTGTTTAGGAAAATTTATGTTGAGAACACATTAAAATAGGCTGATACATCACCTGTGGTTTTCCTTTCAATCTTTGGGTTAATTGCTCTGCTGGAATTTAATGGGGAAAGGTTTGCCATTACATAATATCCTCCTCTCAGATAGATCTTTTGTACTTTGACTCTTAAGTGGGAGACCTGGATCCCTGTGGAAATCTTGAAAGTAATATATCCTGTGAAAATACTTGAAATGTCCTTGTCTGAGGGAAAGGAGAAACCAACAAAGTAGTGCAACATCTCGTATGAACTTCTCTTGTGAAGAGAAGCCAAGTATTTTACATTGAAACCTGAAATACTGAGAATTTGCAAAACCAGCACGTTCTAACTATGGAAAGAGGGCAGTCCTCTCCTATTCTGATAGAGGCCACAAGCTGGAGAAAGTAGCACAAGAGTTTTTGGCTTTTTATTTAAGTAGGATTGAAGAAATAGTACATAAATAGGGTCCTAGCTTGTAAATGCATTTGACTTCATACTATTTGCTATACCATTTTCTAGAGAAATCAACCACCCTCTAAGGTATACTGAGAAAAGACACATGAATTTTAAAAATATTTGTCCAGGACCTTTGTTCTAAGTGAATGTGGTACCTGAATTGTGTATCAGAAGGATTTTTTCTTTGTTTCGTTTTTGGGGTTTTTTTAATGTGAATTTGCTTGCTAGTAATTAGTAGAGAGATAGAATCCAATAGTGTGGAAGAGCTTACTTAAACTGCTTTCTTGGAGTGGACTATTTTATATTTTGGGAGTTTTTCCCTCTTTATGTATCTCACTGAGGTGCCACTGTGTTGTTACAAGGATTTATTTTGGATATTGCTCTTTTCCACTTCAGTGGTAACTTTTCGCATATAATGATTGGTTATGAAAGCATCTTTGCTTTTCTGGTATCATATGTTGACAAAAGAAAATAAATAGATGACTTTTCCATTTTAAAAGCAGAAGTTTTTTAAAAAAAATGGCATGTGGAAAACTGGCTGGCATTAACAGTGCAAAGCTTTTTTCTGCCTGCAGCCTGCTTGACAGCGGGGCTGTGCAGGTTCACGGTCCTAGAGCAGCCTGCACCTCTGCGAGGAGTAAGGCAGCTGGTATTTTTCAGGCTTATGCTGCTGAGGTAGAACTGCATGTAGATCCCTCCATTTGTAACAGAGCAGAAAGATTCCTGCCTTGGCCCCTTCAGGACACAAATACAGACACGGTAAAACATTTGCTTCATGGCCTGTCTGAAAATTGAGATACCCTGTGAGTTGTTCAATATTATTTTGGAATTAGTTATTCCAGCCTTCTGCAGGAGAGGCTGTTTCTTCTTTCCAGCAGAAAAGGCCATCTACTGCAGAGATCTCTGAGCATTGTCCTGTTGACTGCTGGTCAGTTCAGTATTTTTATTAGCCTTGTCAAAAAGGATCAGGAATTGAAAGAGTGCTCCCCTGTCTCTTCAGGGTGGAGAGATACTGTGGTCTGTGTTCTCATATGTATTGTGCTGCAACATACTGGCTGTTGCTTCTGTACTTTTCAAAACAGAAGTACTTTTAAAATGCTGGAAATACCTTCAAATGCCTTCTTCTATCAGTGAATATAGATATTAATTCTGATTTTGTCACAGAAAAACCTTGAAGTATCTTAACGTGGAGAGGTGCTTTCCTTCCCTCTTTGAATTCAGGGGTTTTTTTTTGGTGTCATGTTAAGTTTAGAGGCTGTAATGAAGTGTCATAAGGTGATACTCTGTAAGCTACTGAATCATAAAAGCATGAAGTTATACAATCAATTGGAATTCCAGTGGAAGAAAAAATGGTGTAGTATATAAAGAGGGAAAGTTGCTGTCCAAAGCTTGTATCTTCATAAAAACCTAAACAGAAAAATGCTTAGAACTAGAGAATATTCTTGTTGTTAGAGACCTTTCTAGATGCATTTAATTCATAGTCGTGTCAGTTGTTTCAAGCTCTTACTCAAAGCATAGTCAAAACTGAATTTAAACTTTTTATTTGAATTCAAACTGAGGGTATTGTCTTACCTTGAAAACAGTGATGGACATGCTACAATTTCTCTGGGCAACCTAAGAGAAAAGGTTTTTAGGATATCTAATTGGAACCTTTTCTATTTTGATTTGTGTCTTGTTCTCTTACCATGCAGCTCAGCAGAGAGCCTGGCTCTGTCTTGTCTTTGCAGTTTCCTCTGCTTAGCTATCAGGAGGTTGCTCTTCTGTTTTCCAAACTCTTCACTCCTCTGGGCTAAACAATCCCAGCTCCTTCAGCGGTTCTTCATGGAGAAGATGCTGCCCTTGGCAGAACCTACTCCAGTTACCAGTGTCATTCTTGTATGTGTCCCAAAACTGAATGCCTTCTCCCAGATGTGATCCAACAAGCATCAAGTAAAGAGTAGTGAGTTCACTCAGTCTACTTGTAATGCTCCTGTTGCTACAGTCCAGTATGTTTGTTGCCTTCCATGTTACCAGGGCATGCTCCTGGTTTGCCTTGGAGTCAGGTCCTTTCCAGCTGAGCTTCTCCCAGCTAATCATACCCCAGCCTGTACCACTGCAGGGGATTAGCCTGTCCCAAGCACAGAACTTTGTATTTGTTTGTATTCAAACATTCGCATGTTTGAATTTCATGAGAAATGTTCCTCTTGGCCCATTCTGCCAGTCTGTCTAGGTTGCCTTGAGTGGCTGCCCTGCGCTTGAGTGTGACAAAACCCCTCAGCTCACCATGTTCCAAAACCTCAGTGAGGATGCATTCTAATTGAGGAACTCTACTTGTAACTGCCCTCTAGGTATAGTATGGACTGATAACTGCTGCCTTTTGACCCAAATGATGCAGCCAGTGTTTCATCCACCTAGAGTCTAGGTGCGTTAACTACCACAGCAACCCAGGTTCAAGGGTGCTGTCAGATAAGATGTTGAAAATTCTTTAGTCTAGGTGAGCAACTTTGATTGCTCCCTTCTTATTCATAGATTTAGATACTTCATTAACTTGCTTTCAACCATAATCCCCAGTTTTTTTGAGGAGGGCTGCCACTTGGCCCATCAGTGGTTAAATTCAGATTTAACCACTTCATAGTGGTTAATTGTGTTGATCAAGCAGATTTATCCTTGGTAAATGCATGCTAGTGTTTTTCTCCATCATCTGCTTTGTGTGCCCTATAGTGTTGTGGTTAATGCTTTCTGAAAACAACTAGAGGTCTCCTGCCCATTGTCCTCACAGAGGCTTTCTGCTAAGAAGGCCTCAAAACTTTGGGCAGATGATGTTGGAGGTTCCTAGAAGGTGTAGCAGATTAATTCCTAGCAGACAGGGCTAATGCTCTGTTTGACCTATTATACAACAAAGATGAAAGAGTCTGGTGGATCTTGAGTGATCATGAGGGGACTGAGTTCAGGACTGGGAGAAAGCTGGAAAGCTGGGCAGTAAAATCAGGCTTGTGGACTGGACTGTGGCTTACCTGAGAATTTGCCAAATTAGAATCTCTGGGGGAGGTGTTTAGTAAAGAACTTAAAAAAGGAAATTTAAAAATCTGAGCGGTTGGACAACTCAAGAAAATACCATCACATTTTTCAGGAATATCAGGACTTGGAACAGAAAAGCCAACTTTACTAAACAAGAGGCTTCTTTATGGACAAAATTACAGAAAAAAAGGACACATAAGTGGAAACATGGACCAGCAACAAGAGTATGAAAGCATTACTCAAGTATTTAAGGATGAAAAATGTAAGGCCAAAGCCCAGCAGAGTTAGGGCTAATGAAGATTACCAGGAAGGGTTTCTACAGGAATACTAGTAGATAAGGGAAAAGTTATGGAAAAAGGCTAATTGTATGCTCATCTGCTAAAACGTATGGCAAAACTCTGAAAGTGAAAGCCTAGTCAGCCTTATTTTCATCCCTAGAAGGATCATGGCTTGTTTCCACATAGGTTCAGCTTGTAAATACATGGTGAAGAATTTAATACTTAATCGTGTGCATTTAACAAGAGTGTGCTTACCCAGCCTCGTTGCCTTCTGTGGCAAAAGGGCTCTCTATATGAAAGACAGAACAGTGTCACCTTTTGAGGTTACTAAGATCTTGAATAGTGCCACCAACTGCATTCACATTTAGAGGTCTAAGGAAGTATGGGCTGGATAAGCAAGCTGCTTAATGGGTTGAAAATCAGATGGACCATTATCAGTAGCTCAGCATCCAGCTGGCAGCTGACTGAGTGCAGTATGCCAAGGGTTGGTGCTGGGGTCCATATTTTTCAATATGTAGTGATTTGGATGATGACATATATTTGCAAATTACACTAAATTAGTGGGAGAGGCTGACATGACATATGGCAAAACATAAATACCAAGAGATCTTGAGAGACTTAAGGCTTGGGCCATCAAAGCTTCATGAAGTAGAACACAAAGTGTAAAGTTGCACACCTGATGCGTAACAATAGCATGAATCAGTACAGCTGGGAACTTATGGGCCAAGTGGCAGCTCTGCTCAAAAGAACTGGGGATTATGGTTGAAAGCAAGTTAAATATGAACCAGTAGTGTGCCATCATTGTCAATAAATCTGGTACCATGCTACATTAGGAGTATAGCCAGCAGATTATGGGAAGTCATTGTTGCTCTGTCCTTGGCACTGAGGATCCTATACTAAGAACATTCCTTTTGGACCCACTAGTAAAGTAAATGTCGGGAAACTGCAGATATGTTTCAGGGGATGATTGTCAGGGTGGTCTGCATGACCTGCAAGGGGAGCCTGAGGGGAGTGAGCCTTGTGTGGTGGAGAGTAAGCTAATAGCAGTCTGCAACTATCTGAAGGGCAGTTACAAAGATGCTTGTCTTGGTAGTGACAGATGATGTAACAAGACAAAGACCTGTTTTCAGCTTGAGAGGTTTACACTGAACATTATGAAAAATTACTCCACTGGGAAGGTAGTATAGCACTAGCACAGGTTATCCAGAGAAGCCATGAGATCTCCACCGAAAAAAATTTTCAGGAGCTGGGTGGATGGATATCCATCCATCCATCCATCCATCCATCCATCCATCCATCCATCCATCCTTATTGTGTTTAAATATGCAAGGCAAGGGATATGTTGAAGCCTCCTGCCCTTTGATAGTTTTACATTATCTCATTTTGATTTTTTTTATTTTTCTTGGGAGTGTGTAGGTATAGATGTGAAATCTCTCTGAATTCAGTGGAGATGCTTTAACATGCCCTGGCAGCAAGTTTTGCAGTTAATGAATGTGCCTCCAGTGTATACGGAGACATACGGGAAAAGAAAGAGCCACAGTTGTGTCCCTTTAAACAAAGATGTGTTGTTCAGCATTGGCACCAGTTGCCTCTTGGGCTTTGTTTAGGGAAACGTGGTAATAGTTCAGGCTTCAAGATTGCAGTCTGGCTTTTCTTCCTTTCGAGGGAGTGGAGTCTAGGCAGAGTTCTACTAGGCAAGTTTTGTTGGTTGTTATTTTTATCTGTGCCCTAATGATGAGACACTCCCTACTAGTAATGGAATTCTAATAGACCTTTTGGGAAACCTTTAGTATCCTTATAGGCTTCATTGCTTCCAATCAGCCTCTTGACTGAAATGGGGCTAAGTAAGTGGGATCTTAAGTGTACATAGATATCTTCACATGTGCACCCATGCACACATTTGACTACTTTGGGGAGCTGGGAGTTCCTCAGAAGCAGTTTGCTCTTAAGCTCCTTGTATTTCACTAAATCAACATCTCTTCCACAAGGGCTTTCTCTGTCACTGATGGATGGCAATTTAAGTTCGGCATAGCAGGAAGCAGGAAACTTGAAAGCAGTAGAGAGCTTGTGAATTCTTAGATATGTTTAGTAATCCCTGTCTGTGGCTTCAAGAGTTAGTAAAGACTAGGTGTATTCACACCAGAAGACTGAGTTTGCTCTGTGAGAATAAACATTGACTTGCTGCAGCTTAATATGTTTAATGTGAAATAATCTCTATTCTCACTAGGACAACACTGATTATCCCTTTACCTTCGTCATAGTTGCTGCCTAATTGTTACCTTTCAGAAGTAGGATGCCATACCTCTACACTTGATACTGTTGTCTGAAACTGGCAGTAATTTTATAATAATCTTTAACTCTTCTACAATGGGCAGATGTGGTGAACTGGAAGCATAAAATCTGAGTGAGTTGCTCATGAGTTTGTGTTTGAAAGCTGTAGCATGGTAGTGGGTTGTGTGAGAGCTGTGCTTCCTTTCTCCTAATTTGAGGCACTGGCACTTCAGAGTTTGTTGCACAATTTTCTGAAGCTGTTTATCTGGGCAATGTGTTGCTTGGGCAATCCTTTCAGTATAGGCTGTTGATGCAGTGCCTTCTGCCAGCTGATTGCCCAATTCTTTTCCCTCCTGTACGTTGATTCTTGCATTGCAGACAGTTCTCTAGTACAATTATTTACAAATGCAAGAATTTTGTTGGTTTTGGAAAAATGATTTGTAAATATCTTTTCTGCTTAACTTTTCTACTGCCAGCCACTCCCCCCCTTTGAGGCCTCCAGTTTTGGTTTTTACATTTGTTTTTGTAATTGAAGAAGTTCTTCTTAAGTAGCTTGAACTTAAAATAGCTGTGTTGGGCAAAAAGTAAACAGAATGTCTCCTTACAAGTCTTGTAGCTGTGCAAGGCCTAAAGATGAGTGTCTCGATCATGTTAATGGTGCCCAACCAGGCATAATTAAGGCAGGGTTATGCTGGGCATTGTAGGATCATGGCATCAAGATAAATGTATGACGTTAAACAGGTCTTGTAAGGCTCAGTATGTATACCAGCTAAAAGAGAAAGGTGTTTGTTGTTGTATTAATGCTAGTAATCTCTATGGGTTCCAGGCTAGTAGAAGGTGACTGGCTGGTTTCCTATCTTTTTCCACATTCTCTTCTCAAGGTTGAATTTTTCAATTGCGCCTCATATTTCAAAATTTACATCTGCTTCTGTGGTTCTTGTTCCCTTCTTTTTCATTTTATTGCTGTCTTCTCTTGGCTCTTCAATACTGCACGTAGTTGCAGCCTTCACTTCTTTCAGTCCAAGTCTTTCTCCTCTGCTTCACTGCAATGACTTTGATCCTTCAGTTTCTGGATCAGTAGTGTATGAGGTGTTAGATGTGCACTCCTGGTATTGCATGCTTTCTTTGTCAGCTAGCTGATCTGCCTACAGTGCTTAACACAGGAAAAAACCCACTCATTTTGTATTAATATTGTAATATTATATGAACAAAATATTACTTGGCTCCACTAACCCCTACCCTGTCTGAAAACATCGAAGTAAGATTGCATCAGTTTATGGAGATGCTGCAAAAAGAATACAGGATCTATAGCCGGGCTGCTGTGAAGTACAAAAATACAGATGCCATCTAAAACTGTTGAGAAAGATTAGGATGTGATTTTAGTGCATGATAAAAGTATGGTATGTGATGTCTGTTCCATTACGTAGTGCTACATGTGCACCACCAGCTTGTTCTGACATGTAAATAAGGCAGTTCTAGTTTCCTTGTGAAGCTTTGTAAACAGTGCAGCATACCTGCTGATATCTCCCAAAGGGAGGAAGATGTTTGCAATTTTTGTAAATCCTCATCTCTAAGTATGATGCAAATGTTACGAGTGAAAGACACCTCTAAGTACATGCTACACTGAGTTCTTACTCATCTTGATGTGTTATGTTCAGAACTATTTGTAGTTGTTTGGGGGGGGGGTTTAGGGATTTTTTTTTATTTCAAGCAATGTCTTTGGTATGCCTTTTAAGCCCATTTTAGTCTTTGCTGAGTCAGTCTCGCTATGCAGTGGAAAATGATAGGTGTTTAACCTAGTTTTTAGTAGTAAGACTTAACACCATAAGCAACTTAGCCACAGTAGTTCTAGCACTGCTGTGGTTGCCTTGCAGACCTCCTATTCTGAAGTGGGTGCTCAGCTTACTGAGGTGCAGAAGTTACTCCAGAACAAATTGCTTGTGGCACAACCTCTCCATGAGGGAGGGGGGAGTGTCAAGTTACCTTACTGACCACGAAAGCATCCACCTGTAACCAGATGGTAAAAAAGCTGTAACTCATTCCTTCATCCCTTCCAGGGTCTTGAAAACAACTGGTGACTCTCTGGAAGATTGTTTTAAGTATCGACTGTGTTGGATTAAAGCAAATTGGTTAGACATGCATATTTCTGAAAATTGTTGTTTGATCTTGTGTCCTGGGAACCAGATGTATTATGCCAATGAATTTTTTTTAAAATGTTTGTTTCAGGTAGTTAGGCTTCCATTTTTCATGCAGTGAAAACTAAGTGGGTGCTTCAGAGGAGAATAACAAAGGTGATTGTTTGAGTTTGACGTCTACCTTGTTATCCTTGTGCTTCAACAAATCTTACAATTTAACACTCACCCTAGATCATGGTTTATCCTGAAAATTCAAAACAACCAGCAACTTTAACAGTGACAAAAACTAGAAGACAACTGGAACATAACTTCAGAAAATGCTTTGCTTCTAAATGCTGCATGTAAACAAAATGGCATTAATTCAGTACGAGTTACACACAACATCAGGAAAGGCTTGTTACCAACAAACTGTCAATCTTACGTCTGTAAATTTGCAGGAAGCTTAAATTAGGGGGTGGGGGAAAGTGGGAACATTTATGACTCACATGGGTTGGGAAATAATAAATCTAAACCCATGTTTACATTTAAAATAACATAAAGCTTTAAAAATGTTTCAAACTGCTAAATATTTGTCATATTGTAGTTTGTAAATTCTGTGTCTTCATGATTCACTGGGGAAAATGAATTCACTGGGAATGAGAGAAGAGAGCAGGCTGAAGAAGGATGGTTTCCAACACATGAGATTTCACAGCCCCTGGATGTTGTGAAAATGAAGCTGAAAAGCATTTGGCATTGCTTGCAGGCAGGTGTGTGCTCCCCGCTGACTCCCTGTGGCCCATGGAGTCTTGGCACTTCCCTTTGCATGGAATGTCTGAGCAGAAAGTGCTCTCACATCAAAATAAGCTGTATTTTGTTGGTCGATTGCATTTGTATCAGTAAATATATTACATATATGAAAGGATTGTGTTTCAATTCAACGCCCAAAGTTATTCAGTAACGAGGTTGGAATAATTTCCTCCTGTGAAAGTTGGGAGTGGGGAGGGAAGATGAGAGAGACAGACAAAAGAGACAGCCCAGTTCTCAGAGACTGAAAGAGCTTTTATCCCTCATTGAGGACATGAGTTCAGTGGTATTGTCAGTAGAGAGTATTGCCTTTCAGTAACGATGAGTATGGCAGATCTAAGATAACCTTGTCTTGAGCTAGGACAGCAAGACTCTCTACCCTCCCCCTTAACCCTGGCTATTTTGAATTTCATACTGAAGGCCTAGTAGTCTGTATGTGGTATATGAGAAGCCTTCCTACCAAGGTCAAGACAGTGGAGTCTGCAAAATGGGGTAAACTTATGTATTGTATTTGTATGGCAGGGTTTGGTAGCGGGGAGGCTGCAGGGATGGCTTCTGTGAGAAGATGCAGAAGCTGGCCTTATGTCAGATGGAGCCAGTTCCAGCAAGTTCCAAGATGGAGTTGCCACTGGCAGAATCTGAGTTCATCAGCAATGCTGGAGCACCTCTGTGATGACATATTAAGAAGGTGAAAAAAGCTCTACACAGCAGCTGTGAGAGGAGTGAGAAAAATGTGAAAGAAACAGCCCTGCAGACACCAAGGTCACTGGAGGAGGAGGGCCAGAGCACAGATTCCCCTGCAGTCTGTGGTGAAGAGCAGCTTTGAGGCAGGCTGTCCTCTTGCAGGCCATGGAGACCCATGATGGAGCAGAGATCCACCTGCAGCCCATGGAGGACCCAAAGCAGGAGAGATGGATGCCCAAAGGAGGCAGTGCCCCTATGGAGAGATGAGCCCATGCTGGAGCAGGCTGGGGGACACACACTGGCACAGTTTGTTCCTGAAAGACTCTGCCCTGTGGAATGAGCCCATGCTGGAGCTAGTCCTGAAGAGATGCAGATCATGAGAAGAATGCACCCTGGAGAAGTCAGTGAAGGACTGTATCCCATGGGGTTGGAACCTATCCTGAAACAAGGGAAGGAAGGAGCAGTGGAAGAGGAGGAAGGAGCAGTGTAGAGACACTACCTGTTTTCCCCAGTGCCACTCCGTGAGGGAGGAGGGAGAAGAGTCTGGGATGAAGTTAAACCTGGGAAGAAAGTGGGGGGAAAGTGTGTTTAGTTCTGATTTTGTCTCACTATCCTGCTGTTACTATTTGGCAGTGAGTTGAATTAATCTTCTCTAAGTTGAGTCTGTTTTGCCCGTCACAGTAGTGATCTTTCTGCACTTCTCTCAATCTATAGGATGTATGGTCCAGCCTTGTAACACTGTTGTAGCTCTTTCCTGATCTCTGGCTTGTCAGTGTCCTTGTGTACTGCCTTCACACAGCTCACCTGCACACCCCAGCTTGGTGTCCTCCGAAAAGTGATGTGTTCCATCTCTTCCTCCATATGGTAGATGCAGGTGTTGAACAAGATAGGTTCCAGGATAGATCCCTAAGGGAATTCCCCTTACAGCAGGTCTCCAGGTAGTGTTCAAACCACTAATCACTTCCCTTTGAGACCAGTGATCTAGATATCAATAATCGACCTATCTACACTGCCATGCCCCACTGTGGATGTGGGGATGTTGTGGGAGACCATGCTGAAAACACAACAATCAGGATAAACAACTTTTGTTGGTCTTGCATCCAAGATTATAAAAAAGGCATAATTAAAGATCTTCAGTGTGCGATTGGTGAGCGAGCATTCATCTTATCACTCTCTTCATCTAAATTGCTTGTTTTCCCCCAACATATGGTATTTGCTATACAGTGAGATGAAAGATGAGTCTCTCTTAATCTACAGACTCTCTGGCTGTATCAACAGTCTTATGTGCTTTGTTGCTCAGCCTGAATAAACTTCATGACATGCTGTCTCTTTCAGAATCAGCGCAGCTGAACAAGTGAGTTGACACTTGTTCTTCCTGCATCATCGGTGTGGTGTTGTATTTCGTGGCACTTAAAGGCTCCACTAGCTACATATGTATCACTTTGAAGTCATCTGAGTTGTAGGTGTCATCTAAAAGCCACCAGGCAGCAAAGTTGTCTCTGCAGCCAGAGTTTGGTTTGCAGAACTTTGCTCCAGCAGAAGAACCTGAGTTTGCTCTTGGCTCTGTCCAAGTCTGTAAGTCTGGTAGTGAGAAACATTTTTTATATTAATGATCTCTCCAGGACAGCGATGGACTCCCCAACATTGGAACACTTTTAAGACTGACCCTGGAGAGGGGGCTGGGCCATCTTGTCTAGACTGTGCTTTTGCCACGGAAGGTTGGACCAGATGACCCTTGAGGTCCCTTCCAACCTGGTATGCTATTGTCTCTATGATTAGTGGTAGGAAAGGGAATTAGGACAGCAAAATATGATCCTCCAGTGACTTAGTGACTTTTCAGACCATCGTAGTGCTTGCTATTAATGCTGGTGGTTTAGGTTCTGTTGGATATTTAGTTGAAGTATTGTGAGTTTGTGGGAGTTCTCTGCTCTTGTGTTCACTTTCATTGTGAAATAAAATTATTCTGAGATGAAGAGACTGTTACCAATTTTGTTTGCTTTATAAATGAAGGTTTTTATTAATGTCTGCAAAGAACTGGTGGTACAGTCTTCGCTGGAGCCATATAAGACTGGTTTCATTTTTAAGCAGTTCATTATCCCTCCAACTAAAACCTGTTCTGTGAAGTGGCTTCATGTTACAGTGACTTTTGGATATGAACTTCGATAGTATGAGTAAGGCCTTATTGACATGTGTTTCCCTGAAATAAAAAAAATTGAAAGGTTAACTTAAAAATTGAGTTATTTTAAACAACTGAGGTGGTAGTAGTGCAGCCATGTGTGACTGGCCAATTTGGAGTGTTTGGTCTGATCTGTCTTGAGATTCAGACTCTAAGAAAAAAATTTTTGCAAAAGTTGTCAAGCGTAGCAAAACCTCTGTTAAGGTGAAACGCCCAGGTGAAAAGAACCAGCCACAAGGAATGTCCCATTAGCCTGTCACAGTAAACTGGGAGTGTCACCAGTTTAATGAGTTCTGCTGAATCTCTGGCAGTCACCGTGGCAATAGCAAAGCTTCCCTATGTTTTTGTGGTGGTCTGAATTAAACATGCAAGCTCCTATTAAGATGTTGTTGATACACAGATATAATAAGCCAGCTGAAATTCTGATACTGTATTTTTTTTACTCCTTTATGGTGCTTGGGTTTAATTTCCATTATAGTTTTTTTGGATTCTGTTTTATTTCCCTTGACATGCAAATGTGCAGAATCCATTTCATGGCATGGAGCAGGCGGGGTAGCCAACCCTCAAAACAAAGGACAAAACTCAAACCTTCGTGCAAACTACTAAAAGCTGCAGCTTGCTGCAAATGGATTTTCAAATCAAACCATACGTGGGACAGCTTTCTAACTATTGCTAGTCTGTCTGTACTCTCTGGAATGTATGCACACGTAGCATGTACCTTTGATCACGTATTTTCATCTGTATTTTTGCCTTAAAATTCCTGAAGCCTGTCTTTTAAAGTACATCCAGAGGAAGCACTGGCACACAACACTCCCTCCAAGTAGGCAGCAAAAACTGCATCATGTAGGGAACCTGACAGGGAAGAAGCCTGACACAGATTAGTGGTTCTTCTTTTCTCTCTTTTTTGAAAACATCACTTTTCCAGAATCTGATGAATAATGTGCTTTTATGCATACTGACTGTGGGGTCAGATGTTTTGTTAATAATCAGTTTTTATCTTCTCAGCCTCTTACCTAACAGGATTGGATGATCTGTTGGTTGGCATTAAATAGTAACAAATCATTTTTGGCTAAAACCTAGTCTTTCTGCTCCTCATATTAACACTCAGAACTTCTAAGTTTATTCAGTAAAAAACCCCAGACATGAGTCCTTGCTCATCCTTTAGGATGAAGATAAACAGACTGTTGTGCTGCCATGCCTCTTTCAGTACAATAAGGTGGTCATCTGTCCTTCAGATCTGAATATTTATAAGACAGCAAGAAGTTAAATACTATAGCATGATTAGAATTAATCTTCTTGTGTAATTCCTTTGCAGGAGTAAGAAGACTACAGTGCTAAACTTCGTTATAATAAACCTAGGTCTGCTGTTAGTTTTAACTGAGCAGTAGCATCATCTGAGAGATTATATCTATAAGCTTGAAGTGCTGTTTATTCTAACCCTTTTATAATTGTTCTGATGAAGTTGTTTTAATAAAAACCACATGGCTTTTCCTCTTGCATATTCTGTCTTTCTAGAAAGAAATGTAATTTGTAGTGATTGTCTTTAATTGCATATACTTGGCTAATTATGTTTGTGTTGAAAAAGAATAATGTCTTCCTGGCTGTCCACTAAATGAAATATTTTTAGTGGCAAACTTCCCTGGTCTTCCTCTGTTTTTAAATCTGCTGATTATAAAGCTGCAGTTTAAGAGGTTTTACTGACTTTTCTGAATCTCTGGATTTCTGATTCTCTTCAGAGAGAAGCAAATAATTGGGGTTGATTCTTTGGCGAGGTCCTATCCTATGACTTAGTGTATGAAAGAACAAAGAGTGAAGAGTACTGAAGTCAGTTGGCTGTCTGAATAAATAACTTCAAAAAGAGTTTCTTTGCATTTTTAAATCCATAGAGCTTCTGAGGAAAAGAGCACATTAGAGCTTTGTCCTTAAGTTCCAAACTCCCTTTTTGGTCACTGCTTCTGTTGCACATCTTTGAACTTCTTTTACTGGCTGTAACTGCCAGGGTGATTAATAATAAATATGATTTATATGGAAGATTTAGCACATTATAAGGTAATTAATATAGGTTATTAATGCTAATGTTTGCATGCATGTGGAATTAATTCTGTGCTATGAAAAGTTCCACAAATAGTATGTTATTTAAGTTTAAAAAAAGACATAGAAATAATTGACTGTGAGTTATGTGGGCATAAACAGTGTGCAATTTTATGCTGGAGGAGAGGAGTGGTTCTAAGGGACTTTTTGTTTTATCCAGACATAAATAAAAGTAAATTCGTGCAGCATACAGGATGTGATATTACTAAAGGAATCTGCACCTTTTTGCTGTTACAGGTCAGCAGGTGGTGGTGGAGATTCTGTTCTGGGCACTCAAAAGCGACATTGTGTAAGATACCAGTTCTTAGAGCAGCTGTCCTAGGTTTTACCTACCAGCCACAGCACAGCTTTGTGGCCTCCTCCTTGCCTGGGTAGCAGTGTTAGGAAGCAGCTTTTGGCATACCAGCCCCATGCTAGGCTGTGCTGTGTGGTCCATACGTGAGCATTTGAGTGGGGAGGGGGTTTGAAAGCACTGTTAGCTTGAATTAGTAGTGATGCTTAACTGATATAACTCCTCTCTGTAGCCAGTTCTTTACAAGGCATTCAGCTTCCCTGATGAACCTCTTGGGCAGGAGTCAGGAACAGAACCTGTGACTTGTCTGGCTGGGAGAGCGGGAACCCAGCAGCCTTAATTTATGTCAAGTACAACTGCTCGTGTTGGTTGTGCATCTGACTGGCCATTACTGCTGGTCTGAGCTATGTTTATGCTGAAACAAGGTTGCCTGTAGAGCCTTATTGGTAAACTGCTTTATTGTAGACAGTCATAAATGTGTCCTATTTAAAAACAAGTTTAAAAAATTGGAAAGAGTTGAGTCAGGCACCCATACATGTGAATTGTATATGAAGGATGTGTCTATATGGAAAATTCTGTTTGTACAATTGCATCTGTTTAAAACTGTTTCTACTCATGGAGCTTTCAAATGCAGGTGTATAAGAAAGCAAAGCTGTCATTTGAAACCTTGGTACTGTATTAGCATAAGAAAGTGCAGAGTCTTTGCTAAACTCTCCCGGGATTCTCTTCTGGTAGTACTTGCCTCTTTCTGCTTGTTCTTTTGAATGTCAGCTTATGCCAGTGTTCCATGTTATTTCTCAAATACAGTTTAAATTCATGACCTAGAATTTTCTCTAGCTCTCCAGCAAAATGGCACCTCTGTTCCACCGTGATTTGTGCAGGAGGACAATGGGCAAGGGAAGGCTAAAGCATCACATTATGTTGTGTTTGATGGTATCATCTTGTAGAGGTGGCTTCCACTTCAACGCCCATAGTTTAGCTTTATCAAATAATACCTCTGCCTCCGGGAATTCAGAACTGTAAATTATATTTTGAGTGAAATCATGTAGGTTAAGAAGTCTCAGCATAGGTTTTGTTCTCCTCATCCTAGCTACTTCGTGTTTCCTCGGCTTTGTGTTTGAACCTGAGGGGCATGTAATATTTCAAGTGGGTCAGGAGAGGGAGCTGGCATTCTAGGGGTGAAAAAGAATCTTTACATACAAATAACCCTTTTTTTTTATTGTGCCTCTGAGGGTATAATTGTGGTGGGGTAACCTGTCTGTGCCTAAAATAACAGGAGTCCAGACAGACTTCCAGAACATAATGTTACAAGTAAGGATTTTTTTTTTATTTTATTTTTTTTACTGCTTTGTTCTGTGGCTGATGGTAGCTTTTATCTGTTGCCTGAGGATCCCATTTAGAAGTGCTGACAGTGCTTTTCTCCAGGGAAGAGGTCTGTGTTGCCAGTAGTACATGTAGGTGATAGGGACAATGAGCAGAACCCCTCCTTCATCTGAGTCTAATAAAATAAAAATGTCACTGCTGCTAATAATGTTGACAATAGTAATTGCACATATAGGGCACCCACCATGGTAGTACCTGCCTGCCCTTCGTGTGACTTTTGGAGAGATTAAAGGCTTTGCAAAGACAGCATGCCCTTCAGATGACTGATGGAAATGTGAAATTGCCCTGCATAAGGGTTTCCCCACTGCAGTGGGTTAGCCTTAGCCATCAGCCAGGCTCCTTCCCAGCCCTCTCATTCAGTCTGCAGGATGGGGAAAGACGATGTGGAGAAAAAATGGATCAAAAAGGCTCATGGGTCAAGATAAAGGTGACTCTTTACCCAACTCAAATCCACTCCTTCACTCCTGACTTCTGTACCCGCTTCCTACCCTCCACCACCAGTGGTCCATGGGTCTGCTGTGGAGATGGCTGAAACCAGCTGTGTCCAGCCTGGGACAGCCCCATCTTCTCTGAAAAGACTAAGCAAGTGGTGAAATTATCCCTTACAGCTAACATATGTTTTGAGACACAGTAGTTTCTTGCTCCTTTTTTCAGCAGCAAACCAGACTTCTGAGTCTCTGGGTAGGCTACTATAATCAGTTTTTGAAGGGCTGTACTCTAAAACTCAGGTAGTGAAAGCGCCTGTTTTGGAAACAACTGTGCAAAACCAGCTTTCAGAAAAAGTTAGCGTTGTTCAGATCATTTTATAAATTTTGTTCACTTGTACTTGTCCACTTGAGGAAGAGAGAGAATGTGATTGAGAGGTGGGGAAGGAAGTGGCTGGAAGCAGGGATGTGTGAAGTGGTAAAGGCAAAGGAAACCCTGTACTCACCCTTCAAATCTCACCTGACTTTCCTGGATCCGTTTTATGTTTGTGTTACTGTACATAGGAATCTCTCCAGTGCGTTTCTTGGCATAGGTTTGGACTCTTTAGAAAGGATTGTTTGCATCTAAGGTAATTCCCTCTCTGCTCTATTTTCTGTATATTCTCTCTAATGCTGTGCTGCCAATTCAATCTTTGATTCATCTTAATGAGTTTGTATGTACTTTATGAATAATGAAAAATCTTTTCTTCATTCGTATTGCAGCGCTTGAAAATGGCATATTATTCTTCCCCTCCCTTAGTTCTTCATGGTTTGGGTTTCTTGGTTTTGTTTGCTTTATTTGTTTTTATTGTTACTTTTTTGTTATTGGGCCATTTTAATTTTTTTTTGTTGTTTTATTTTTTATTGACAACTGACTGCCCTTATATAACACGTAGAAAGCATAAGCTGATGCAAGAGACTTGGCCAATGTCACGCTCTCATGGTAAATGTACTGTGATCTGACTAGAGGTCCAGTGCCATTTGGGTTTATGTAGAGACTTGGTACATATAAAATGTGGTGATCTATTTATTTGTTCTTGCTCAGGCTTCTCTTCCAGTGAACACTGATTCTTCTTGCCAGTAGCTAGTGCAGAGATGAAAGTCTGCCTGCTGTTGAGAAATGCTGCTGTGCAGCAATAGTGAGATTTACTATACCCCCTCTTTGGGGATTTTCTTTTTCTTAGTGACTGTCTACAAATTCTCATTGGCATCTGGGTTGCAGGAACCCAGCTTGGTTGCACTGTCAGCCAATCTGCCCACAGAGAGAATATTCTTAAGTGGTTGTGTGCTTATCTGAGTTTCCCTCTATCCCCTTGATGGGATGTGACTTGTAAGAGTCCTAGTTTTTGAGACTTTTATCATAGGCTTTGAGAGTAATTTGAAGGAAGCAGCTTGGTTTGTTGGTGTGGTTTATTATTTGTGGGAGTTTTGGGATTTTTTTGCTTTGGTGTTTTGTCATTTTTTGAGGGGTTCTTTAACTTTGCTTATAAGCCACTTCTGCTCAGGAAATAGCAATTTTAGTTTGGGGCCTTGACAGAAATGACTGGGAGCAAAATGTTTGTTCCTTCAAGGTTATAATAAGTAAATACCCATGAATAAGGTTCATGGGATCTTTTTGTCTTCTGATGAACGGCTGACTGCTTGGCGATGTGTGTATGCATTTGGCATTTTTTGTTGCTTTGAGTTTTTTTGCAGGGGGAACTTAAGGGAATTTTGGCTCTTGTCTTCAGCTAATTTCTCAAAATTCAAAATGAATTTTGTTCTTCTTCATATAAAAGTTCACATGCGTCATCACTTGCATTTTTTTCTGGGCACGTTCAGCAATGCTGCTTGTTTCTATGGTCTGTACTACATTTAAACATCATTTACATGCAGTAGCAGGCTCTGAAGCAGTACTGGTGTTATTGCCATGACAAGGTGACAGGTTTAATGGCTATTTGAACAGTGTCACATTTTCAAGTGAGCTTGTAGACAGAACTGAAAATTTAAGTCAGTGGTTGGCTGGTAAGAAAATAACCTGACATCTTCATTTGTAGCTTGAGCAAGTTAGCCAGCCTCATGGAAGTGTGATGTGTTAAGAAATAGCTTGCTTTTCTTCAATTAACACTGATTTTATGAAAAGAAAGTAGTATTTGCATAATTTCAAGCACAAAAAATGCAACTCTTTCCCCACTCTTAGGAATCTGCTCATTAGGCCCCTGGAGGGGAGGGTGGGACAGGCACCAAGGTCATGGCTAGTTTGCAGCATGCCCTCTGCCAGAGTGTCCTCTCTGGAAGGCAGTGTGCAAACTGGAATTTCAAAACAAGCGGCTGACTTTGACAATACTACCTACAGCAGCAGTGCTGGCATGGATAACGTGGTTTTCAGGGCAGCTTCTGCAAGCCCAGCCATGGCCTCCAATAAGTCTTTGGTTGAAGCTGTTAGATACCCTTGATTTATAAGAATGCAGAAGAGTCGCATTTTTGTGCTTAAAACTATGGAAGTACTGCTTGCTTTCAGTACATCTGAGTGTGTTTGAGCAACTGAGGGCTTGACTATCCAGAAGAAAGCAAGTTAAAGGACAGATGATAACTGAGCACCAGGAGTCAAGGCTAATTAGAAGCACAGATGGCTTTTATGCATGTTTAGCCTGAAACACTGGGAGATAGCACTGCCAGTGACTGTTAAAAGGCAAAGCGAATTCTCACTGCTAAGCAGTATGGCCAACAGATAAAGCCTGAGGTTTGAAAATGAGCTGTAGGCTTTGTAATTGAGTTAATAACAGTTCAGATGTAAGAGGACTGAGCAGAACATACTGAGCTACTCTGTTTTCAGGAGGTGCCAAGGAGGGGAAATGCTGGTGCCATCAGAGCAGGGCAGTATCAGGCCTGTGGAGGTGGAACTTGCTAGCTACAAATGTGCCTTTAACAATTTACTAGAAGCTCAGACCTGGAGTCAGTGACCATGAGACCGTACCAGCCCACTCTGCAAAAGTATTTAACATCTTGCAGAATACATAATCTTGTGCTTTCTTTCAAAACAGAAACTAAGTCTGCCCTACCTACTCATTGCTGTTGCTACTCACTATTCAGCTTGGGATGCACCAGCTTTGATTGGAAAGTTAATTGGCTTTGACTTTTCTCTTGGCAATAGTTTATTTTCCTTCATTTTGGTTGTCATTTTGTCAGTTTGCAGACTATTTCATGTACCTCTTGGCCTATTTGACAGGTTGTTTTCCCAAGCAGTGCTTCAACCATCTCTGAAATCAGTTAATAGTTTGTTTGTAGCCCTGTAGTCTGAGCTCTCTAATATGACTCAAAATTTTCACCCTCTCCGCTTGGGTTCAAGTAACTGCACTTGAGTTTGGGGAAGGTGTGGGCAGAAGCTCTCCAGCTTTGCTTGTATGTGCTCTGAGAGTGATCAATGGCATCCTTGCACTGTATCTGAACTAAAATTAGACTTTTCTGGCTTGTATGTCCACTTTTCATGCCCTTTGGCAAAAACCTTTTAAAGAGCTCTGGAACAGCTAAAATCAACACTAATCAGCTTGTTTAGACAGGGCCAGCTGGTGTAAAATGTCCCTGGCTGATAAATTTTCTCTTTCCTTCATGTCAACCAGAAGCACGTTAAAACCTCTTGCCTATTTCCATGTCAAGTCTGGAATAGTTTCTAATTAGAGAAGCTAATCTTTGTTTTGTCATGTTTTAGCTGACAAGAATTTCCATAGATTCCCTGAGACTGGAAACTCTCTAGCAGCCAAAAATGTAGCTTACTTGAAATGTGGGCCATGCAGTTGTCACTGTGGCTGTGCAAGGTGCTTCATACCCATCCCTATTGGAGTCCTTGTAGGATTTGCAGTGAGTCCTCATTTAACATAAGAATTCCCTCTGTGATTCATGATCCCAAGGAAGATGATATGGGGGTTTATTTGAGATGGGCTTTCATGAAACAGAGTGGACAAAACTCGAGTAATTGTTAGGTGGAACAGGGATGACTGACATGAGAAACACCTTTTTTTTTTTTTTTTTTGCCTTTCTCTCAGTGATTGCTCATTATCAGGGAGGTTCCCAGTCTGCAGGCATAATTCAGTCTTTGTGCTTCATCAAGTGCCTGCCTCATGCTAATTCAGTTTTACCTTAGGTTGCAGCTGTAGTTTCATTTGTAAGCTGAGCATTTCATACCCACCCTCCCAGTGCTTGCCTGTGAGGTTTCATGGTGCTCACACAAGTTCTCCTGAGCTCCAAGGAACACTCCACCAGAAACTGGCAGTGCTGTAATTGTTGTTTCAAAACAAAACAAAAAAGCCCCCAAACAAACAAAAACTCACAAACCAAAAAGAAAACCCTACCAAACAAAAAGCAAGGACAAAAAAGCCCCAACAAAAACAATCCAAAAAACCAAGCCAAAACAAGGTTTTGCAACTTTCTTACATCACTGTTCCCAATTACAGTAACTTCCATACCAACAAAATAGTAACTCTGTATAATAGTATATGCATACTGTTTGTTGCCATGTACTTCATTTTGTGAGATGTAAGTTATGCAGGCCATTCACATCTGATAGTTCTGAACCATCTGTCTAGCAAGGTATGACTGTAAAATATTTTTAGTTTATGGTTTGGGCTTTTTAGCTGTATGTATAAGCACAAGTCAAAGGTCTGTAGAGAGAGTGTGATTTATTAAAGTCCAGATTATTAGATCTACTATAAAAATTTTATTGTACAAAATCATTCTCTTGTCTTTATGTGGTACCAGATTTTGAAAGGGGAAACTTATTTTTAGCTACTGTTTTGTCTGGAAGGAGGGGAGAAGAAAAAGACAGTGAAAATTAAAAGTTTATTGTAATACAGACATTTTTTGCTTTAGAGACCACTATCGTGGATATGTAATGCCTAAGGAAAAAGCCTTCTATTTTGCCTGTTCCACCCATTTCATTCAGTGCACATTAATTTAGGAGTCCACAGTCTGACCCCCTGGATTGTCAGTCAGTGGTGAGGCTGAATAAAGAACAGGTCATCCTTTACTGTTACTAGAGGAAAGGAATTAGTTGCTTTTATCTCCCCCTGTAGTGCAACATCTCAAAGACAGTTTTTTGTCAGCAGTTTGTTGGCTGCAGCAGCTTTATCATCTAAGTGGTACGAGTTGCTGGGAAAGCTCATTTAGTGACAAGTTAAATGCTACAATCTCCTGTAAGCTGTGTATGTAATGCCGCATTTTATGGTCTAGCCGTGCAGTGCAGAGCTATTCTCCATGTAACACATGTTAAACATTAACTACTGTTTGGGTACAGAAGGTGGAGTGTGCTCTCTCTGGTTTCTATTGGATGTGTGGCAGTGGAAGGTAAACATATACTGGTAGTTACTGCTATACAGCAAGCAACCATGAGCAGAGTAGGGCATAAAGTGCATTTTTTCCTACATTGGTGAATATTTCATGTTCTGCTGTTTCTCTTTTTATTGCTTTTGAGGGGTTTTCTCCTCCCTCATTTAAGCAGAATCTGTTTAAATTTTGTTGTGCTTTGGTTTGACTTCTTTTAACAAGTGCTGATTTTACTCCGTATTAAAAAATATGTTCTGGATACTTTTTGTTCAGTTTATAACAATTACTGTACAAGTAAAGATGATTTCTTAGCAGTGTACTGTTTTAAGAAGCCATTGTACTCTCATCTGCTTTTAAAAGAACGTTGAACTTTGGTTAAGAATGTCTATTATCCACCTCTTGCCCCCCTGAAAAAAAGGAGACAGTATCTTACAATGATAATTTAATGTTGTTATTAAGCTTTTATGCAGTTTGTTTCAATGGAAGTCCTTCTGTTGCTCTTGAAATTTGATATGATTCAATTTCTGTGCTTCTGTTTTGTAAGTTAAAAAAACCCAAAAAATACAATTTAAATAAAATTTGCTACCTATACCTGAACTTTCTTGACCTTCTTGGAAAAACAGAGCTGTAACTCGTCATCTTGTCTGTTGCTGAAGACTGATTTTGGACAGCTTAGAACCCTGAACAGGAGCTCTGCATGTTATGATTGATGCTGCCTTTGTGTAGAAGGCCAGACTAAAGGAACTGAATGCTTAACTCTGTCAATTTTGCTGCATTTTGGGGTGAAGTGGAAATGCCTAATATGTTAGGTTTAAAAATAAAAATTAAAAAAAAAAAATCCTTAAAAGTATAGGAGGGACAACAGTCACAAAAATGGATCCTGATCAGTACTTCACTGTATAAAGTGTAGCTGTAGTTTCACTCTCTTACTCAGATTTATGGTCATCTCATGTATTTTTGGCCAAGGGGTGTTTTTGCTCAAGAATTTGAAAGCTTTCTTCTCCAAGTAACTCAACAGGATTTGCATGAAAAGTTGGTTTGTTATTGCCTTTTCCTTCTACCCACCTATAATCTTCAAACTTTGGTTTTCTAGCGTTGAAGAATGTGTATCTAAATCCTTTTCTTAACCTCAAAACGAGTACCCAGGCCAGTGCAGCCTACCTTTAAGACCTGCTAAGTTTTCTACACGTACCTGTAGTCAATAATCGGGGGTTTATTTGTTAGTTTTATTTCCATGCCCGCATGTTTCAGATGGCATGCCAAGTAAGAATGACAGCTTTTTTGGCCCTTTTTTGTTTCTTCATTTAAAAGCCATAAATATGATGGCAATTGGTAATGTAAATGAAAGATTCTTATAAAATCCCATTAATTTTCTTCACAGTGCTCTTCAAGTATTCAGGCTGTCCAGAATTTATTTTGCAGCTTCAGTGGTGGTATGGCCCTGCATGACTGCAGCTGCTGTTGATAGCCAGCAGATTTCAGGCAGAGTATAAAGCAAGCTTTTCCTGGAGAAATCTGACTTCCTGGGGTATAAAATAATGGCTAAAATAAAGTGAGTTAGGACACTTGTAGGACATAAGCCTTTCTTTTCTCTTGTACATTTTTAGTTATGATGAACTTTGAAAGTCTTCTTTGAGAGTGAAATCTGATCTTGTTGGAATAGCTGCAGACAAGAACAGCATGTCATGCTATATTTCCTGAGGAAAATAAAAAGAAATGTCATGCAATTCTTCAGAATAAATAGAATTGCTATTTCAATATTATTTTCCTTTGTGTATCTCTTCTCACACTTTTGAACTTGAAAAGAAACACACCCAAACAAACTCGTGTTGACCAGCTAAAAAAAAACCAAACCAAAAAACATTTTCTTTTCTGTTACAGAAAAATGCAAAGGGGCAGGAGTTGTTTGACCAGATTGTGTATCATTTGGACCTTGTAGAAACAGATTACTTTGGCCTACAATTCATGGATGCTTCCCAAATTACAGTAAGTATAACTTCAGTTAATTTTTATGTTTTGCAGTAGTTTGTGTTGCCTATTATAAATGTATTGCTGGTGCAGTTCAATGGAGAGATGTCATCATTGGGGGATGTACTGCTGAAACGAGTGATGCCATGTTTGGTTCTTGCACATAAAGCTACATCCTTTGAATGAGTCCTGTGTCATTTTATATGACATGCACGTGACTTGGTTGCACACGAGTAAAGAAGAAATGCATGTGGGTAAAGAAAAATGTGCTTTCTGGTTGGTAGGCTCATGGTATTCAAAACGTTTTTCAAGCAAGGTTTTCTTGTAGCTCTTCTCTCTCTGCTGTTCCATGCACAGATTATGTTGCTTTGTAGATTTAGGTTCATTTGCAATAGCAAAAGGTTTTAGCTAAAATTCTCCTTTTCTCTGTATAAGGACCTCCAGTATCTACAGGTAAAATAAATTAATTTTAAAAACCCCCCATATTTACAGATCCAAATAGATATATTGATAGGATAGGGTTAAAAGACTACAACACTGTGGTTACACTGTATTGCCATATATTTAATCTTTTGTCTGTTCACTCTCTGTGAACAGGCAGTTTGGCAAAAACCTGCACTGTGGATAGAGAATATGCAGACTTGGAAAATAAGTGTTTCTTTTAGTGCTCTCTGGTCAATATGTAAATGTTTTTTCCATGATGCAACAGAAGATGTCTTCTCTGGGATAATATAATAAACTAATGGGAAAATGTAGCTACAGTACTGACATCTTGGAAGTGTAGGTTCTAACTTTACCATCCCAGAATTCTCAGCTTTATTCTCTAACAAGCTTAGGTCAAGGGATGGATCAGTGTTCTAGCAGCTGCTTTATCATCTGTGTTTTACCAGTGACTTTAAACAACAAACAGGAATTATAATAACTTGATAACCTATCCAGGAATTATAATGACTTGATATTGGAAGCAGGGAATCTGTGGGTTTGGGGAGAAGTGGTATTAATCTGTTTAAACATTATCCTGATGTCTAAGTTAATTTAAGTTAGTGTCACTAGAAACTGATGTTTTGAACTAAGTATGTCCATAAGGGGTTTGGAGTTTTGAGGAAGTTTAGTGTGTATTCCTGATAAAATTTCTATTACATAAATTATGTGTACTTTTATGATGGACCTGATTATAAGGACACAGTTAATAGAACAGAGCCTGCTCGTAATGGGAAGAACAAATTATATTGTCGCTGATTGTCAAATCATCCAACTGGGAATTTGATAGCTAGGAATATTTACTTAGCAAGGAATTCCATAATGTTTTGAAAGAAGGGAAGCAGAAAGGGAGAGCAAAATATCCTTTCTTAGCAAGAAAGAGGGCAGATCAGAAGCCAAGACTCATTTTCTTTAATGTTTGCAAAACTGAAGGGCTTTTTTGACTGGTAAGAAAGATGAAGCAGATGTGAGCAGCCATGTCTTCTGTGTAGCTCTCTCACTGGTGTTCAGGGTAAAATGTGCCTATACATGCAAGTGTTTCGGCTTTGTTTGTGTGCTATTTCTTTGCTCTGTATCAAGGAGGGAAGTACATGATGCATCTACAATTAGAAGAGGGATAAAGGGCTGTGAACAGCTGTTGGGGGGACTAAAATAAGCCAACTCTGGTTGCAGAGCTTTGGTGGTAGGCTTGTAATTTCCTGAATTAAGAGAAGTGTTGAAAGCAGAGTTCTTTACCTTCACTGAAGTGCAAGGCCAAAAGCTCTTACTTGGCTCTTTTTTTTTTTGGTCTGGCTCAAGCTGGGCAGCGAGTAGAGCTCAGAGAATTTCAAGGCACAAGCCTTTATCTTGCCCAGCACCCTGTGCCAAAAGATTCCATTCTTTAACAGCCTTCCTTCATCAGTTTTGAACTTGTGGCCTGCTCTTTTCGCTTGCACAGCAATTAATGCACAGCCTCCATGGGCTTCTGCTTAGTGCCAGCCCCAACTGCACAATGGCAAGTTGGGGACTGGAGATTAAAGTTGTGTAAACCCCTTGAGGCTCTAAGCCTTTGTCTTTAGTATGTATTGTTAAGGGCTGAACAACTTTAAAGGCACCATTATAAATAAGAGAGCACAAAATAGTCTTTGAATAGTGGAGATTGCTTCTGTGTGTGCCAAGGCCAGCAGCTTTTGAGTGCACTGTGTTTCCTGCAGTCCTGTAACTTTGCCAGTTACAAGCAGTGTTGATAGCTGTGATTTGGAAAACAAAATCACGATTAGAGCTTATCTGCTTTGAAAGAGAAAAAACTTTAATTGTTTGAACAGCTTATTTTTAATACAAAAAAAACCCCCAAACATAAAGATGTGAAAAGCAAGATGTCAGCAGTAATGCAGAAAATCCTGTAGTGCCTGTTCAGTGAACTCTGCATTAGTTTGTATCTTGTGCTCTTTGAAGACATCCATCAGAAGAATGTAGAAGGATGCAGAAGGATAGGAGGATGTAGATAATCATCTAATAGTTTATTCTAAAGCAAATCCTAGTGTACTGTTATATTTTAATTACTTGCTATTCAGTCTAGAAGTAGAAATACTCTAATACAAGAAAATAATTTCTTATTCAGCTGTTACAGAACTTCAACAGAGATGTAGTGCTTGGGATGAATGAAGAGTGTCACTCTGATGTAGCAGGTCTCTGCAGTGGTTTAGAGAAAATGTAAAGCTTATTGGGTTTTTAGTTACTTTTACTACAGTGTATGTTTTCTAGCAAAGCAGGAGGCCTTGAAAGCTTTAGCTGAGGTTGGGAATAGCAATAATAAAATCTTGGGAGACCATACTACTGAAATTCACTTGCCATGAGGAAATATTTAATTGATCTTTGTAGAAAGTGGTAGCGTGCAATGAATTCTATGGTTGGTTTGGGTACTTGACATTTATTTTTGGCCATTGGTAGCTAATGTTTATTCATTTTCTGTCCAGGAGTGTCCTTTCTTTGTCTCTTATTCCAAATCATCTTAAGAAAAAGGGTTTCTGTGGGTAATAGCTCCTTGTGAGCTCTGTTTTACAGGGTGTCTCAAGATATAGACGTCTCCATTTCTACGTTTGCATTCTTTGTTCCATTTTTCTGTCCTGTGATACCAAAACATGGATAACCTCACAGCCGCTCCTGTGTTTTACAGGAATTCATAACTGAAGGATTTCCCATGTTTATTAGCTTGGAATTTGCTTGCTTCCATCATGATCTTGTTTCTGTTCACAAGAACAATTACAGAGTAATTGAGGGGGAAGAATTTTTAAGATAAATCTTTGAAATCCTTTTTTTTCTTTTTAGTTTGTGCAAATGAGTTGCTGTCATCCCTGGGAATGTGTGGAAGCAAAAGAATTAAAATGCCCCTTTTCTCACACGTGTGTCTTTTAGTGATCCTCTAAGTGGTTTACGTCCTTTATGTCTCATCTCTACTGTCACAGAGACCCCTTAGCTTAAAGAAGGTCCGTATGGAACAGCCTTTCCCAGCTGTGCTGTGCAGCCAGTTGAGCCTTTTGAGGGTGATTGCACCCAGTGTATCTGGCACGTGGGGAAGCACTGGATTTACAGTGTGTGACTGATGTGTGAGGACACCCTGTGCCCTCCTGCAGGTGCCCATGGCTGTGGTGGGGACCAGGGTTCCCTGGGCAGATGAGTGCCAGGACCAACCTGCAGTGAGTTGTCCTGGTAAACCATGTTTTCATCTGAACTTCTCAGTATTGACCAGTTTCTAAACTGGATTTTGATGCAAGAGGTGAGAAGACAGTGGAGAGAGGAGATGGAGAAGATTGTGTAGAGGTGAAATAGGCTTTCATGAAAGCAGTTGCTCCAAGTACAGAAACAGGAGGGAAAAAACATGGCCAGAACCATGTTGCCCAGGGTGGGCCTAGCCAGCAGCAGTGTATCGGGATGCACTGATTCTGACACTGAGATCCTCACCTCTATGAAAGGCAGCCTTCTGACCATGTTTTTCTGGGAAGGGCAGGATCCTGTATGTCTCACAACAAAGGATTTCAGCAGTGCTGCGTGTAGGAAGCAAGCTGAACAACAAAGAATAATATGAGTGCCTTTGTTTCCTCTACACATTGAGAAGTAGGCTCCTGGATGTTTCAGCAGGTATTGGGTCAGGGACTTGTAGGGCCTTGGTGCTTTATGACTGCCTCTGCTCTGTCTATCTGAATTTTCTTTTTAAGAGCTCATTGGTCGGGTTTTTTCAACTGCTGCTTTTGATATTACTGCTGTGACTTCTTGAGATGTGAGGGATGTGGAAAAATGAGCAGTTCAAACCAGTCAATTAGCATCATAGTGTGATATCGGGGAGTCTTTTTCCTTTTGTACTTCTTAATACTTTTACAAGTGTTCATTTAGCAGAAGAAATTAGGGACAGGCCTTATTGTTCAATATGCTGGATGTGGGGAAGAAGGGAGACTGGTAAATATTTTGATAGTGCCAAGTGCTTCCTTTTCTGCTACTGTTAGAAACATACTATTTTCCCCACTAATAAGCTGTGAAATTCCTCTGTGACTCAGTTTCCCCTCCCTGAATCTCTCTTGTTCCTCTGGATGATGAGCACTTTGGGTCTGTGCTTGTTGCAGGATATGTGTCTGTGCATTATGGCCAAGAGTAAAAAATACCAGTCATGGAGGGTCCCAAAAGCTGTAGAACATCCCGTAGCACTCAATGCTTCAGTTTCTAATAGCAGCAGTGATGGGAATGCCAAGTTCAGTAACGGGACAAAGGCAGTGTGGCTGACTCCACAGCGATGCAGAGCACCTGATGAATGTGGAACACTTCAGCTGTGGCTGTCCAAGGCTGTATTGCAGTCTGTGAACACCTGGTGGAAGACTCCAAAACACTAACAAATTCCAGTCTTTAGCCTTCCAGTAGCACTTACTGTTTCACGAGGACGTTTTTCTGACACAGACTTGAGAAGCAGCCATACAGGGCAGGTAGTTGTGATGCTTCTGCACCTCTCTCCTGAGTGTAAAGAATTCTCTCCAGGACAGCAAGCAGTTTGTGCTGGTTTCTTTTGTCTTTGTGTGTGGTTGGAACATAAGATGAAGTGGTTTCTCAGTTTTCTTCCACAGATTTAGTCAGGTTTGTTGCTTACTTGTTACAAGTCTCTTCAGTTTATTTTTAATGTTTGGACACAGGCATCAAAATTAAAAGTAACTTGCTTTTAATTGCTAGAACTGATCTGGAGTGGTATCAGCTTTCATTGTCTGTAAAGTAAATCTAATGAGAAACATACTGGTCAAGGCAAATTTTTTCATGTAATTTTTATATAATTCTGTGGTTTACTTCTGTCACATCAGGTCTGTGAAGCAAAATATCCTGTGTTTATCACATGTATATGAATTAGGATAAGCTAATGGTCTTGAAGGATGTCCATCTATCTCTCCATTATTCTTGGTTAGTTTATCTGGTCTGCAATTAAACTACATCATTTATCAGGATGCTTCTGAGATGGCTCTGTGCTGACTCAGACTGGGACAGGCCAGATGTCCATGAATGCCACACAATATGTGGTTGGAGGTCTCACACAGGGCTGGTAAAGAGCCATTAAGGCTTATCAATGCCCTCAGGGTTCTGGAGTTAGCATTCGTGGTCTTGTTCTTCCCAAGATCACAGTCTAGAGCTTTCCTATCACAGCTCCATCTGCCCTTCTGCTGCTGGGCAGCATTGCTTGCATTGCTTGCACCCTGCATTGCTTGCACTGTCTCACTGTATCTGACTTAAAGAAGGTGGCAGCCCTTCACAGGGCCAGAGAGAACTTGGCATGGAGACTGCAGAATGGTGTCAGTGGAAGGGGACTGCTGGAGGGCAACTGGTCAGACTTGTTCAGGCCAGAGACAACTCAGAAAACTGATAAAACTTGGTACCTGGATCAGGTTGGTCCTCGCACCTCCAGCGGTGTTGATGTGTTACTGTACCCCTCTGCCTGGCCCCTGTTCAACAAGATGCTGACAGCAGTATCTGAGGAGGGTCTAAACCAAAATTGACCTACTCAGACTGAAACTCCTGTAGTAAGATCCTGCCAGTAGTTTGTGAGAAGTTGGTCTCATCTGAGCCCAAATGCAAACTGTCCATCTCACTAATCCCATTTTGGTCTTACAATGTGAATGCTGTTTGAGTAGAAGGCACATTCCTTTTTTTTTTTTTCTTTCAAGTTGGGTAGGTGAGATTGTAGAGCAGCATCCTGAAAGATGCCTGCAAATATTCTCTGTTGAAGGGAGTGTGTATATCCAAGCTCCTCATAGCAGCTTCAGTTGTATCTGGTTTCTTGGGGCTTTGTTCAGTCATGTTTGATACCCTCAAGGATGGTGGCTCCACAGTCCTTTTGGGCACCTGTGCTTTGTCTGAGCAGTCTCAGGGTGACAGTCTCTTTGTCTGGCTGGGATTTCTCCCAAGTCTGGCGCCACTCATCCTTCTGTCATGTAATACCTCTGGGAAGTGTAGGTCTTCATCTTCTCTACAGCCTTTCAGTGGGCAGCTGAAGTCAACGGTCAGGTGAGCCTTCATTTTCAAGAGGAGCATAACTTCCTAGGAGGGATCAGAGAAACATGAGAAACAGTAGCTCCTTGCTTTCAGTTGTGAACTCTTGGGAGAGCATCCTGTTTCTAAGTATATGTTTGTGTACTCCCTGAGTTTCTACATGACCCTGGTTCTCATTTGGTTTTCTGTTACCAACATCATAATGTTGAAAGATGACCTGCAAAAGAAAAGAGGGCTTTTGCTCCTTTGCTCCCTTTTAAATCTGTAAATGTAGAGAAATCCCCAAACTGTGGTTTGGTGGGTAGAGTTTTTATTGGCTTGGTTTTTTGGTGATTCCTTCCTCCATGTGATACATACATACATTTTTAACCTGTCTGCTTTAGAAGGTCATGTGAGTAATGGCAGGCAGCTTGGTAGGATTCAGCTGCCTGGGAAACCAGAAAGCAAGAACACAGTTGAAGGGATAATTGACTTTTGGTTTTAAAGGTGCCAGCTTTTGTCTAGCACACCTTCTTTTCTGAACTTGATCATTGAGCATGAGTCTCCCTCTTGTACCTTCAAGTACAGCTTGAGAAAGCATTAAACCAATATTTTTCAGAGAGCAAATAAAACTTCCAGTAAAAATGGGCTTCCTCTTACTGATAGCTAAATATGTAAAAAAGCATAAGGGAGAACAGTCTATTCAAGACGTTCTCCATGCATTTTAAACTAGCAAAGAAAGCAAACCAAAAAGGGTCCAATGCAATTTTTTTCCTTTTCAGGTCACCTTTGAGGGCTGTATAAATCAAGACAAGGAATTTTCTTTCTTTTAGGAAGCAAGTAGAGAGGCAGTGGAATTTGCAAAGCTCAGGTGTGTGATGGGATTGTGCCAGCCTGTGGTAATCCTCCTTTCAGTCTTCATTTGGCAGTCACATGGTCCTTATAAGCTGACTGCCTTAGCAGCTGCAGTTTATCTGCTGTATCTCAACACAAATATCTATCTTTCCTATGCTATGTATCTATTTTGAGAAAATATTGGCTGCTACCATTAGGAAATGTTGAGGTACTTATTTTTACCTCTTCAGGTCAGTAAAGTGAGTGATCAGCAGGAGACCATGCTGAGATAAATACATGCTTCCAGTATTTTAAGAAATTTTTTTTTTAATGGTGTCCCAGTCCCATTTTTTTAATGAATCCCAGTCAATGGCTACTGTGTTATGTCGGTTAATACCATAGGAACCATTATTCATTTGGTAGAGCAAAGAAATTTTACTGAGATAAAAGAGGAATAAATGGAAGTTAATCCAGCATTTGACCTTCCAGTTTACCTGACAGAATTAAAGGAGGGACCACAGTGGTCTCTACAGCTGATGGTGGGAAGTGGAGAGGGAGGTGCTGAGCTTTCCTCCGTGGTACCCAATGAAAGGATGCATGGGAATGGTTCAAAGCTGCATCAGGGGAAGTTCAGACTGGACATCAGGAAGCATTTCTTTACCAAGAGGGTTGTCAAACACTGGAACAGACTTCCTGGAGAGGTGATTGATATCCCAAGCCTGTCAGTGTTTAAGAGATGTTTGTGCAGTGCCTTTAATAACATGAAATGATCAGGCAGTGGGATCAGATGGTCATTGTAGATCTCTTCCAACTGAACTACTTGTTCTGTTCTAGTATAATCGTAGAATCCTCGTTACCTGCAGTTTGATCAGGTTTTTCTTCCCAGTTTGATCAGGTTTTTCTTCCCTTACTATGGGTAAAGTAGCTTAGTCACTGTCTTCCTATCATAACAGTCCTAAAGCAATTAATCCCTTTCCTCTTCCTTTTTCTGCACTGATACTTCCGAGTCCAAACAGGAGACGGGGATTATGGTGGTGTGTGGTTGAAATGAGTGTGGTCAGTCTTGGTCCTACACTGTGAGATCCGTAGCTAAGTTTCTCTGGTGAGTCCAGATCCTGAAATGATGTACAGTTGTTTGCCTGGAACACAAGATAGGCAGAGCTACAGTCTTAGGTGCTGAGAGAGCAAGGCTCCTCTGGTTTTATTCAGCTGCCTAGTGAGACTTCAGAATTCATTGCTTTCACTTCCCTCTAACTGAGTCAGCAAGCAGTATGTAGCCAAGCCCAAACCTATTTTGGGCTTTAGCTAGAATGCTATGGTTTTTTTCAGCTCAGAGGGACATTTGGAAAGCTGGTGTGGTACACAGTGTGAAGAAGCCCTCTGACATTATCTGAGGCAAAGAAGTGTTAAAATTCAGCCTGATTTTCACAGAAATTGCACAAAATATCTGACTTCTAAATTGGTGTTGGTTCATAAATCTGCATGAAAACTTCCAGGCCTGGGAGCTCTGGGCCAATAATACTGTCTGTCCATGCCCTACCTTTGTATTTGTGTTTATGATCCATGTGGTGGCACATCACACACATGATGTGCAGTATGGGGTGGGGGTAAAACAGCAGCTCACTGTTGCTTCTGAGGGGGGGTGACTTTAATGCTTGCTGTGCTTTATCTCCTGGAGCAGTCTGCCTCTTCCCGCATAGGGACAGAGAGTGATGATAGTTTCCTGTCTAAGCTGTAGTGTCATTTAATGGCCTGCACAAACAGTTCCTTGTCTTGTTAGGTATTTTTTTAACCATTATTTGAAGTATTTGCACTTGCAAATAATCAGTTTGAAACTTGTGCTTATTTGAGCTTTAATGTATCTTAAAGACCACATGCCAAGAAAGGGACTATCAGCTGCTTTTTCATTGGGAATTATTATAGTTCATGTTGTGCAGTGCTTGTTCCAGAACATGGTATTAACAGAAGTTTCGGTCATGTATTATAGATGTTTTTTACATGAGGATAAACTTTTCTTTTAATGGATTCATTATATTTGTCTTTGAGTGGTGTTTCTTTATCCAAAATAAATACTGAACAGAAAGACATTTTCATAGCTAGGTATTGGAAGAATAAAAAATTCATCTGCCCTGGAGCTGTGAAAGTAGCAGACTTGTATAATTTCAGTTTAAAAAAAAGGCAAAGTTTCAATGTTATTTTTTTCCTTATGAAAGATTTGAGATTTCACAAAGATGTAATTTTTCATAGGAGAGCAAAGTAGAGACAAAGTAAATTACTTGCAAGTCTAAGGAATGTATTTAAATGAGCTGCTGTAATGTTTTATTTTCATTCTGGTAGAGATTTCTCAGATTATAAGAATGGATTTCTTGGCAGCCTCACCTAAGGGAGTCTTGCAAGTCTCCTGCAAATAAAATCACCTTCAGAATCATTGTTCCATTTCTCTTTCTACCTCTTGTGAGATTTATTTACCTTAAGGGTTGTAAGTTGTCAGAGTTTTGATCTGTACTCATCTATACCTGTGATAAATTTTTGCCTTGGTTTAGAGCAGACTTAATAAATAAATGCCAGTATTACTAGCTAACAAATAATTTTGCACATTTATTTAGCCATGGTAGCATGGTGTTGGTGTAATGATAACTAGTTATTGAGAGATTATCCTTTTACTGAAAACATTCATGCTTTAATAGGAAAGAAGGAAGAGGTTTTTTTTCCCCTAAGATTTTGTTTCATAGTATCTAGTTTATAATTTTAATATATATATATAAAAAGATAGAAAAACATTTATTTCAAGGAAATCCAAAACTCTTTTATCATGTTTCATGACAGAAGCATTTACATGGAGTTGCTTCAAATCAGGTTGCAGCCTTCTGTAGGACATTGAGCAGAGACTGTGCAAGATTTAAGCTAAATTTATACCAGATTGTGTTTATTGCTGCCTTTCTGTAGATGCAACTTATATTGACAAGAGAGTGCATAAACTTTGCTGGGAGTCATATGTTTCTGTCATCATTGTTGCATCTATTCCAGATCTTTTGCCTTAGTTTAAAAAGGAGGGGTTGGGGCATATATCAGTGTTTCCCAAATCCTTTTAGTGGGGTTAAGTCTCTATCCTTACCTTGAAAAAAACTTGGCTATGGAGCAGTGGAAGGCAGGATGGTACAGGATCTGGAGGGTCTCCATCAAACAGGAGTTAAAAGGAGGCTGAAACTCAGGGGTTTGGGACAAAAGGGTGCTTTCCTTACACACCACTGCTTTGTGGCCTTGGAGTTTGAGGTTTCTTCTCTGGAAGAGTGACTTCCCTGGCAGTACTGATGAATCTATAAATCACGCTTTCCCATGTGGAAGAAGGGAAGTTGTTTAATGTGCCAATGCGCAGACGTTTAGAAAATAAATTTGACAATATTTCCTTATAAGATATTTTTATCTGTTAAATTTTATTGTAATCAGTTTATGGAGTCAACAAAATCTTGAAATGGAACTGCTTTTAAGTGTGGATTTTCTTTTTTTAGCACTGGTTGGACCATTCAAAATTCATTAAGAAGCAAATAAAAAGTAAGTACTATGTCTCTGCCTCTTTATTTTGTTACTTCCTAAAGAATTTGAACTTCGTGTATTAGAACATGATAGAGAATGTTTAAATATAACCGTTAATGGAATAAATATGTCTTAGGAAATAGTTTTTATTTAATGGGTAATTGTCTGACTATATTATGTCTAAATGCAAGAGCAGTTATTAAGCAGTAGCCCAGCCTTCAGAAGCCCTTGTTGAACACGTGCTGTTTGTCTGAGGCAGAGTAGGTTGCCAGGTAATTTCAGTCTGATCTGTGAAATTAGGTTGCCTGGACACAGATCGCGCTTCCTCTTACTGCTTCTGATCCAGAACAGATATCCTGCGATTTTTTTCAGAGAGTGAATGGAAAATACTTCATTGTGTAATGATTAATTTTTAATTTTTTTTTTAATTACTATTTTAGAAGTAAAACCAGCAGAAATACCTGCTGTTTTGTCAAATGTAGTTTTGAAATAGCTGCTATTTCATCAAAGGTAGTTTTGGATGGAGGGGTTGGGTTGGATTGGGCCACTGAGTCTTCTATGAAAATTGTCTAAGGCAGGGAAGTAGCTCCTGGATTTTTGATAATCTGGTTGCAGGCTTGGGTACAGTAGAGCATTGGCATTAACATGTTTTGTTACAGTACTGCAGCTGGCAACAGTCACGGGCCACTGAAGACATGGCTTCTGTGAGATTAAAATGTAGTGTTTCTCAAGGAAATCGTTGACCCCCTTGCAGGAGCTCACAGAGATGGGTCCTGATTGCTTCAGTGGTGCTTTGCCTTTCTTTTTGATAAGTACCCAAATATCTAGATGATTTTTGTAAATGGTGGAGTTCTTCAAAGGCCTTTAGGATAGTTTGGTGTCACCCCATGGTGTGTGGGTGTCAGCCTGCTAGAATCCATGGTGAAGATAGCTGCTGTGGGTAAGGTTTTTGCTGTTTGGGTTTCTCTCCCTTTTTATCACATCACAGACTGCTTTACCTTAGTGACTAACTGACCTGCAGCTGCACTTTCTGAAATAGATTTGTCCTTTTCTTCTGGAAAATCAGTGATTCTGTAATACCTTCAGCCAGTTTAGTTGCATGCTTTTGTCTGTTTTTAATCTGTGAAGGGCCTGTTTTGAAAAGAATTTGGCCAATCCTGGCTCTGAGGGATGACGAAGAGGGAAGCAATTTTTTGGGTGTTGTAAAGGTCTGTCTCACAACAGGATACTTTCCTTCACCTTGCATTCAGCAGATGCTTTGTGAAGAGTTCCTCTTTCATGATGGATGTTGCTCACTGCTCTTTTCTCCAAATCATTATCTTGCCTATGCAGACCTCACCAGTGGTGCCTAACTGTGAGCCCAGGGTGCTATAGCCTGACTTACAGGAGCTGTACATGGAGACAGAATTAAAGCTCTGATTATTGAATTTTAGCTGCATGTCATTTAGTAGAAGGATCATTAATAGGCACGTGTTCACTATGTTGATATGGTGTTACGGAAGACCTTAGAAAAGTGTGGAAAAGTAATTTTTCCATCAACTAATACATTTGCAGGCAGTTGGTCAGAAGATGAGGGTTAGGCAGATAAGGATGCATTGGTCACAGTCTCATGGTAGCTGGATAACTTCTTATTATCTGTGTTACATGGAAAGTCAGATTTAGCATTCACCTTCTGACGTTAGGAAACACAGTTGCAACTCCATGGAATTTGTTAGCTTTCTGTTTTCAGGGGTGTCTTCCAGAGTCTTCTCTAGCACTTTCCACCCTATTTATCTTACCTTTTCTCATTCATGTGTTTGAATCGAAAGCTGATCTGTTGGGTGGTAGGTGTTTTTGTTTGGAGTAGTGTTTGCGCCTGGTAAGGAGTATTACCCTCTCCTTCCCTCTTCCTTCCATGTCCCCCTGGGCCCAGCAACAGGCAGTGTACCTGGAATTTACTGTCATTCACAGCATGCTGTGGGGCACGCCTCTTTGGACAAAAACTTGTTTGCCAAATAGACTATTGCCTTGGTAAATTTGAATTAATGAGTATCATAAAGTATGGTAATCATCTATTTTTTGGTTTATTGCATGCATTTTTAAATTTAAAAAACATGAAATGTTTTCTCTGAGGAATTTGAAAAATGTAATCAATTTTGGGTTTCTTGGGTTGTGGGGAGGTGTGGAGACTGTTCTGCCTTAGCAGGACTGCAACGAGTATAAACCCTTTTTCCCCATTTAAAATCTGTGCCTGTGCAGTTGGACCTCCGTACACGTTGCATTTTCGAATTAAGTACTACTCGTCAGAACCCAACAACCTTCATGAAGAGTTCACCAGGTAGGAACTGTGCATGCCTGATGGGGTAGTTAAGACATCTGAGGCTCGTGGGGATACTGTAAACAGGTGATTTGAGCTTTCTTATTATGAGTGGTCATTTTGTCTGCCTTCTTTGGTGTTTTCCTACTGTCAGAGAAACATCATCTTTTTTATTTGCTGCCAGAAAGCATTCAGGGACCTCTCCAAGCGTGTTAGTGTGTAGGAGATGCTGCGTTTTGGTGCTTTGAAGTTGGCAAAGAAAGGCAGTGTTGGGTGGGGAGAGCTGCAGCTGGGAGACACCTACCCTTGATACTTGCCATCCTCTCAGAGTGTTTTCCATTATGTCCTGCTAAAATGCCAGTGCCCTGCTTTGTTCCTCCTGCCCTGAGACTTGGGGGTGATTTAATAATGGTACCGAGGCCACAGAACTGTGGGAATGGCCAGCCTGAGTTCTTGGTTAACAGCTGATTGAATCACTTCTGCTTCCCCGTGGTTCTCTGTGAAGCAAAAGCCTGCATTGTACAAAGTCACTCTACAAATATCTGGAAGTCTTTTGTTTCCATCTGCTGGGCTGTTTTCTGTGGACCTGTACCTTGCTGGGTCCGTAGCACCTTGGTGTGATTCAGAGCATGTTCTGCAAACTGGGAAAGGAGCAGCTATGGGAAAGGGCTTACTTATCTTTTGTATCTGCTTACTTTGTGTCTTCTTTGTATAGTAGTCATCTATCTTAATGTTATTTTATGTTTTCTTTTGTTCTGTCTCTCACCGTAGGGCACTTTCTGTGTCTTCTAATTTGCTTGGCAATAATCAGTGTACTCCTAATCAGCCTAAGGTGTTTAGAGATGGTTGATTGTTGTAGTTCATATGCATCTGATGTTTACATTATGGCTGCAGGCAAATGATTTGCTGTCTGCTGTGCCAAGCATGGATTTTTCTCACTGCCTGAGACAAGATTAAAGAGCTAATTGTCACCACCTTATGATGTAGACATAGGGTCTTTAATATCCGTTATCGATTTAGTCCAGCAGTGATAATTCAATAAAAGGGCATATTCCTATACAATGTATAATTAACTTGGAGAAATCCCTGCCACTTATGTAGCTGAGTATAAGATCTTAAGAGAATCCAAAAATCTGGATGATTTATGGACATCTCTAATGAGAAAATGCAGTTAAATTAGTAGGAATAATATGTGTTTTCTGGAAATTGATGTAAGTCTTCATACATCAGGGTGCATGTCTGACAAGTATTACATTTCCCCTGTGGTCAAATTGTTGCATTACTGTGTACCACAAGATTTCTTGCTTAATCCTCTGAAGCATATGATCCCAGTCACAGTGAGGTTGTTTCTGAGCTATGTGATCATTGCTGTGATCAAGTAAGACATTTTGTCTGAAAGTATTAACCTCTGATGCCTTGTGATCTAATTGTTGCTGAACGGTGACATTTCAGAAGACTATTTTAATTAGAAAAACACTTTAGTCGGCTAAATACTCAGTGTTGTGAACAACTTCTTTTGATTATAAGCTTGACAGACGACCACTGTGAAACTGTGTAAGAAAAATAGGGGCACTTTTTTTTTGATTGGGGAAAGTAATTTTGAATTTAAGTATTTTATAATTCTTAAATTTTTAATTCTTATAATTTATGGGGATTTTAAAAGAATCTTTATGCTAGTTGGATCATATTTTCCATGTAGCGTGTTGAATACAAAGTGAAGATTAATAACTATATACTCAAAATCATTCTAAGTGGAAGAAAAATCATCATTAACAGTAACTTTGAACTTTCCAGGAAGGGGGTGTTCAAAACTCCTTCTGGAGATCTGCTTTCTAGAAAACTTCAGTTTCTAGTGAAGCTACAAACATCGCTTTCTCGTAATTAACACAGTATTGTGAAGCGTCAAAACCCTTCACCCACTCTGGCTTTTTTCAGTTTAAAACCCACAGTTGAAACCCAGGGCATTTTGGAAGACATCTTCTGTCACTTGTATGTGACCTGATTAGTTAGTTTAGTTATAAAAATGACAGAGGAACATGTCTATACTTGTGTGTTGTGGAGAATTTTCTAAGGTATTTTGCTGATTTGGAGTAGCAACAATTGAGGTGCCAGTGTTTGTCAGCCTGCACACAGAAAAGGAACGAGAGTAAGCCATACCCACCAGAGCCACCTGACACTGACAGGAGCACTGCCCAGAGTTTTCTTGCAAATTTAGAAGAGTTCATCTGGGCTGTCAATAAGAACAGGAAGTATACTTGTTAACCCTTTGTCTACGCATGCAAATACCCAGCTTCAATTAGCAAGTCAGGTATTCAAGTATGTGAATCAGAGATGTGACAGAGAGCTAACATGGACAAATCTGATTCTGCTCTAGTGTTATCATGAGAAATCTTAATCTTCCTTTTCATTTCTTTCACTGTCTGATTCCAACTATTTGTCCTTCTCCACGTTCACTGCATATCTTCTGTGATGAAAAACAGTCTTTCTAGCATCCTTTGTAAAGATAGCAGAGGTTTGTGTTTGCGTTTACTGGGCTCTCAGGAGTGCTGCATGCTTTCTTCTCTTGATTCACTCATCTTTGCAAGCCTCACCCCACAGTGTCCAGAGCAGTGCAGAGTCGGCCTGTGCCTTCCTGTCCTTATGACTTCACAAGTTCCTGCATGACTGTGGCACCTGTGCATGCCTCAGAGCACAGCTCTGAGTGGTGTCAGTGAAGCATGCCTAGAATTGAAGATTAGCAAAGCAACAGCTTAAAATACTACAGCAGTTTGAAGGCTGTAAATTCCTACTTGGCTTATTAAATAAATGTGTGAGCTCTATGGAATTTGGGTTTCTTTTATTCAGAACTTTCCTGCTATTTTTAAGTGACATTTTGGTATGAACCTTTCCTTTTGCCCAATTTGGATGTTTTCCATGTTCTGTATTTGTGTTTGAGGAGGCAGCTCTGAAGCCTGTATGCCTTTATCTGTGTTTTGTTTCTAGATACTGTAGTTCGATTCCTGCCTGAATTAGGTAAGACCCAAGTTTAGGAGAACATTGGAATGTCAGTAACATTTAGGTGTATGCTCAGATAGAGCACATCCTAAACAGCAAAGCTTTCGACAATGTCCTGAGCACAACCAGTGGACAAAAAACATTCTTCTCTTTGATTTTAGTGAAAGCTGTGGGAGCTTTGAAGCTTGCAGGGTGTATCTGTGTGATCCCAAAGCCCCTTTTTTTGTCAAGAGCAAGTTATTCATATTGCTGTTACTACTCAATGAATTGGGGTATTCTTCCAGCCAGTGGAGCTAGAAGGATGCCACTGTAATTACTTCTGACTTTCTGAATTTTTATTTGTCAGGTACCTGTTTGTATTACAGCTCCGACAAGACATTCTTTCAGGGAAGTAAGTACCTTTTCACACTTGCAGCTATAATTTAAAGAATTTATAATAGTTAATCTCCCAGTGATTTAAAATTGTAACTTTTTAATCTTTTTAATTCTTTATGCTGTTCATGCACAGACTATAAGCATGATTTACAGTCCCATGTGCATTTTGTTTTTCTTTAGAATACAGACATATAGGACTTTGTGTGTATCGTGACTGTATTACTGACTAATAGAATGGGGAAAGATTTTGATGGACTGACCAGGTGATGGAAATGTTTAAAGAGAGCAAAAACTGTCCTGGGTTTTATGACTGGAAAATGTTAACATGGGCTCACCACATTTTTTCAGTATAGTAGGTGAAATAGAGGATGAGAAATTTGAAGTGCAACACTGTGTTCAGGTTGACTCTGCAAGAATATTTTGTGTGTTTATAGTCTTACCCTGACCCATATTCACACCTGCTCTAATTTTTTTTAATTACAGAAACAAAAAACCTCAAACCCATATATTCTACAATGCCGTGTTAAAGTAAAAATGGTTCCTTAGTTGATTTAGTGTTTTCTCTGTTAGTTCAAACTTGTTTTATGGTGAAGTGTATCATGTTTAATGCTAATCAGAATGTACCAACTTACGAAATAATAATATACAAGTGAAAATTAATTGTAGATGTTTCATAGCATTAGTAGTTTGTGGAAGTTAATGTTTGTTTTTTGTATCAGGCTGATTTTTAGCTTTATTGCAAGAGGAATTCACTGACAAGAGATATGATTTTTATAGTTTGGTTTTTTGTTTTGTTTTTAAGACTGAAATGCCCATATGAAACTGCTGTTGAACTAGCAGCTCTGTGTCTCCAAGGTATGCAATCTTTTGAAAGTGGTTTGTCTTAATTTATTAAACTGCTCACCTACTGGTTTCTTTTCCCGTGTTAGTAATGTGTTCCCACTGATTATGTATAAATGCCATTCTTTTACCCAACGAGAAGAGTTTTAGGGAGATCACTTTCTTGACTCACCTGCATTCATAACTTCTGAACTACGTTAGCCAATGTCAGCACACTTGATACAGGGATGGAGACTCTAAAGTATGGCTAGACAAAAGTTTCTTGGAAAGCCAGGCCTGCTTGGGCAAGAAGGACCTAAAATAGCTCCCCACTGAGGGAGAAGCTGTGGTGCGTGCACAAGTGTTACCACTTCGGCCTGAAGAGCCAGCTGGCCCTTCACACAGTTTGTGGGAGGTGGGTGCCTGTGAATATGGGCTTCCTGCTGCCTCAACAGTGCCTGGGAGAGGAAGCCTCCACAGCGTGTGACTCAGGAGATGGATACAGGGCAGGAGGGAGGGAGTGGCAGGTACTGGAGAGGAGAGAATTATATGGGAAGGTAAGAACTAAGATCACTGCTGTGGCAGGAACAAGGATTTCAATATGTAAAAGCAATTCCAGTACACTGGGTTTCTCATTAGGTTATTGTAGGATGATGTGGAGGTTTTTTTGTTACTGCAATCATGTTAATACAAATATTTGTTCCATCTCGGGCAGTTTGTTTTGCAGATGGGGAGGAAATTTTTGTGATGAGGCCCAAATCAAGTTCATTTTTTTCTAAAAGAACATGCAGTGAGCTGGACCATTCTAAGCATATCAGCAGCAAAATTAATTGAAAAATTCTCTTCCTGTTTCACTGGTGGTTGGCCATGGCACATGGAGAGCTTAGTCAGAGTCTCTTAGTTTAATATAGCACTGGAAGTCCCTCAGTGGTTCTAGATGGACTTGACAGGAAAAACTGGGAATTCAGTTCCAAGCAGCAACAGGTGTAAATCTTAAGGCAATGGGCTGTTTTGCTGCACCAGTTGGTACAACTGTGATTGTCTGGTGTGCCAAGAACTGCTACAGGCAGACTCCGTTTGTCTTTCTGAGGTGGAGGAAATACAGAGCCCAGATTTGATTTGTTGCTTACGTTTTCACAGATAGAAACTCTGGTAACCTCACATCTGGTCCAAGCAAGGAGGACCAAGCAAAGAATAATAGGTTGATGCCTCAACATTTTGGGTAGTAACTGGCACCTGTGATTACTGTGTAAATGCAATACAGTAGCTGCAAGAAATGCTACAAAATGTTTATGATGTGTCCAGCTCTTTACCAAAGCTGATACTCTTTGATTCTGTCTGTGGGAACACACTTTTATACTTTCTTGCTGTCTTCTTTTTTTTTTTTCCGGTTTTAGTTTTCCACTATTTTGACATCATTACTGTAAGCTTGTCCAAAATTATTTCATTACTGCAACTAATTCATTCTCTTTGCTGACATACATAATAATAAGCATTTTTGGTGTAATGTTTGCTATATTTTATTGACATTGGAAATGTAATTAAGCAGAAAAGTGTAAAGAAATGTCCATTATTCCCTCCACAGTGGGTTGCATTTACTCTGTAAAATCCAGTCTTGCTCCTTAGTGTACCTTTCCTAAGGGTGAAGAAAAAGCTATAAATTGCTATTTAGGCACTAGTAGTCTCAGCCCTCTGAAAGAAAAGTCTTTTCACAGATCAGCTTTAAATTTCATACTTCTGGGCTTTTTTATCAAGGAAGCTTTTTGTTATAGTAATTTTTGGTTTCCAATAGCAGTTTTCAAGGTTGGTGTTTTGTGTGAATCATCTTTCAAATGTGAAGTGTTGATTTGTTGCCAGTCCCATGAAGGAAATTCTGTAGCAAATAACGTTGGTTTGTAGTATGGGGTAACTTGTGAAGCAGATCCATAATATTATGCTTCAAGTAGGGATTATCTGCAGAAAAGTTGTCATCAAACTTGAGTTGTCACTGTTACAGTAAGTTTTTAACTGCCTCGTTAGTGTTGTATGGTCTTGGTGTTTAACCAGATATACTTTTGAAGCTGTTAATTAGATTGAAAAGGAAAATATTTTCTCAGATCTCCAATTTCCAGTTCTAATCATAAGACATCTTCATGGGATACTGCAAACTTTTTTCCTCTCTGTATAAAAAAATCAGCCATACATTTACAAATAAATATATTTTTGGAGTTTTCAAAAACTTTCTAGGAAATACCCTTTTAAAAACGTCCCCCAGGTTATGCAGTTATTTTTTGAAGAGCACAGATAATGTATATACATGTGCTATGTAACACCTGGCATGCCAAAGCATGTCATAAAACCACAAATGAAGAGATGGGTCTTCTGCTGTGCCCTTGCACTGAAAAATATTAGTGCTCATTCAGGGAGTGCAGTTCCACCCCAGCAGTGACAGTGTCCTCACAGAGTCTGTGACAGCCCCTTCTTCCACTGCCCTCCAGCCCTGTGCAGGGAGCTGGCAAGTCTCTTACCGACTCTTACCTTGAAGACTTGTTTCTTCGAAACCAAAAAGATAACAGTTTGTTCACCTGAGAGTGAATAAACAGTGAGTTCAGCTATGGAGAAACAAGGGTGATATTTTTCTCCTGCCTAATACTGCTGCCTTAGCTTCTTGTGTGTCTTTTGTCATACAAGCTCATGATTCTTCTCATCCTTACACATCCTCTTTACAGCACAGTCAGACTTCATTCCCCACCTCCTCTCTCAGTTAAATAGTAGAGAAATCTCCTATGTTTTCCTTAGATGGTTGGCAGCACATCAAACTTCAGACCCTTACTTCCCCCCCCCCCCACCTTGAAGTCCTCCTTGCTAATGTGTTTGCTGTGGCTCCCTCTTGTATACTGGAGACTGGACTGCCAGTAATTCTTAACAATATCTCTGTTAAATAGGCTTTCCAGCTTCGATGAAACAGCCACAGAGCTGAGATATCTGTATGGCCTTTTTGTTAACAGACATAAGAATACTGTAACTCACTATGGAAGATTACTGTTGAGAGAAAAAAATGTGTGTGAGACTAATTAAAAATGAAGACCAGTGAACTCAATCTGTTTAATATCCTCAGGATTACTAAATGTTTCAGCAAAGCTCGAGTTCTCAAAACCACCTAGTAGGTGTTATCAGCCAACAGATTGGATTTTGAATGTAACTTCCTATCTACTGATGGATCCTGCTAGGTATTTTTGAAGTCTGGCTGTGAATAAAATTTTTTGCAGCTGTTAAGTGTAAAAGTGCCCTGAAGCCATAAAACTGTGTTCTTCAAGGGATTTAGTTTCCCTCTATGCTTTTCAATTTTTATTTTTATTTTGGTGGTAGTAGTAACAGTAGTAAACAGTTAAGAAATGCGGACTGACAAAGCCCTGATTGGGAATCACATCATATGTCAGGTGACACATGGTATTGCTGAAGAGTGTATTTACCACTGGTGTTTGCTACACAGTCCCGAGGCAGTGACGTTGCAGGCTCTCTGTACAGCTGAGAGGCTCCAGGAGCAGAGCTGTCACAGACACAAAGCTGTTAAGGGCGTCAGTCGCTGAAAAGCTCAGCACTTGCATCTCCGGCTGGGCTCAGTGGAGTTGGCAAGTGTTCTGCTCCTAGGAAAAAAAATACCAGAGCGTGAGCATGTAAGTGGAAAGTGACACCTTAATTATGTTAATGTTTCGGCATTTTTTTCCTTCAAAATTACTGAATCTGAATATTACACTACCACTGTGATTTAAAAAAAATCACACACAGCTTTATCGCTAGTTTGATGAGACCAGGTATTCCCTTCGTGTTTTGACATGAACAGAAACATAACAAAGCATGCAATAGAATGGGAAGTGTTTTGGAATGAAAAGTATGCAATGAGAGGAAGTTTCAAAGTAAACTCTTCTAAAACAGAAGGTGCATTGATGATTGTTTTTAGTAGAAACTTTACTTCCTATATGTGCTTTAAAATCAAGAGAAGCAGCTTTAGTTAAGCTGGTTCAGTCATAACATTCCTGAATGTCAGAATTCTGTACCACAATCCTACACTGCTCCTGCAAATTTGTTTATCTGACTTCTGCTGTAAAATCTGGTTTGAATTTACTGGGGCCAGGAGTAGGAAGATGGGGTGGTAACTTAAAGCATTGACACAAGTGCATTCTGCAACATGCTTAGAAACTTGCAAACTATCATTATCTTTGTAGGGGTAATGGAATTAAATGTTTCTGGTCATCCCAAGAACTTTATATTTTTAACTTCTCAATTGATTGATTTCAGCTGAGTTGGGAGAGTGTGAGCACCCTGAGCACACACCAGAGCTCGTGTCTGAATTCAGGTTTGCACCAAACCAGACCGAAGCAATGGAATTTGACATTTTTCAGAAATGGTTTTTTTGTGCAGGTAGAGTACCTGTGTGGGAGTGGGGTCTCTAGCAACAGGTTTGCTTCTCTTCCAAAGTCAAATCCCTTCAACAGGCATGAAGTGGGGATTATGTTTGTCAGTGTAGAAGTATTATAAAAATGATTTGAGCCCTCTCCTTCTCTAGAAATAGCAAGGAGTAATTTAGGGAAGGTTGGTGGGGTGAGTTTTAATTTTTTATTGGTTTTTCTTTAGATTATTTTTAATAACTTAAGGAGTCAGGTCTTCTTCCTGTTTATGTTGGAAGTAAATCTCTTTCTTTCTCTCCTTCTTTCATTCAAACATAAATTTTGTGTTCAGGATGGTAGCAAACTAATTTCCTGTCATTTGTTAATAAATGTGGTACATTTCAGTGATGCTGTGTTACCTGAACTTTCATCCTTATTGGCAATTTTAGACCTTTTTCCATTTTCAGTCTTCTGATTTATTTTCATTTGGAGGGAAGAGGGTAAAAACATAAGCTAAGCTTGAAATACCATTTAGTGTCGTTAAGATTGAGGACACAAAGAAAAGGTTAGGGGAAGGAACTTGAAAGCATTTTAAGTGGACAAAAATCTTTTACCACGAAGTATGAATTTTATTTCATAGGGGAAAGAGCCCAGCGCAGGCTGAATTGTGCTACTTGAACAAAGCTAAATGGCTTGAAATGTATGGTGTAGATATGCATGTAGTTAAGGTAAGATTCATGTGATTTTTTATTTTATCAGTGTGAGATCCCTGCCCTGGTGTGGGTCAGTCCCTGAGGGGTGTCCTTGTTTTGGTGTGGATTGCCCTGTGGGCCATGGTCCCTCAGAAATACTTCCCACCTGTAGCACTCCTTCCAAAGGTGCTTCTCCATGCTCCCACAGTGTCCCTTTCCACATGCTTTTTCCTATGTCCCTCAGTTTCTTCCTGTTGTGTCTCCTTCCCCTGGCAGGAGCTCCCTGCTCTTAAACGCGGGTGAGCTGAGGTGTGGGCTCCCCTGGGTACAGTGTTGGTGTGGGTCCATCTCCATGGATCTCAGAGCCACTTGGAGCAGCGCATGGCCTCCTCCCACAGAGGGCACCCTGCAGCCTCCTGTTGCCAAAATGTGCCACTTTGCACCCAGTACAGATGCATATTCTTCTGCTCTGTAAAGTTAAAAAAATATGCCAACCTCATTGTTTAGTTTAAGACCTATGGATTTTGCAGTCCTACTGTAGTAAGATTTACACTGCTAATGGCGGATTGATTATTCTCTACTTGCTTGCAGGGAAGAGATGGTTGTGAATATGCTCTTGGACTGACACCAACAGGCATATTGATCTTTGAAGGAGCCAACAAAATAGGCTTATTCTTTTGGTAATCTGCTTTTGTGTTATATTCCTTTTTGTTAAAATGCTTAAATCTTTCTCGTTTGCATAATGGGATCTTAGCTGTATTTTGTAATTTTTAATTGAATCTACAAAGTTTAAAATCTGAAGGTTAAATCTGAAGGTAGATTGGCCTGGTTAGAAGTACCACTCTTAAACGTGAAATAGTTGTTGAAATAAAATTCTTTTAATAGTCTGTTAATCTCGTTCTTTTTGCTTCTTGTGTTTAGGCCTAAAATCACAAAAATGGACTTTAAAAAGAGCAAATTAACGCTTGTGGTTGTAGAAGATGATGAACAGGTAACTTCTTTCCCTTATTTGGGCCTGATCCAACAAAGTGTGGTGTGTGCTCAGGCTGGTAAGAACACAAGGGAAGCTCAGCACACTGTTGGTACAGGCTGTGTTTCTCCTACCAAGGACAATAACTAATATCATGCATGCCAACTTCCAAAGCTTTTGTTTCTGCATTTAGGGCAGAGAGCAAGAGCACACATTTGTTTTCCGGTTAGACAGTGCCAAAACGTGCAAACACTTGTGGAAGTGTGCAGTGGAGCACCATGCCTTCTTCAGATTGCGAGCCCCAGCAAACAGTAAATCTAGTAGATCCGACTTCATAAGGCTGGGATCACGCTTCAGATTCAGGTATTTAGCGAAGTAACAGCACTGTATTTATCTTTGTACAAAGGAGCAGGTACAGCTTCCAGCAGAAGGCAGTAGTTTACTTTGTTTATTTCTGTATTTTAAGTGGGAGGACAGAATATCAAGCAACACATGGGACAAGATTACGCAGAACTAGTACATTTGAAAGAAGGCCCAGCAAGAGATACCCTTCTCGAAGGCATTCCACTTATAAGGGTAAGTGTTTTCATACATGTGGTCACTGAATCTGTCATGCAGGTGTCCCATTAACTCCTATAAATGTCACATTATAATCAGGACATCTGTTCCACATTATAAAAAGAAAAATATGTCAGATCACCTAAAAAATCAGAATGTACATGGTTTTTTCTTTGCCAGAGTTTGTTGTTCCCATCTTCTGTTTTTATCTACAATTAATTCTTCCACCCCCATCTATGGAGGAGGTACCTATGGTTTCTTTTGTTGCTCTATTGAGGAGGAAGGAAGAGTTTCAGAAAACCCAGTAAGGGGAAGCATGTAATGTTTTTTTGAAGAATTGCTAGTGTCCTGTGGAGTGGAGCAGTGTCCAAAAGCCTCACTGACTTGCTTATCTAGCCAGACAATTTTAGGGTTATTGAGCAGTCTCATTATGCAGTTGTTGCTGCTTTCCTGACTGTAATGATATGTTATTCACCTATCCACACTCTGACCTTAACTAACTTGCCCTGGGAATTGAGATGTACTGAATTTAAATGGAATGACAAGGAATTGATTTCCCTTGTGGTTTTGTAATTTGTCCTTAAAAACTTGAGCTGATATTTTTGTTCCATGTAGAAAAGCCTAGGAAGGAACACTGCAAGACAATCCCCTTCAAATTTTGTATTGCTTGAGCCTGCAGGTATAGTTGCCATATGGAGCAGGGTGAGCTGACATTCCCTTAGAATGTCTTTGCACTCGTTTGCATTCCCAGAATATAAACCACAGTTCCATGAACATAGTTTCTTGTGGTATTATGGGGACATTTTTATTTCTCATTTACAGTGGGGGGAGAAAGGGTAACAAGCATGCATGCTTTCTAGAGGGTGTATCTCTTTCCCCTGGTTCCTTCCTTAGTACATGGATGGAGCCTGTTTAACTGAAATGCAAATTTATTAAATTTGTGAGATGCTGTTATGTGAGACATGAGAGTCAACTATATAGTGTGGGTTATTTTATTATTATTATTAAAGAATGAATTCTTTACATTTGATTCCTACCATAACGGGATCTGACAGACATGCATGGCATGCCCTGTGTCTCAGTGCCTCTGTACTGATGTCTGTGAGATGGAGGGAGACGAGAGCAAGTGTGGCTTCTGCTTAATTATATTCTCTGTCCATTGCAGCCAGTCAGAACTTTTCATACCCAGGTGATCTCCCTCTAGAGAGCTCAACAGCATGTTTGTTAAGTTAATGCAAAAACTCCCTGTAGATTATTATCTTTCATGCATCTTTTGGCCATTAAGGCCTGTACCTAAATGCAGCCCACAAGGGTGGGATTCTCTCCTAGCTCTGTTGCTTTTGAGACTTTTGCAGTGTCTCATTAACTTTGTGCATTCAGCAGGCACTTGGATTTTCACTGTATCACTGAGAAGCTTTTCAGTGCTCTTGAAGCACGCACTGTCATAAAAAAGAGACAATACATCCCAGTTACTCAGCTGCCTTCTTTGCCATTCTTTCCAGCCTGTCCAAAGCACAGGCCAAGACCTTGTTGCTCAAGATTACTCAGTGCCTCCCAGGATTCCCAACTAATGGGCTGCTTTGGCTGCCATTGTTCCCTGTAATAAGACACAGGCCATTACCAGCTTTGTGAATACTCTGGTTTCAGTACGATATTGAAAATTTCTGCAAGGTGTAGTTTCTGATTTCCAAGGGACTCAATGGTACTGACATGGTACTACAGTAAGGTAAGAAAAGAAGTGGTCTGGTTATGCAGAACATACTCTGCCAAAAGTCCTTTTGTGGCATTTGGGAAGAATATGCTTGTCTGCTGTCATCTCTGAAGGGCTTTAACTCTTGCAGGACCAGAGGGAGGTTTGTCTGCCCTGTACTTTGACATGCACAGGATTGTTAGAAAGCACTGGGCTGCACTTGAAATTCAGACACTTTTGTGCAAATATGACTGTGTGAGGATTCACTTTAGCCATAGTGTAACACCCCAATAACAAGAACTGCAAAATGGCTGATATTTCACTTGTCTTAAGGTTTTGTGTTTGTTTCTTTTTAAGCAAACAATCCTGTGAAAGCAGCACAACTGTGGTAAGTGACTGCCCAAGTTCTCTCTACCTCTCAGTTGCTGTTCTTGGGCTAAAAGGATTCTGAAGACAATCTGAATTAGGATTTGTAGAAACAGATTCTCTGGTGTGGGATGAATTGCTTTGGCATGTCTCATTATGCATCACCAGATTCTTCTTGGGGAATGCCTGTTTCTATTGTTTAATCTATTTGTTTTTATTCTTTTTATATTTGAAATCAGACTAAAGTAAAACATACTTCCTTTTTGCTCACTGCTATTATGCTAGCTTATCAAGCATAATTTGTTCCTGTTTTTTAAATGTAAGGTGAAGAAAAAATTTTTACACCCCTCTTTTATGTGTTAACTGCTGTGGTGTATATCTTGAATAAAATAATGATGTCCTTAAGAATATGAATTTTACTTCTCTCTTATACTTCCCTGAACTAAAAAACATTGTGACATAGATGTATTGATTACATAAAAGCAATTTTTTTTTCTCTCTTAGTGCTAAAAATACTCCTGAAGTCCATAACTACCAGGTAAGAGCATAACAGTTACAGAGGAAAATGTTGCCATTTTTGTATTTAGTGGTAAATATTTTTGCTCTTTATAATTTGTACAGCTGTTTTGCTCCCCTTTCCTTACTCTGGGGTGAGATTTTCTGATGTGTCAGAAATAAACAGCACCAGATTGGGGTTAAGGAGAAAGTGGAGGGACTCTTTTCTCTTTTTCCCCCTGTTCTTGGATGCTCTGCAAGCTGAGCTCACTCTATTTGCCATCTTCTTTCCCTTCCCTTTCCTTTCTGTGAAAGTTAAAGCCTTTGGGACTGTGAATGTGATGGGCCCCAGGAGACTGCTCCATGAGCAAGCTTTTGTCTAGAGCAGCCTCTCACATTGGATGATCGTGACAATTTCAAAGTTGCAATTATCTCCCTCATCACAACACTTACAGAGTTCATTGCTGGTCAAATGCTTGTTGGGGTTTTTTTTTTATGCACTCCAGGGAAAACATTACCTGGTTTCCATCTGTGCTACTTGACAGTTAGTGGTACTGAGAAAGCAAGCTTCCAAACTCTGTATGTGCATGAGAACTTAGTCTTAGCACTTTTTATTAAAACTCTCACTAGTGGTTTTGTTTTACTGTTTCTCTTCAAGGTCTTGTGGCTATGAGAGGGAAGTGCTGTCACCAAAGAGAGGTGACCTTCTGAAGCCTGCTGTTATAACAGTAACCTTTCTTACTCTCCACCTTTGATCAAAGTTGACTTTTTTTTTATGTGCCAGGTTGTCTGTCAAACAGGAGAGCAATTTTCTTTGCCTTTTCCCATGAGTGTGTCCTAATGAGTAGGCTCATCACCAAGAGGCTTCACGTATGTGCTCAATGACATGGGAGAAGGTCTGAAGCAGTAGGATTTCTAGGGTACACTGGGAACATATTCCTCATGACCCCAGGAAAATAAAAGGTTAAAGTTAATAGGGAGCTTTTATGTGTTTTCTTTAACCAGGTTCAATGTTTTCATTTGCAGCCACAGTATCATCCTAATATTCATCCTGCTCAGCCCCACTGGCATCCACACACACCTGTGAATGTAAGGTAAGCAATCTTCGCTTTGTGAAAAAAAGATGATTACTTCTTTCTTTATCTGACTTGGTATGAAGCTTTGGTGGCCGTATTGGGCAATTCTCTGCACAGAAAAAGCAAAGGGAAGTAAGAGCTATGGGATATAGGGACAGTATTAAATAACTTCTGTTTAAATTTTGCTTTGGAATATGAATTTTTTTTTCTAGTTGATTTCTAATTCAAAATTTGAAATACAGTGTTAGTGATTTCCTGTAGGGAGTATGTTGGATAGAGAGATGCTCAGTAGCTTCCCTAAATCTCATTGCAAATTGATCGGTATTTGTTTGCATTTAATTTCCTAAGGCAAAGAGGAAGCTCATTTTAGTGTAAAATTAAGTTATTAATGTCAGAGTCTTGCAGTGGAGCACTGTTTTCATCTTTTGCAGAAATATATATGGAAAAATGACAAATACGTGGAACAATTTATCAAGCACTTTACAGATAATTAGTAGAATTATAACACTGAGTTTTTGAGAACTGTTTCACAAAAATATTCCTGCAAGGGCTGTTGTGCTATCTTTTTACATTCTTTTTTGTTTGTAGCTAGTGATGAGAGACATTGAGTGAAAAGAAATTTTGGAAAAAATTCAGTCCCATTAAAACCAGCTTGGTGGAATGCACGGTAGAGGCATGTACCTGCTGGTAGATACGTGTATATATGTGTACACATGATAAAAACCAGCCACTTTTTTATCCTAATAAAAAGTAACCTTTTTAGATGACTCAGTCTTTTAGAGAAATAATTACCATCTTCAGGAAAAAATACCAATACCCTAATCTTTGTTTCGCCTTATCTAACATTTATATTCTTATATTACAATCGGTAGACTTTGTTTTTAGTGTGGGCAGGCTTTGGGGATGAGGCTGAGCTTAAAATGAATGAAAAGACAATTTGGTCTGAGTTTGAGTCTGAGAATGCAGGAAAAAGGCAAGTATCTTTAATATTAGAAATACTAGGTAGAGAAGCAGACATAGGCATTGTCGTCTCAAAATTCCTTGCACGCAGCAGTAAAGCAGATACTAAATTTATGCTAGAAGCAGAAGACTTGAAGTTGGGTAATGAACTTTGCCTGTATTTCAGGCTCAGGAGTCTTCCTGATTTTAGGGTTTGCTTATCCAGTTTATTATGAGTGCTTTAAAATGTACAATTTCACATTATGAAAGAGTGGTTGCCAAGAGAGCTTAATGATTTTATAAATCATTTGAGGTTTTGCTGAAATTTTTCTAAGGATTCCATCACTTACGATACCAGTCTGTGACATTTTAAAGCCAAATAGTTCACCCTGGAGCAGAATGATATTGAAATAAGCACAATAATGTATTGTAGTGTGTGTAGACAAGCTCCCCCTCCAGCCCCTCCACTGCCTGGGCAAAGACTAAGGTCAGTGAAATATGAACAATGGCTTTTTTAATATCAAGTCTTGTAAGGCTAAAAAAAAAAAAAAAGCCATACTTAAAAGCTCAGTCATAAAGCTTGGTAGAAAAGGTGCTCAGAATTTTTGTGCCATTCAGGTAGAAGCATTTAAATGTGCGGTTAAAGTGGAAGTTTCAAGTTATTCTAACTTGGAGTCAAAGTGAAAGAATTGGACATTTAAGGTCTTGGATAGCTTGATTTGAAAAAGCCTAATCCATTCAACTGTGAATTTGAGATCACAGCTAGAGATGCATAAAATTCTTTCTGCTGGGCATGAAAGAATTTTATGCAATACATGATATATATATAGATAGATAGATAGAGCTTTTGTTAAATAATTTGTGAAATAGTATTTGGAATTGTCTCAGTTTTCTTAGTAAAATTCTTTCAGTGAAATTTCTTGCAGATTCTTTCAGTGAAATTGTTTGCAGTTAGCTTAATATTTAACCTGTTAACTCCAATTAACAGTTGTCATTATATAACTTAAGAGTATATCCACAAAAAGGTAAAATCTAAACCTTGCCTGTGTTTCTGCTACTATAAAAAAATTTACCAGAATCATAGAATGTCTTGGGTTGGAAGAGACCTTTAAGATCATCTGGTTCCAACCCCCTGCCATGGGCAGGGACACCTTCCACTAGACCAGGTGACCCAAAGCCCCATCCAACCTGGCTTTGAACACTTCCAGGGATGGAGCATCCACAGCTTCTCTGTGCAACCCGTTTCAGTGCCTCACCACCCTCACAGAAAAGAATTTCTTCCGTATATATAATAATTGCAGCTTCAATTTGGTAATAAGGTAATGTTCAATATTGTGGTTTCCTACATAGTGTTCAAAATTGTTGTTTCATTTATTCCCCTCTCCGCTGCAATGATTCAGGGGACACTGTAGGAATGGTTGAAGTTAATATCTCTAAGCAGCAATAAGTAATGAACAAGTAAGGAAAAAGGTATTTTCCTTGTAGTACTTCAAGTCTCAGAGAATTACCTGTACTAACTGTAGACTGGGGGTGTTCTTAAGAAAATGCAACTGTGTAAATTACAGGCTGCTTTAGTGTTAATTAACTGCACCAGTGCCAAAGGAATGGCAGCAGCTACAGAAGAGCAATTTTCATTCATAATAGGATTGCCTTTCTTAACCCCTTGCACTTTAAGGATGTACTTTCATGAGCTCAATGTTTTGCATGATATGTTCTATTTTACTTGTTTGTTGTACAAATTTAGTTTTCCTGTAGCCTCCTCCTCCCTCCCCACCACCCCTCTGGGATTCCAGAGCATTGATGTACTACGCTTGTCTAGAACATTGAAAACAGAGAGGGTTTTTAATGACTGAGCTCTGGTTGAAAGCCTTTTGAAATCAGCTAAAAGATTCCCAGTTGTTTCAGTGGCTTCTGCGTCGGAGCTGTAGGTCTGTCCCCATTTCCTTCCCGCGCTGTAGCTCCGTGTGCATGCTTAGCACTTGCGGGGTGAGCTCATGTTACTGTGTAGCACTCCTAAGTTGACTTCCATTCCTCACTAACCAATAACTGTGCAAATGGTGCAGGCCACCCTATCACGATGACAGGCCCTATTGGAAACCCCCCACAAGTGGAGAGGACAGCAATTTACGGTATATCCAGGAACAGAACCAGAAGAATTTAGGAGGAGTCCAAAGCATGGTGTACCAAGATAAACTCATGACGACACTCTGAAAAAGAGCCATCTTCATTTCACCTGCCATCTTAGACATCATTGCATTCCATGGTCCTTGTCTGTCTGCAGTATGTTCAAAGTGTATTGTGCATAAAGTGTGTGTCTTCGTATGTACATCCATCCTTGTTTAGTGTTCGTGGACATTCTTGGGAAAAGTGTTTTCCATATCTTTGTAAAAAAAAAAATTTTGAAAAACCTTTTTCAATTCTGGTAAGAATTTTCAGTGCCCCGAGACCAGAAATTTTCTGGGGATTTACATTCTACCCAAGTTCCAAGTCTGTGACCCTCTGCCTGCTGTTGAAGATCAGACATTTGTGCCTTAGTTATTTTTATTACCTTGTTTATTTGGAGTCAAATTAATAGATGAAGTTTAAGAACCTTGTTTTTTAGTTGGCATACAAATAGGAGATTGCAGGGAGGAAAAAACAGTATTCATACTGGCAATCAAATTGGCTTGTGGGCCACCAACAAAGGGAGCCTACTGAGGCAGTCATAGGTTTGGATGTCATTTGTTTCTAGTTTTTGTGTTCTGCAGAAAAAAATAGAGGTGCTTACCTAACTTTGACAACAAGTATAGGGCAAGAACACTGTAATAAATTTCACACAGTATGTATATTTTTTTTTTTTTACTTACTAATTATATTGATAGCATTCCCCAAAACCATACCTGCTGCTATAAAGGCAAGAATGTTAAAAATTAATCCTTGCTAAAAGGGTGCTGCTGTCATCTTATTTTTAATGTGATTATGGAAATGAACTTGCTAATTACATGAAACTACCTACCGATAACTTTTGTCTGAGTGGGCTCAAAAACACAGCATATAATCAGTACATTAAAAAAAGGGGACATTCCAGTGGAATAGCTCTATTTTTTTTGAAGTTAGATATTTGCGAAGTTGAATGTATATTTTACAGACCTAGGACTTTGAATGAGACTGGCTGGTATTTTGATCACTTGCAGACTTTTTTGTTATCTTTAAACCAAAAATCACAGTGCCATCTTCACTCGTGCATTTGTTAGGCCTTACATTTGTGGTCTCTCTGAAGTTGTTGGAATGAATGAATCTTCATTTGGAATGTTTTCAAAATGAAGTAGTTTTTAACTTGATTTTGATAAATACACATTTCTAAATGGCTATAATGAATTTTTTCAGAGCAAATTTGGTAGTTTATAACTTTTTGTGAAATACATTTGTTTACAAATGCTATCTTTTATTATTTGTTTTGATCTTTCCTGTATGTGCTAAGTACAAATAAAAAATGTCAACCTTGTTGATCTGGTTATGATGCATTATTTATTTTTGAAAGATTTTGGGGGAGTGTGTATATATATGCTTGTACCTGATTTCCCCCGTAGTTACTAGTGCTGTGGTGGATCGAAGTTTCCAGTACAATCTGTAGAGAGGGGAAGACAATAAAGCAATTGTGCACTGAGATGTGAAAATGCCAGAGTAAATCTAAGGTGTGTAATCACAGAAGCTGACTTTGGTTTTCCCAGACCAGTCGTCCTCTATTTCAGCAACATTTTATTTAAGAAAGGAAGAAAGAGAAACTTTGTTGGAGCCACTGGAACAAAAGTCTAGTTTAGCTGCTGCTCTGGAAGCATTCTGGAGGAGGGTTTTTTGAATACTCGCATTGGTGCTTTATTATTTACACACCTACATTCATAATACAGTATCTTTCTTGTCATACAACCTTGTCAGCTTCCCTGTGGTTTGTTGCCAGTGTTCCACCTCATCCTGTGTTGTTATGTGTGGTTTGGTTTGTTGCTGAAGGGGCACTGAAGGAGGGATCCATTCCCTGACAGACTGCAAGAAAAGACAGCACAAGGCCTAACTGGGTCCTGTACGTGTTAAAATGCCTCAGGCACACTGGTGAAGAACAACCTGTGGGCCTTGTGTGTTCTGCAGTTCGTGTGTGTCGCCTCGAGGGAAGCACTTATCATTCTGCTTCTCTGGAGAAGGAGCCCACACCTTCTGCACTCCCTTTTCACTTGCTCATCCCTCATCCTCCCTGCTGTCTGCAGAAATCTGAACCAGCCAAGTCACGGAGCGATCAGCTAGGTAAGAAGGCATCAATGTCTCTGTCCTTTCTTCCTATAGGTGTAGTTGACTTCTTGTAGCACATGGGCTAGGATGCACTTGGGAAGAGGGAACATATCTACCTGTGTCCTCTCTGACCCCAGCACTGCTGTGACCTGTGCAGCTTACATCACCTGAACAAAGGTGGATATGGGTGGTCTCTGTCTGGACAGGGTTGTATAAAAGAGTTGCTTTAAAGATAAAAAAGCACATTGGGATTTTTTTTTTCCTAAAAGTAGCACAGACGTAACTCACAACAGTTTGTTTTTAACAAGTAATACAGGTCTTGTGATGCTAAGATTACAATTTTTTGTTTGAAGCAACACAAAACACTGCATCTGAAACCAGATTACATTAGGGAAGGGAGAGAGAAGAAAAGTGGAAAATGTTTGGTTAAGTCTGTTGTTAAACATAACAGCAACTTTTGTTTAAACTATTGGGAAAGCTCTGGCAATATAAATCAATACTACATCTTAAATTTGTACTGCTATAGGAATCCTCTGGTAGTTTATAGGCACAAACTCAATGTAGGAACTTGATGGCCCTGGTATGTGAGTGTCTATACACTCCTGTGGTACTTTAACTAGGAGCTCCTCATGAGGAAATGCACCGTTTTTACCAAAGATCATGTTACAGAGTCATTCTAAGTCAACACATTTTAAATGTGTTCTAAATATACACAGGGAAGTTTGGTTTTTTTAGAAAAACCTTTTGAAAGTTGCCTAAAGGAGGTACCACCTTCTTAATCCAAATGAAACATGTTCTCAGGGGTACCCATTGAACTGCATGTGCAAACTTTCTCCACCCTGCTCTGAAGTGTGTTCATTGTGTGAAACCTTCTTTTTACAAGTCCAGCATACACTTGGAAACTTCTGTAATCTGATTACAGGTGATAAACACTATCCTTGCATCAGCCTGGGGGGGTTGGAGGGGAAGTGTGAGTGTAGTGATAGGCAGTGGAGAAATTACACTCATCTGAAGTCCAGCATGGAATTGCTTCTTCCATGTGCTGGAGAATTAATTGATACAACCTGGCCGAGGGTATCTTTTGATCATCTCTCTGCACACCTTCCTCCTGTATTTAATAAAGCTGGAAACCAGTTCTTCCCTGGCAGGGCTCAAGCCTGGCTCTGCACTCTGTGTAGTTGGATTTGGAGGGGGATTACCTTATAATAACTGTAATCCTATGTCCTCTCCCCCAGGAACTGCTGGGGGAATTGAAAAGCTGGTGACACTGTGACACCACATCTGTAACACCAGCTGAAATATATCACTTTTCAGCCCCAGCCAGGCCCTGCCATGCAAACGAATGACTAATATTGAATACTGAAATATGATACCTGAAATACAATACTGAAAGTGTTGTCATTTTCAATATATTGTTTTAGTGTGGGCTTTTTCTTCAAACTTTCATTTTCAGCTATTTTTCTCTAGCTGATGTGAGTCACAGGCAAAGTGAACAAAGGGATCAGGTTTTATAATGCATTTCTAAAGCTGGCAGTCAGGGGTTTGTATGCTTAAAGGAAAGAATTAAGTCCTTCTGCATGCATTTATCATTGAACTCATATGCAAACTGACCAAGAGGAGGATTTTTTTCTCACACTGTGGATGGCAACAAAGCATATATTATGGCCTGGTGATGTAAACTGCGATTTTCTATTCCACTGGATGAGCGCTGCAGAAGATGTCTCTTCAACCTGCAAGAGAAAGAATGTCAGAGCAAGTAATTTTGAAAATGGAACTTCAGGTGCTGGCAAGGAATGAGCAGGGGAACATCAAAGGCAGCAGGGGAAAAATGAAACCGAGTATGTCACCTCCTTCTCAGGCATCAAAGTTGGCGAGATAGGGCTCTCTGAGAGAGAGGAGAAAGACAGTTCAGCACTGCAATCAACTCTTTCAGAGGAGGAATCTTTTCAGTTTGTGTATCAAGCAGGCAGGCTTCTTCTACCTGTCTCAAAGGAGAGAAGTTTTGATGCACATCCATCTAACCTGACACGCCAGATCTCTGGAAAGACTGTTGGCAGTGAGTGGTTTTCCTATTACTCTGCAGCAGAGAACCAAGGAAAACAGCCCTGTATGGGGAATGCTGTCATTGCAGCTTTCCTAATAGCAGCTAAAGAGACTGCTGGAGCCAGAGCTGCTACAGACCAGTATTAATGGACATAAATTAGGAAATGTGGTTTTTTTAGTTGACCTCAGCCTCTGTGTGTTGTGCTTTGAAAGGGCACTGATCTACCAGGATCCTGGCTTCTTTGTTAAGATAGAAGTTTCATGTGCTAGCCATGAAACCTCGAGAACCAGCTTGCACTAACTCTCTGCACCGTACCCAAACCTGTGCTACATTGTGAGGATGGAGATTTTGAACTGTTTCAGAATAAATACTTTTTCCTACATTACAGTCAAACTGCACACGCTTGGAAATTCACAGTACTTTTCTGCTCCCACGTTTCAGTGTCAAAGAGCCTGCAGGAAAATCAGTCCTTCCTCAGCAGGCACATAGAAAGATGCAGCTTTTGGAAAAAAACAATCTTGGTCAAATCAGATCAGACAAAAACATGTAAAGAGGTGGGCCATACTTTTCTGTCTGCCTCCTGCAGTACATGGCAAAGCAGTGTGTGGTGATCACGAAGACCTTGTTCGGCTTCCCTTGTTTTCTACATACTGATGAACCTTGAAGTGACTGGCCAAAGTTTCCCTTCCTCAGTGTACATGCTGTTGCTCTTATTGCCACTGAATCACCAAAATAACCCACAACAAACAAACAAAAAAAAACCCCAACAGATAATTCAGTTGGAGTTCTTCCATTGATATGAATCATTTCCAGTAATAAAGCTGCAGACTAAATGCTGCTCTCAAGCACTTAGCAATGACTGTTTCATGACTGTACTTTAAAGAAAAACAACTTTCTAAGAGCCTATTTCACAAGTGTTAATCTGAATTTAATTGTAAAGTTCACGTCAGGCCTCCCCGTGCACTGCCCCCTGCAGATATGAGTATCTTGCTACAGAAAATACTAGCATGTCAGTAATAACTTGTGTATCGCTTTTAATTTCTGCATGTGATATACTTGGTTTTGAACAGGAAGAAAAGATTTTTTTTTTTTAAAAATCTCTATCTTCCATCCAGCTTTCCTAAAGATGGTGATTTTTTTTCCCCTTCAGTTAGAATCTTGGCAGACTTGGCACACAGATTGGTGGAGATAAGAAGTGCCACCAGCCTGATCCAATGTTACTACTTTGTGTTATGTGGTTTTTGCATAACAGCTTTCTAATGACTGTGGGATGCTCCTTTGGGTTTGGGGGCACCAGGTCTTCCATGATCTGTTGCCTGTATCTCTTCAGGAGAAATCTAGTCGCTAACAGAAGAAGCATTCATGATGACTGCCTCAATCATCACACCCTCTCAGAACTGACGAATCTGCCAGTTTAAGACAAATGTTGAGGTGAGGCTATGGGAACCAGTGGAAGTGCCCCTAGGGTTCTGTTTTCAAATTGCCACCACAATTATATTTCTACCATGAATGTACTATCTTTTGAATTTGTAATGTGCTTGATTTTTTTTTCTTTTCCATTTTCATCTTACTCTTTCTTTTCTTCTTCCCTTTCCTCTTCCTTTTCCTTTCATAGCACTAGTAGTATGACCTTTAAAACAAGCAGCAAAATCTGCAGCTCATCATATGAAAGATGGTGTTTTGAATTACACAACAGCAGATGTTTCATACAGGAACAGTTTTGAAAACCTGTAGTTCCTGGCTTACCAATGTCTTATGTTGATGGATTATAAAAAACACTATTTCTTTTTTTTTTTTTTTAATGAAGGCAATGAAAAACATCTTCTACTTTCCGAGTGACAACAAAAATGAAAGAAGTAGCCACACCTAATTAGAAGTAGGAAGTACTGATCTAATGCAATTAAACTCCGGATAAGAAGCTAATTATTTATAAGTTACTTTTTCCTCCCTAAACCCGTAACATTCTGTGCTGGAGTTATAATCACAGTAGTTCACCTGCCATTACCAATTTCTGCAATTTTGTCTTCCTTAGAGAAGTAGAAATACAAATCATTAATGAATCTCCAGTGCTCTCTAAATTGTGTAATTGCATAGTAATGAACTCAGTACCTAAACAGATGACAGAGTGGCTGTTTCTTTTCATCTCCAGGGCCCAAGGCCCTGAAGATTAAGGCCTTGATGGCAAGCAGCAGAGCCAGCATCATGGTGCCTCCAAGCTGAGTCTTTCTCATCAGTAGGAATACAGAAGTCAAACAGGAAGGAAGAGCTCAGAAAAAAATGGGCCAGGGAGACAAAAAGCTCAAAGTAGAGGGTTTAGGAGAAGCAGAGGTTTACAGTGTTATGTGCAAAAGAAAGGAACTAGAAAATGAAAAGCAGTGGATTCTGCTAGAAACTCTGAGAATGGAGAAGAGGAATAAAAGAGGCAAGGAAGCTTTGTGATTTCAGTGTCTGTGTCTTCAGCACCTGGGGCTCTCTGAATCAGTAGCAAGGCTGATTTGAAGCAAACTTCAAGGAACTTGAATGTAAAATTGGATGCTGCTTCTGTATCAAAATTTTGAGCCCAGGAGGCCTTTGTTTGTTACTATTCATTTTCAGTTTCAATGGTTGCATTTAATGTGTGTGTCTCATTCTCAATTTCTGACTTAAAAAAAAAAAAAATCTGTGAAAATGGCTTTAAAGGTAAAATGAACAGTTTCCTGCTGTAAGTCAGATGAGTTGCCCAAGTATTGAAGTGAGAACCTGCCCAGAGATAGGGCAGAGGTTGAAAGTTTGTAATTAAGAGAGCCCTTGCTGTGCTAAATGATTGATTTTGTACTACTTTTACCTGTTAGTACTGTCTTTTAAAAGGGCAAAAATCTATAACCTAAAAAGAAGTCATTTGTGTGGCAATGGAGTCGGTCGTGTTCACACTGGCCTTTAAAGTTATGGCAAATTACTGAAAATTTACAAGACAGCATATTTTTTGTAAAGCAATAGCAGCATTCAGAATCAGAATAATTTAGAAGCATGAAAATTACACAGTTTGATTAATTTCTTTTAAAACAAGTTTTTTTTTCCCAAGGAATTTCATCTTAGTAAGGACAGAGACAGAAAGGAGATTTTGTAAGATGGGAGCATATTGTTAAGGGAAGCCAAATCCCATGGATTGGCTTCAAGGCTAAAGGGATTACACCTTTCTAATCTGCTAGATGCAAGGCTGCTGTAATTCCTGGCTTCACGGCCCAGGATGAGATGCTGAGCCTTCGTTCCAGAGATGCAAATGCTCACAGAGCACCCACTCTGGAGCCAGCCTTGCCAAGCACAGGAGCTGAAGGGCAGCACCTTGAGCAGCACCTGCATACACAAACAGCAGCTCACAAATGTGGGGCAGCACACAGAGCTCCATCCTCGATGCATACACCTCCACAGAAAACAGGACTGCAATTGAGGAGATGCCCTGGACTGTCGTGATCGGAGCTTGACCAGCCAAGCTGACTGACCAGCAGTTTGCTTAGGGCTGGTCACTTTTCTCACCTTTCTCACGTGCATCCTGATGCACATGAATCCTCCTCTTGCCTTTCTCTTGTCTCCTTGCAGTTACTCCTGCTTTTTCCCTGCATTGCTCCCGGTTTTGCTAAATCCATACTCAAATTTCCCAAGGCTATCTCTGTAGTTTGGGCCTTACAGAGTTACTGATACAGTTTCCTAGACAGTGCTGATCTTGTCACATTGTTCTCACCCAAGAGACCCTGATACTCCCCCTTCAGAGCTCTGTGATGTTCGGCCATTGCTCATGGAGCCCTACCATAAGTACCTGTGAATTCCAGCAATCCTCTGGACATCCTTTATAACATTTTTAGCTGCTTCTGCCTTCATCTTTTATGTCCAGCAACTTCTTCTGTCACATCCTGTGATTTCTCATGTTCTTCTCTTTTAACTAAGCCTCAGGCCTGTGCCTGCTTCTCTCTGCAACCTTTGGCAGCAATGTGATACTAAGCACAGTAGAGATGAGACAGGAATGTGCTTAGCTCACAGGACCTGAGTTATTTAATGGGTTAAGTGGTGGGAAAAGCTGTACCATGGCTAACAATCCAAGATTAGCTGCAGGCTGCTTCAGAGGCTTCAGTTCCTTGCTTAGTTTTGCTCCTGTTTTAACCTGAGCTAGCTTGCTTAGATTAGGCACCCCAAGCCGTTTTATTTCCTAAGGACAGGAATACATTGCCTCTGTCTGAAAGGGGAAGGCAGCAGACTTGAGGGAGGATCTTGTTGGTCTTAGAAAATTTTATGTCTGCTTTTCAGAGTTTTCTCATCTACAAGGACATCTGGGACAATGAATTTTTTTGACAGGTGATTAAATATCATTAGCTATTGTTACTGTTAATTAAAACCATTTGTAAATGAAAAAAAGCAAGCTTAGTTCCCCAGTGGGCATATTTTGCATGACAGTTTTGCAAGACAGTATTTTTTTAATGATCTTTATGCAGATAGGGTGGAATCTATGAGGACAATGTCTTTATCGGGTCAAGATTTGTTCCTTGGTATTTTATTAGAACATGCTTTGCTGCGGGCTTTATTCTTCTTTTGGAGAATTCTAGATTACTCTTGCTTCAAAACTTAGTTCAGCATCTTGTATCCTACAACAGGCTTCTGACACCATTTCTTAATGTATTTTTTCCCCGTTATCTTTTTCTCTTTAATTACAAGGTTTTCTGGGAAAAGGCTGCTGGCTGCCTGCTCTGCTTTCTGAGGTGTCCCTAGGATTGGATGGGGACTGTGGATCATCCCTGGCAGCAGGGAAAGATTTCTGCAACACAGTTTTCCATGCCTTCCCTGAAGGAAGCAAATGGGCCAACTGTGTTTTCCTGATGTCAGAGCTGAGCATGGAAGTGTAAGCGTACTGTTAGCTTTAGTTACACTTCACACAGCTCAGGAAGCCAATTCTGGCCAGCAAAGAGATCTTGGTTACATGGTGCAGGAAAAAAAACTGACATAGGTTTGGTTTTAGTGATTCCAGTCTTCCTTTACTTAGGAATACTCATTGCTTTTACATGTCCCAGTCCTTGGCTGCAAAATAAAAGTTCACCCTTTCTCTGTTATTGCAGTCATCCTGCTGTGGTCTGTGTTCCCTTCTCATGTAATGCTGGGTCAAGTCTTCTGCTTCAGTCCAATAGTCCTGGCCATTAAGTGATACTCACACGTACTGCCTTCTTCCTATCCCCTCATTTCCTCTTCTTTCCTCTTCACAGGGACATTTTCAGAGAATGTAAAATTCCTTCTCTCTCTGTGTCACTTGCCATGCTTTAGCGAAACAAGTGGTATGTGAGATTCTAAATATGATTAATGGAAGTTTGGCTAAAAGTTCATTGTGGTTTATTTGGTTTGTTGGGGTTTTTTTAACTGCTTTTGAAGCATGGGCAGGGAATTAACCTAAAGTCTACCCTCCTTCCTCCCAATAAAGGGAGATAATAAACCCAAAAATGAATGTTTGGCTTAGCACGGCTGTTAAGTCTCCTCTCCCCGGCTGCCACACTGAAGTGTCACAGGGAATGGCTGCTTTCATTACATACACATTAATACACATATGGTAACAGGCACTGCAGCACTTCCCCTGGCTGCCATTTGGGAGCACGTCTGAAGCCCATTTTGATGCTGGAGAAGGTATTGTAGTGATATGGCAATGGGTGATACATCTCCCAGCACATTCAGTACAAAGCCAGCAGTGTGAATCTTTGCTGCCAAAACCTGTGCAAATCACCACCAGGCTTGCTCTGAGCTACAGATGGGGGAGGATCAAGAGTGGTTGCGAAGATGTTTGTGGAAAGTTTGAGGACTTTTAAATACTGGAAAATTGCAGTGGTTTGGTGCGGGAGGAATGTTCAAAGCAAATAGAGGTGGCTGTGGCAATTGTTGAAGGTTACTTATCACAACCAGACCTAGAAGCCTGGGATTTTTTTAAAGCACTGTTCAACTATCGTAGGGAAGGTCTAAACTCTTAGAGTCATCCGTGAGGCATGATTGTTTGAGCCTGCTTTCTGCTATTGCCCCTCCAGCCTCCCCATGGAGAGGAGAAAAGAAAGCCCCACCATTTGCTCTCCAAGTGTAACTTCAGACAGGTGGGAGATGCCTAGAGGAAGAGTGGGGAAAGAGGGGCATGGTCAGGGTGCAGGAGTAAGCCTGCCCTGGGACACAGGTGCAAGATGTTTCTGCAGGCCTACACAGTTTTGTTCTACATGAGACTGAGGATGGCAGCTGGGAGGATGGCATGGAAAGGCAATTACGTTTTTTACAAAACCCCTTGTCACTCACCAAAAATGGGAGTCCTTCCATACCAGGCCTGTAATGGATGAGAGAAAAGTCCTGATCAGGTATTGATCTTAGCACATCAGAAAGATTAGGGTGCAGCTCAGGAGGAATGTTTGTGCTAGGTAGGAGTAACATGCCTCACAGCTGAGGTTGTGGGGCTGGAAACCTGGCCAGTTTAGGAAAGGATCTGATGTTCTTGAGGATCATAAGTTAAATATGAGTCAACAATCCCAATATATAGAAAAAGATGTCATGTTCCAGTGTATAAACAGGAGTAGATCCTGTAGGACATGGGAGACAACCCTTCCTCTTCCAGGCCTCAGCTGGAGCGGGTTGTCCAGTTCTGAACACCACATGTTGAAGCAGAGCAGGGGGCAGTTGGGTGGACAGGCATGGCAAGATGTTTCAGAGCTGTAGGGAATGTGTGACCCATGAGGGGCAACTGAGGAATTCAGAGCTCTTCAGACTCTGAGGGGAGATGTAAAGGGCCATTTTCAAAAACGCAGGCTTCTGTAGACAGAAATAACCTCACTGTGTCCGTGATGGATGGGAGAAGAAATAGTGGCTTAAATTGCAGTAAAGGAGACAGAATAAACAAAGAAATAAGTGTAGGCATGCTGAGATGCTGAAATCGATTGTACAGCAGGGTCATGGAGTTTCTGCTAGTGAAGGTGTTGGAGGTTCAGTTCAGGTAACACAGTCCCATTGGTTTTGAAGGCTTTCAAAGACTTTTCTGTTCCCCATTTTCCTATGTCCTCTTAACACTGTTGTGTGTGTGAACTGTACACTAGAGACATGTTTTGATGTCCAGTAGGTGACTGGAGCACATGAAATCTAAGAATGTCTACTGAAAATAGCTTTTTGGGTAAACTGTGAGGAGCGTAAAATTGAGACAGAGGACTAGTAACGTAAATAAAAATTTTAAAATAGGAAAGAAAATTAGTAGATACACATTATTTGCCTTTTTCCTCAGTGTGCTGCCTTTTTGGTCAGAAGGAGGTAATTAATGTGAATTTGAGGCTAAAGGCAGTACTAACCTTCTTGTGAACACTGAGTGGCTTTTTTGAAGGTTCAACTTCCGGAAACTAATCCTCAGGAGTGCTTTTTCCTGAATGAGGGACAAAGAAGAAAGGTTTGCTTCCTTTGCACAATTGCCTGTACCGCCCTGCCTCATTTTCCTTGAAGGACAGGAGGTGTCTGTATAGGAAACAGCTGGAGTTTGCCGAGAAAGCCACGCAGGTAAATAACAGCAGAGAAAGAGGAAACCTGCAGGACAGCCAATTCATGATTAAAAAATAAACCAAAGGTATGATATTGGCATACATAGGGTGGCCAGAAGGCAGGTGCAAGAGAAAGGATGAAAATTGCTACCTGTCCACATAATGCACATAGTCTGAGAGCATTACTTGATATCTGGGGAGCAAGTATGAATTCCTGGAGGTCAGGAGTATGAATACATTTGGAGATGGTCAAAAAGTTGGTTCACTGAAAGTAGTGATTTATTTACATCAATGGATTGGGAAGGATACATGAGCATGTTTTCCATTCAGGTAAGCCAGATAGAAGCAAGCAATAGAAAGCAAAGTTAGTGACAAAAGGATGCATTGAGTGGAAAAGTGTTGAGTCTCTATATTTAGGACAGTGTAAGAACACAAAAGTGAAAAACAGGTGTGATATGAGGTAATAAAAATGCCACCTTGTAGAAACTGCAGTCCAATGTGCCCCTAAAATAGAGTACACAGAAAAGGAATTTGGACTACATGGTATTTTTGTTTGGGTACTGTCAGCTTTTCTAGTTGGCAGGCTCTGGGGCTGCTGCAAGACCTGTTGTTTCTGATTGTTCAGTAACTCCTTGGTAGTGAGGGTATCCGTGCAAATGCCCAACCACACATGCATCGGAAGTGCAACAGTTGGCTGACCCTGAGATGAGTTTGCCTCGACATCTGTCAGTTGCTGTCAGCTCTGGAAGAGTGCAGATGACCACGTGCTTTTACATGGGCCAGCAGCTTGGGATTTCACATCAGAGTGCTCTGCCTCGGTAGTTACACCCTGTCTGGAGCTTTGTGACCTGCTGTCCTCAAGGACTTCAGTGCATAGTTGAACATCAGCTTTGCTGGGCTAGCTCGTTACTTCTTTGATGTAATGGTCTCCCTGCCTTTTACATTTTACATTTTACTCTCCTCTCTGGACAGTCAAGAAATACATCTAGAGAATTTCGTGCACATTTGCCCTCATACCAAAGGGCAATTCAGTTGTCTCATTCAGTTGCTTAGCTTATTTCCATTTCAGCATGGAAGATACCTTGGGCCCATAGCAGTATGAGGAGTCAGTGTAAGGATTTGGTGTGATTCATTTTGAAAAGACCAACTGAAAATCTTCTAAACCAGGCTGCCAGTGGGTGAAATGAAAGAAACTCCCAAGCACGTAGGTTTTGTGTCTTGAAAAAAATTGAATCAGATGGGAAAAAAAAGATGTGCTGAGGCTCCAGCCCCAAACTGATCTTATTTCCCATCAGGGTTTTAACCATGTGAACAAAACCACCTATCCTCTCAGTCAAAAAAAGTCACACCAATCCAAGGCCCTTGAAGGGAAAGTGCAGGAGAGCTGCTACAATTAGTGTGCAATCTCATTAGCCTGTACCATTTTCCCCCTGTAGGCACTTGCTTGATTTGATTTGATTATAGCAGTAAAGATATAGTGTAGTTTGAAAAGACAGACCAGTCCTGGATTATCTGAGCTCACGAAAGCTGTCCCCTGTGGATCAGACACCTATTTGTATTGTTTCCTTAAGGTAGAAAACACATCAGAAGTGCCTTTATTGGCAGTGGTTGCTACATGCTGGAAACCTGCTGAGATTAATATACCCAACATTCCCCTCCCTGCCTTCTGCTTTCAAAAAGTAACCAGCATAAAAGTATTATTCAATTAGTACCCAGTCAGAAACCTCATGTTGTCTGAAGTTGTTACTCAGAAGACAGTGGTTATTAGTGATGTACCAAGCTGTGTGTTTCAGTATAACTTTGGAAATGATACAGATGTGTTTATTTGCAGATGTCTGGTTAATTTTGCTTTGAATCACTAAGTAATCTGCAGAGAACATATCTTAGAACGTATCTTAGGTATAATTTATTCATTGTTCCTTTAATTATTCGGTTTGCCTTCATTTCATATTGTCAGGTTTTCAGCTGCTGTTAGTAACAAAAGAAAACTGAAAACCCATGCATCTGAAGATATAATTTCTTTAGCATATTTCAAATAGGCAGGGGATTCATCTTTAGTTGAAATGAATTGATGTACTGCAACTACTGTCTAATGCACTACTATAGAGTAAGTTAAAACCTTATAAAAATTTTAAGCACTCCTCTGAGGAAAGCACATTCAAGTCCTTTGCAGCATTTATGTAGAGTTATCTCAATCTTTTTTGGTGGCTGGAATAGAGAGAAAATAGCGTTTCTAGAAATTCATCATTATTTCAAACAATAAACTGAAACAGCATCAGTTACAGCTAATGAAGAAAAGCAGCAGTGTCATTTGTTACCTCTGAGTTAGAGATGATGAATTAAAATGTCAATGTGTCCCCATTTGCCATATATTGTAGACTGTTGATAGTTAATCTCCTAACTAAACACATGCAAAAAAAACCCACCAAAACCCAAGCTAGTTATACCAGCACAGGTACAATTCCTTTTTGGCCAAGTGTTATTTCGCATATTGTTACCTGTAAAATGTTTTATTTCTCCATTTTTTCCCCAAGTCAGAATTTTTTCATATACCTGTTTTTCACCATAAGTTTAGAGACCTGAACATTCTCAGGAATGTAGTGTTACTCTGAGACTGTTCCTTGGTCTCTGCTCTTTGGACAATTTCACTTTAAAGGAGTTACTCTTTTCTGCCTGATGACTTTCCTATCCCAGCAAAGATTCTAGCAGAGATTGTGTAGTGTGTAAAATCAAAATTAATTCTGATCTTAAAGTCATACCAACAAGCAGAGGCATCCTTTTTCTTCACAGTGATAGAAAACTCTAAAGATTTGGGATATACCTCATTAAAATTTTTATTTACAAAAAAGCTGTGCATTTTTTCCCAAGAAAGTTTTCACTCTGTCTCTCCCAAAGTACAACTGGTGCTACTGTTTACTGCTCTAATTTGAACTGAATTTATTTTGTAGCTATCCCTTGAACAACAGTGATCTGCACCCGTTCAACATTGAGGAGAATGGTGGCACTCCATATACCACAAAAATGGCTGCAAGGCACCACCACCACCATCGGCATCACCACCACCATGCTAATTACGGTGCCCTTGCTCCCGAGACAAAGGACATTGTTTCTGCAGTTCCAAATCCAACCAGTAAGTCCACTGCAGTGATTGTCATTTCAGTAACTGTGCTGCTTGCAGGTTTGTCTCTGGCAAGGAGGCAAAGGAAAGGAAAGAAAAACAGTGTGCATTTCAGTTTTCCTCCTTGAAAAATGTGCTTCCTGTTATTATTTGCTAGCTTTGTCGCATGTGCAAATGAGACAAGATTTGCAATTTCCTGGCTTTGCTACAGGATTGTGGGATTTGGTGTTAGATGGGTGTTCCACAGCTGAACAAATACCCCATTAGTCTCAGAATCTGTCTCCCTAACCACTTGGCACAGTCTATTTTTCGTTGTTACTCTTCGTATAGTTTCACAAACCTACCCTCATCTGCTATTGCCTTTTGCTGATCTGCCCAGCTGGACTTCAGCCCTCATTGTTTGGATCTTGTTTTCATCTGGGCACAGGCAGCAGAAATTTTGGAGCACTGGACATACAGCATCTTGCTTTTAGTTTGGGTAATGGGAGCAATTACAAGATTTACCTACCAAGACTGGAATATGCTTGCTTTCTTAGTGGAGAAATTCTTGGCTTGTAGAAAGCAAAGAGGGGAGAATCCCGTCCACTCCTGATGCAGTCTTGGGGAGTTTGGGTGGAAGTCTCTGCTGCTGAATGTGTACAGGTATTTTTAAGGGGATGGAGCTTGGCTAAGTATTTATAGGTTTACATAGGAACTAGAAGAGAAACATCCCTGTCATTGAGCAGTCCTACTTCCTGCTCTCCAGATTTACAATCTCTGCACTCTGCAGTGTGTCAGATGTTGAAGCTGTGTAAGAATGTCAGATGATGGGCAAAACAAGATCTGATCTATTATATTCCTTGTCTCTAGGAAACGATGAGTTTTTCCCTTGCCCAGTTTCTGCCTTCATAACTGTAAATCACTCTGAGATAGCTATCCATTATAGAAACTTTCACCCAGGTCAGTTAATCTGTCAATTTTCAAATTCCTGAAACCAGGGTCTTGGACTGTACTGGGTGACCTTGACTGTAGGCTGTCTCACCTCAGCAGTATTGCACAGGCACCTACCTGGACAAGCACTTTAATCAGACTTTGTTTCAGAAGCTCAGAAACACTTTCTTTAATTTTCTTTCCCAAGAGATTTGAGATAGTTTTTCGGAGAGAAGCTAAAGAAATAAAATGCAAGGCATTGTAGACATTTAGGGAAGGAATCCTGAGCAGCAATGTGACTTGCTTGCTGGGGCTTTTAATGAAGCTACTCCCTTAGGAGCGGCCTCCAGAAGATGTGTTGTTTTCCACTGACTGTACACTGCACTCCAGCCTACATTCATGCTGGGAAGCACATGGGGCTGACATGGAGCGTGGCCACCCCCTGCCTGGCACAGCCATATAGGCTCAGAGCAGGCCGCTGGACGCTCCTGTGCCACTGGCAGGTCTTTGCATCTGGGCCCTGCTCTGCAG